>NW_006432008.1:247577-300603 GCF_000325575.1 Pteropus alecto | reverse complement strand
CGACACAGCTCCTTCATGTTTGTATGAAGATATACCAAAAACAAGGTAGCAGATTTCCTTTAAAAGGCATTTTGTTCATACAATTTATGAATGATTCAGTTTTCCTGAAAGTGGCTGTATAGCTTTTCTTTCAGAATTAGGATTTTGTTTCTACTGCTTATGGATGCTGATAAACCTAAGGTACTGCCATATCTTGTTGTTTTCAAGATGCATATTTTAAAATATCATCTTGGAAACTGGGATGTAGCAGATTATATTTTCCAAAGATGGATAAATGCTGTTTCCCACCTATGTTTTCTTCTTACAATAAGACTTCTCCCTTCAAAAGGGTAAGGTCTGTGTGTCTTCCCCCTTGAAACTGGGTGGAACATTGTAACTGCCTTGACCGATTGAGTATGTTAGAAGTGATGTTTAGTGGCTTTTGAGTCATAAAAATGCCACATATTCTCTTCCGAACCTGGCTGCATGCTGTGAGGAAGCCCTAACTAGCTTCTACATGGAGATCAGATAAGAAGTCCAGGTGTATGTGTTCTGGATGAGATCTCAGCTGAGGTTCTAGCCTATAGCCAGTAGGAATTGCTAGGTGTGTGAGTAAAGATGGTTACAGGTGATACTTGTGTCTATTTGAGTTGTCAGCAAACTTAGAGTCTTGTTTCAGAATGTTTGTCCTATTTCACTACCATAAACACCCCGACTTCATTTCCCAGCTCACGATTATAGACATTCTTATTCTACTTCCTTCCCTTAACATTATAAACTTAAATACTTTTTAAAAAATCACATTTATCTTTTTAATCCATTAAAATTTGTGTGTGTGTGTGATTCCTGTGCGGTAGAGCTCTCTAAATTTAGTGTTTAAATATAATCTGATAGAACATTGTCCCTTAACTATGTTGTTACAAAATTTCCTTCAGTGATTTTAATGGCCATTTTTATCATTGTGCTTGATCTGATTAAATTCTTTTGATTCATTTGATCAAAGCTATCTCTGATAGATGGGGCTTGGGGTTGCCAATTCTATCTCCTACAGCAGAATAACTGTGACTTGAGTGTGATCAACCTCTTGTCCTTCTTGACAGATATGATTTGCTGTTCCATGAGAGGCATTCAGAAATTTTAGTCTTCTTCTCTGCTGTGCCTGCAGGTGTCTTCGGCACTCATTTTCACACGTGATGTCCACTTTCAACAGTCTATACCATTTCCATTTCCAGCCTTGTTCATACAAGAGATTATGCAGAATAATTTGGTATATTTACTGTTTTTCCTCTGAATATCTCCTGTGCCATCATTATGTTAATGACCTAATAAATGTGTTATTAGAGAGGAACATATAGTTATTTAAGTCATATGGACTTTCTAAAGGGCACTGGTACACATAAGACATATAGAGATTATAACTCTCATTTGGAACTCATAGGTCTTTCGAATGAAGGTGTCCTCCAAGAACACATTGCATCTTTCTCCTCCAAGTCATCCAGTTTACTCGTGGTTCCCTTTACCATGTGTTCTGCACTTTTTCTTTTGGGAAAATTCATCTTTCTTCTCATAAGTTAGTTCTGCTGCTTAGGCTCTTGTTGTGACTTGTAAACTGAAACACCTGAAGCTTTAGCTATGTGCTTGGGAGAATCTTCTGTATAGTAACTGCCAGTCCACAGCAGGAGGCCTGAAGTCCAATGCCCTGAATGCGGATACCAAAAGAGCATCTCTTCCAAGGTTCGCTATGCTAGAAACTTACTTTTTTTTTAAACCTAAACGGTAGATAATGCCAGTAAAGCATATTGATTTTTATGAGGGACAAACAGTATAGTTTCACATGAGGCAAGCCAATACCTTCTTTGGTCGTTTTAAAGATATGTCCACCTATTACATGATACTCCTCCTCGCAAGTGGTAGAGCTTAATTTCCTTCTTCCTGAGTGTGGTCTGGACTCACTTACAGTGAATAGAACAGGGCAGAAGTGATGGAAAGTCACTCTGACATCAGGTTACAAAAAACTGTGACTATCATTGTTTTATGTTTTCTTGCTCAGTTGAATTGCTCCTTGCTCTGGGGAAGCCAGCTGCTATATCAGAAGGTATCCTGGCTGGAGCGGACCTAGTTGTCGTGTATGAGTACACTCAGCCTATGAAAGGGTCAATGTGGTTAGGAACGTAGGCCTGCCAGCAATCATGAGTGAGTGTGGAAGTTCTTTCTCTCCTGAGCCTTGAGATGACTGCAGTGTTGGCTGACTTCTTGATTGCCACCTCATGAGAGACCCTGAGCCATAACCACCGAGCCAAGACACTCTTGAACACATAGTCCACAGAAACTGTGAAATAATAGATGTTTGTTTTTTTAAGCTGCTAAGTTTGGGGTGATTGGTTGCACAGAGACAAATAACTTAATCACTTCCTGTTAATATCTTGTCCTTTTCATAGCAGCAACTCTTGCTAGACTCAAACATCTCATGTGTTAAGAAAAACTTACCTATTTCTCTGTTTGGCTTATTAGAGTCACCACACAGGATGTAATTTCTTTGTTGTTATTAACTATGATAGATGTTGCCAACACAGGAATAGGTTATTTTTAATGTCTTCTAATAAATGAAGGGATATGGGGCTTTCCAATTCATTCCACCACACATATTATCCATCAGGAGGAGACTGGGATGGGCAGAAAAACATTTTACCAAAGAACTTAAAATCCAGAGGTGGTTGATAAAGAAGAGCACCTATACATCTTCAAATATATTCGAGTTCCCAGAGTCAGAAAAATTGCATCTTTGGTTATAGGAAACCTGTGAATGTCATCTTAAAGTCAGAGCGTTTTGAGACAGGACAAAGAAATTCAAGGAGAGACGGAAGCGTAAACACAGGCTTGAAACACCCAGCATTGAAAAATATAACGTCCGAGAAAAGAAAAAACAGCAGAAAGTAGATTTCCATGAACAGGCTCTCTTTAGAACATGATAGAACAAATACAACTTACAAAAAGCCTTATTGAGACTGCAAAAATTAAATGAAGTACATGTCTATTTTGAGAATAAATAGAGACTATATTGATCAATTTGAGTATATAGCTGGGAGTTCTATTAAACGTGTAGAGAGCAAAATCAGGATCTGAAACACCCTCAGATCCAACCTATAGTTAACCATGCGTGAAGTTCTGTATACGATTTAAAAATTAATTACTCATGTAGCAGTTTAAGCAAAATCTATTTGTTACAGTTAACTGCTATCTCGGTATGAGTTAATAGTGTCAGCCAGAATGTAAGAAAATGAAATCATGTTTCGCATTCAATAACAGAATTGTAGTGACTAGCATATTAGAGTAGTGGATAAATCCGATACTGAGGGAATGTTTCTCAGATCCTTCCCTTCCATGTCATGAGGTTTACCAGTCTTTTCTGTAGATGGCCATGAATGGGCCCTGTGCCCTCCTAGAGCTCCAGCTGAATAGATTCTCATCATTCAATAGGATCTCAAGACTGAAGAACTAGATGATGTCCAAATTTTCTTTTCCCACTGCAGGTTAGCAATCTCATTGTACAGACTTCTTTTTTTAATACTGATTTTTTATACTTATTGCAAAAATGTTAACTTTTCCTAACTTTTTTTTTTTCCTGTAATGGTAATAGTTATTGATGTACCATGACAGAATAAATATCAGAAACAGTATCCCCAATGAAATGACATGAGCACCAGAAGAGGAGTTATGTGAGATTCCTGCCAAGAGTGAAGGTCAAAGTTAAAGGAAGTAGAGAACAACTTATACCTTGGAGTGTAATACAGACTGCTTAATCCTTGTTAAGACTCCTAAGCAATCCAGCTTCAATCTCTTATTCTACACATTAGTGACATTTTTTTTTCATTTTTTCACTTGAAATAATAGGAATGTCTTGACCGATACCCTTTGTTTAATTGATTTCAATAATTGATTTTTATAGGAATTTTTATTAGAATAAGTACAAAATTTTAAACTCAAACCTTTCTTTGTAGCTACTAAGAGGCAATCCGCCAAGTGTTTAAAACTTCAGCACAGGAGAGTCTTATTGACAAAGACTTAAAAGTCTATAATTTGGAAGATTTTGTTTGTACTAACCTGACATATGAAATATATCTAAGAAAATCTTAAGCTAAAAAAAAATCAAATGTGAAATCACAGGTTATTCAGGAATTTACAAAAAATGAGAACCTTATATATTAAAATGTATGAATTATACCAACTTTTACTTGTAAAAATTCATGAAATTAAATAATTTTATTACTAAACAGGATATTTGGAAAATAAGTGAATTAAAAATTAAGTTCAAAGAAATAGAAATGAACAATGAAATAAACCCAATAAAAACAGGCAAGATTTAAAGCTAAAATCAGAATAAAAATAAAAAACAATATTTTAAATAAATCCAACTTATTTGCAATTAATAAATACAACAGTAAGAAACTAATTAAGAACTATAATTTATGAAATAAAATGAATTAAAAAATATAATTCAAATGTATACCAATTCATTTTAAAATTTTAAGAAAACAGGTTGTTAATAAGAAATAAATTAATTGAGTCAAGAATATATGATTGACATGAATAGTCCAATGCCCAGGGATGAAATTGAGGAAGTTGTTAAAAAATTACTCCTGTAAATGCAACAATTCTACATAATTTTAAGTGTTAGTTCTTCTAAATCTTCAAGGGATAAATCATAATTGCTACTTAAACTATTGTATAGTATAAAGAAAAAGGAAATTTTTATACTTATTTTCATACAGCTACCATTATTCTGACAATAAAATATTCTGTATAGGCAGAAGTATTTAAATTATAGACATATAACAAAAGATGAATATATATATATGCTTACTAATTCCTTTAAGAGTTTTTTAAATAATGAAAAATTTAAAACAAATGTTCTTTAGGCATTTTGCATAACCACTGAAAATCATTATGCATGAAGTTTGATCAAGAAATGAAATAGAACACGTGTTTACATTGCCTTTTGACCCCAATTCTTTGAAATGGTAGAAAATACTTCTATAAGCATGAACTTAAAACATTTCTGGAAAATAACATAGAGTATTAACTGGAGATTTGAAATTTATGAAGACTTCCTAAAGGTAGAAAGCATAGGCTATAGATTAACAGAGGAAGCAGGTAGACTAAAACTCATTTTGAAAGCACATAGAAGGGAAGACAGCTAAGAAGATAAGAATGGTTCAGAGTATTCCCAGCTCAGAGCTGAGTGGGTATCAGGAGAGTGAGGTGGCCCTGTAGAATATGTCAGGATGATTAATTGAGATAAACTATAGTTTTGAGAATCTGTGTCTTCACCTCTCTTCTTTTCCCATTGATGCTTGGCAAAAGACCCTAGTACACTTACTACCAGGTTAAAATGCTGAGTGCATGTTTTCTGTCCTCACTCCTAAGAGATTAGGTACCTAAGATCATAGAGATGAAGGCTATTGTTTTGCAGACAATGATCATAAGTCTTTTGGAAAATGCTTTGGGACTAATACATAATTGTTGTACATAAAATAAGTGTGGAAACTCAAAAGTCATTGCTGTTTTAGTGTTCATCAGTGGATGGTGGAAAACAACCTAAAATGACTCCTGGCCGAATCTTTTAATGCTCCTAAGAGGACTGTTTTCAGAAGCTTCAGGAAGGGAATTGAAGGCTTGACAGAGTTTACTTAAGAGATTTATTTTCTTATGAGTTATAGGAAAGCATAAACAAAGTAAAGGTCATGGACAATACTTTTTAAAAATACTATCTCGAATTCTAAATTTCCTTAAAATATGGAACCTCTTATATAAAACAGGGCATATAGTAGCCAATGTTGCCGAAGAATTGAAAACAGAAATATCTTTTATTCCTCAAGTTTGGTTATGCTAACTGAGATAAGTTTTAAATGTGGAAGCAAATCATTGGAAATTTATTCTGCCAGTGATGGTTACAGTCAACTATGAGAAACAAGAGCTTTTCTAAGGCATGACATTTCCTTGTTGGGAAATGTGACATTAGACCCTGGGTTTAGACCTGGGTTGAAAGATTGTAGAACTGGTAAATATCCAACACCAAGATAAGTAAATACCTGATGGCATGTCTTTTGTGTCTTAGACTTTGAGACTGCTAATGTCCTCAAAATAAACCATGAAACAACTATGGTGACTTTGGGGCCTGTTGAAAACTAGAGAGTAAAAATCATTTTTTAAAAATAAGCAATAAGGTGGAAATTTCAGGATATCCAAAGTTCTACAGGTCCTTCACAGAGTTCTCCTATCACCTTCTTGTTCCCTAATCAAATAAATTTTATACAGTATTAGATATTACCATATTAGTTTCAATGTCTCACATGTGAGAAATTTTTTTATATGTCTGAGAATACATGAATTCTTGACTTATTGAAAAATTAGAGGAACTAAAGAATGATAGAATATTACATGACATAAATGGTCTCAGAATAACAATACTACCACCAACAATGCAATTTCTGATAGCAGTTAAATTTTGTTATCATTTTCTGCATATGCTTTCCCCATTTCCCCTCCTATTTTTAAGTGATTTTCCTGTATCTACATTGCAGATCACATAATCATTACTTTCTTTTAACCTTCACTTAGTGCCGCAAGTAACTACATGTTTAATGATCTACCAATACTTCCATTGATTCTTTCTAGGCATTTTGGTGTCTGACACTCATTCTCCAGGGGCTCATGAGAACAACATTCCCTTAACTAACAGTAGTTTGCTTACGCCCTTTCCTGGAATGTCAATTTTGCAGATAGAAAGTTACATTTTCTTTCTTTATCCTTAATAGGTTACTCCAGTATCACTGAAAACTCTTAAGATAATCTACTTTTATTCCTGTTACAAGTCATTTGCTATTTTTCAGAGATGCTCAAGGGATATTTTTCTTTTTCTTTAAAGTCTAGTTATCATATTGGGATACAGCTTTGTATTGGTCGATCTGGGTTAGTGTTCTCAGATAGGTAGTTTGTTCTTTCAATTTCCAGTTTCAAACTTTCTCTAAATTTCAGGAAAACTTCTTGTGTTATTGCTTTTAGAATTTGTTCTATTACGTTGCTGCTGTTTTCTTTTTTAGAGACTCCTATTTTCTATGGATTGCCTCTTCTTTGGATATTTTTCAATATTTTGTACTTTCTCTAAAATCATTTTCTTTTTTCTTATTCATTTTTTTATGCTTCAAAATTTTTCTTATTTTTATCTTCAATTTCTTTCAATGCACTATTCATGTGTATTCATTTTTGTGTTCCTTGTAGTTCAGACTTTGTTTATGAAGTGATTTTTTAAAAAATTCTTTTTGAGAGAAAAAAATGGCATAGATGATAGAGGCTCTGTTCATCACTCTGGTGACCAAATCAAAATTGTGACAGAAACAAGGAGCAGCAGCAAGGAAAAATTGCCTGGGGCCTAGAGGAACAAGCCATACAACTAGAGAGAAATCCAAGAAATCACCCTGCAATGGCAGAAGGTAGAACAGGGAGTGGCTGAGTGAGACGGAGGCTATGGCAGCGACAGCATCAGACGCCTCTTAAAGGGGCCACGTCCGTGAGTGGAATTTCGCAATGATGAAACTGCGTAGGGGGCACCAAAGACTTACAGGAAGACATTGTTGGGCCTAGGCAAGATTCCCTGGGTACAGAAGTGCCTGCAGTATATATTGTTCCTTGTTGAACCCTTCCCCCTCCCCACTCCCAGCGCGCAGACACAGTGCCACCATAGGCCAGACGTCATCAAACTGGATAATGGAGGTTGCTCCACCCAGAAGATTCCCTGAAACCCCGCCTCCCCCAATCACGGTCCCACCCAAGTCACATATCCAAGTATATCCTCAGAGCGTCAGGTGCTCCTTGCTGAGACTCACACTGGAGGCAGCTGGCCTCCGTTTCTGATGTGGCCTTTTGAGGCAACTATAAGCACAGCATCTGTGGATTACTTGCTGAGTCTTAACAGGTGGCCCCAGAGGAGCAGAGTCTTGGGCTAAGTTTGGTCTGCAGCTGAACCCCTCTCAGAACTGTGCCACTGGACACCTACTTCACAAATCCACACTAATAAGACCGGAGACTTAGGAGCTTAGTATTTAGAAACAGACACGGAAAGGCAGCCAAAATAGGAAGACAAAGAAGCAGAAACCATATGAGAGAACAGAACAGAGATCCAGAAATATTGGAGTCAAGCAAGCTAATAGATGCAGAGTTCAAAACACTGGTTATAAAGATACTCAATGAACTTATGGGAAGTGTAGATAAATTCAGCAAAGAGATAAAAAAAACATAAAAGTGGAAATGGATTTATAAAAGGGAACCAGTCTGAAATGAAGAACACATTATGAAGAACATAAAAGTGGAAATGGATATTATAAAAGGGAACCAGTCTGAAAGGAAGAACACATTAATTTGAATAAACAAAAGAATAAACAAAGTGAATAAAAGAGAGGATCAAATGCCTTATCTAGAGGACAGGAAAGCCAAGGACACTCAATCAGAATGGCAAGAAAAAAGATGCCAGGACTATAAAAATAATTTAAGGAGGATATGGGACACTATAAGGCTCCAAATATTCATCTGATCAGCGTAACTGAAGAAAATCAAGATGTTAAACAGCTGTTTGAAGAAATAATGATGGAAAACTTCCCTAACCTGGTGAAGGAAACGGACACAAAACCCCAGGAAGCTCAGAGAATTCCAAAAATCCGAACAAGATAAACCCAAAGAAGTCTACACCAAGACACATCATAATTAAAATGCCAAAGGTGAAATACAGAATCTTAAAAACAACAAGAGAAAAGCAGTTAATTACATATAAGGGAACACCCATAAGACTGGCAGCTGATTTCTCAAAAGAAACTATGAAGGACAGAAGGGCTTGGCAAAAAATATTTGACAGGATGAAGACCTAGGATATATAACCAAAAATAATTTTCCCAGCAAAGCTATACTTTAGAGTTGAAGGACAGATAAAAAAAGCTTCCCAGACAAAAATAAGCTAAAGGAATTTATCACCACCAAGCTAGTATTACAGGAAATGTTGGAGGGACTTCTTTAAGAAGAAAATACATGTATCAAAAACAAAAATAAAGAATGGTAACAACTACATTCCTATCCATAAGCACCTTAAATGAAAAATAATTAAGTGCTCCAACCGAAAGATAGAGTGGCTGAAAGGGTAAGAAAACATGACCCCTACATACGAAAATGAAGGGGATGGAAAAAGATATTGCTTTGATGGACCTAGAAGGTATTTAAGTCAGACAGAGAAAGATAAATACCGTATGATTTCACTTATATGCAGAATCTAAAGAATAAAAAGAACAAACTAATCAAAAACAGGCTTACAAATATAGTGGACAATTTGGTGTTGGACAGAGGGGAGGGAGATTTGAGGGGCTGGAAGAATGGGGTGAAGGGCTAAAGAAGTACAAATTAGTAGCTGGTGGATGGTCACGGTGATGGGGAGCATGGCATAGGGAATGTAGTTAGCATTAATATGTTGGCTAGGTGGAGGGCCACGGGAAGGAGGGAGAAATTGGGGGGATCATTTTATGAACTATATAGATGTCTAACCAATGTACTGTATACTTGAAACTAAATTAAAAAAAGGTGAAAAAAATAAAAAATTCTATTTCTTCCTTGAGTTCTGTTATCTCATTTCTATTACAAGACTGTGTTTTTTTTGTTCGTTTGTTTTTTAACTCTTTTCTGTGGACATGTCTATTTGAAGCACTTTTATTGTCAATAGTAATGGTTATCTGCTTCCTGGTCTCCTTTTTCTCATAAGTTTTGTAAGAGATTTGACTTATATTCTTTAGCATCTTAAAATTCTTTGTATGAAATCACTTTAATATATGCCTAAAATTTATGAGGAGGCATGGATCAAGATAACTTACCTAACTTCACAAAGCTTCCTCTTTGGTTGCTTTCTTACAGTATTAGCAAATGCAAGGGCTTGTTTTATAAAATTTCTTGTTTTCTAATATTTCTGTTCTTCATTTCTATCTGAAATCTCTCTCTCTTTTGTCTCTGTTCTGCTCAATTTTGATTACCTTTTCAGGAGTTTTTCCTCAGTGCGAGACTTTGCCTATAAGGAAGTTGTGAGGGGTCAGTTTTGAGTGTTCACAAGGCACAGACTGCTCTTACCCTCTTACATCTCACTTAAGACCCTTGCACTCATCTGCTACTGGAGCAGTAAAATCCTTCAGTTTCAGCTGCTTTTCTTACTCTGGTTCTTTGCTTGTTCTGGTGATTACTGGTTGGCCCTGTTCCTAAGCTGATCAGAACCAGCTTCCCTCTGCTTCCTATACACAGCCAGGACCAGGCAGTTCTTGAGGCTCTTGGTGGTTTTTTCTTACTCATGTTTTTGGTTCTTGTGAAATCTTTCCACTTAAATTTATAGTAAATATTGTCCATGGGTTTGGGCTTTGTTTTCTAGCTGCTTTTATGAGGCAATTTTTATGAGGCAATTTGAAAAGATTCAAAAAATAAACCTCTGTTGTCACCATCTTTCCAAAATTTCATGACAATCTTTTTTTTTTTATGACATAAGAAATTGATTTTTTTCCAGCACTATTGAGATACAATTGAGGTACAATATTGTGTAAGTTAAGGTGTACAATGACATGATTTGATACACATATATTGCAAAATGATTACCACAATAAGATTAGTTTACATATCCTTCACCTAGAATAATTACCATACTTTTGTTGTTATTGTGAGAACATTTAACATCTAGTCTCTCAGGAACTTTCAAGTATACATATAGTATTATTTACTATAATCATCATGCTGTACATTAGATTCTCAGAACTTACTCTTCTTATAACTGGAAGTTTTTACCCTTTGATCAACATCTCCTCCCCCTCCCCCCAACCCGTGGCAACCACCAATTTACTCTCTATTTTTATGAGTTTAGCTTTTTAAGATTCCACATATAAGTGAGATCAAACAGTATTAATTTTTCTATGTCTGACTTATTTCACTTAGCATAATGCCTTCAAGTTTTATCCATATTATTGCAAATGGCAGGATATACACACACACAAACACACACACACGCGCGCGCGCACACACACACACACGCGCGTGCGTGCATATATACACACACACACATATATATATATATATTATTCTGTCAGAACAACTAACCTAAACCTTGACCTCATGCAGTATTTCTGCTGTGCAGCCCCTCCTTTAATGGATCTCATCTTCTTCACTTCTACTTAAGAGACCCGATTCCTCAAATGTCCTGATGATTTTCCATAGCACACTGAAAATACTTGCATCCTTACCTACAACGTATGTGTCAATCTAAGATCATATAACAGATGTAATACTGTTTTTCTCCTCTCAAATATGTGAACATTTTATATAACAGTGCTTGACCCTCATCTATTAGCTTTTTTTGAACTAGAAATAATAAAAACATCTTTCTCTGTTTCAATTTCTTCTTTTTAAATAAGTAAATGCAAGTTCATCTCCTTTATATCTGTCTAGACTGTCCTCCAGATTCTCACTTTTACATTATTCACTAACCTATCATAAATTCCTCAACCTTTTTCAGAAGAAAATTTTTTGGATCATTCTAGCCTCCTCCCTTTGCTCATCTGCAAATTTCTACTCCAACAGTGAGAAACCTGATTGCCACCATCTGCCGTCCTTCTACGCACTTGCTCAATTCCAGAGTACATGTATAAAAGCATTGCAATTGTTGACCGGTACCTATGGGAGACAATTTTATCAACTTTATAAGAGTGTAGTGCTTATGTATAGTTTCTTTTGCCTTTAGTTTTACAAACTTCGTTTACTTCATAGTTATGTAGGTCAGCATCCATTTCCCCCTACTCTCTTCAGCGGTCATCCTAAGAAACATCATAGAAAGTGTAAATTGTTCTGTCCATCCAATGCTCATAAAGATCGACGTTGAAATTGGACTCTTCTTGTTATGGGCTTCATTGGAACTGAAATGTTATTTTTCTAACATTAAATCCCTTTCCTGGGGTAGTTCCAAAGAGTAGTGGTTAGCATGTCTGCTTTACATGCAGAAGGTCCTGGGTTCGAGCCCCAGCGGAGTCACGGCCCAGGTGCAACAGGCCCTGGGTGTGCCAGGCCCTGGTTGTGCTAGGCTCCCTGGGTATGCCAGGCCCCAGGTGTGCCCTGTGAGCATGTGGGAGGAGACACCCCGCCTTCAGAGATCCAGTTCTTAAGGGGAAACAGCAACATCCATAGGTCAAGGGTGGAAATTGAGGGGAGGGGGGAGTTAAAAAAAAAATCCCTTTCCCAGAGCCTATAAAGTCCAAAAAGCCAAGCCTCAGTGAGTTGGGTTAATGCTAGTCCTAGTGGTCTCACACGAATGTCACAGAGGATGTCATATCAGAGTCCTAGAAACCTTTCCCATTAAGGCCATAGAGGTTCTCACACTGAAGTCACAGAGGCCTTATCTTAAGGCCACGATGTCTCTCACTAAAGCCACAGATTACTTATCAGGTCCCAAATGTCTTGCTCATCTTCTGGGGTTCTACTTGCTTCTGGGCTTAGAAACCCAGGAAGTTTCGTATGACTCCCAAGCAGATTCTTCAAATTTCAACAGATAAAATTATAGAGTTTGCTTAGGAATTTGCTCTCATCATTTGAATACAGTAAAAATCACTGGATTATCTCATGTTGCTCTTTATGCCTTAGGCCAAACAGAGATTACTAGTCTCCCTGTAATAGTTTCTGGTTTATGACTGCGGGAAGGAAAAGAGTCTCAGGATTTTTTTGTTTATCTGATTAGCTTTTAATCTTTGAGCTCAGAGTATCAACGTGTATCAAATTCTGCTCTAATTATCTCATAGTAGACAGAAATAAATATTACAAAGTTCCTGGTCCTGGACCCAGGTAGTAATGACTATTAATGGTAACTAATACTTGCATATAGTTTAAAAGTTATGAGTATTTTTACATCCTTTTAAATCTAATTTTATGACTTAGGAATTGTTTGCTCCACTTTAAGAGAGAATGTCCACAAAACCCACTAGTAAGCTAAGTACTAAATTCACTTTACTTTTCTTTCCATAAGAAGCTAAGACTCAGAGAAATGGGTCAGTCAGTGAGGAAGCTGGTCCCAATGCCAGGTACTACCTAGTGCTTTCCATGATACTATATTTCCTGCCTTGCCCTTTTACGCTTATGCCTTTGAATGGGAAAAATGACAGCAGTCCCCAAAGGAGGAATGAATAAATCAAAATGCCAGCAGAGCTCAAGAGCAGGTGCCACCGAGGGAGATGCAGTTCACTGGTTTTGACTCACTTGAAGGTACTGAGATGGTCTACCATAGGGAACACAAAACACAATAGAAGAGTGGCATTTAGGGCACAGAGAGTGACTGTCCCCAGCTTAGAGGAAATAGATTAATACATTCAACTTCAAATATCTGCCCTAAGTCAAACTTTTGGGTCTCTGTGAAAGATAAAAAAAGATAATATACAAAGAGTGTTGCTAAACCATAAAAGGTGGCATAACATAGGTGTTAAAAGCCCATATTCTGGAGCCAGAAGGTCTGGTTTGAAATCCAGCCCGTAACTGCTGGCTTTGTGACTAATTTTTCTGATCACTGATTCCAGCGGGATTTTTCCCCATACCACCAAGCAATTTTCCAACACCAGTTGGATGTCCTACAGTTCAACTCAGTTTTGACATTTTCTACCCAGAGATAGCATCAGATTCCACAGGTTAAGGGCTCAAATCCACAAGATTGCCCCGACTTCAGACGACAATTACAAGTCCAGGTTGTTACTTAAAGTTCTGACAGTTTGGGCTACAAATCACAGGTTCTCATGACCCCTTCCTTGGGTTCAATTAATTTATTAGAGCAGCTCACAGAACTCAGAAAACCAGTTTACTCACTAGATTACTGTTTATTACGAAAGATATTAAAGGATACAAATCAAGGGCCAGATGAAGAGATACATAGGACAAGGTGCCAAAGGAGCTTCTGTCCTTGTGGAGTTTGGGGCTCTGCATGGTGGCCCGTGGAAGGGTCTTGATTCTCTAACCTTGAAGCTCTCTGAACCCTCTCCTTTTTTTTTCATTTTTGTAGAGGCATCGTTACATTGGCATGATTGGTTAGCTCATTGGCCATTGGTGATCAATTCGGCCCGGCTGCAGAGGGGTGGGACTGAAAATTCCAACCTTCTAATCATGTAGTTGGTTCTTCTGGCAATCAACCAGGCCCCCTCAGAAGGCGTAGTCCCAAAGTCACCTCATTAATGTAACAGAAGACACCTTCACAACTTTCACCACTTAGAGAATTCCTTGGGGGTTTAAGAACTCTATGCCAGAAGACTAAATACATATTTCTTATTATAAATTACTTTATCACAGTGATCTTGGGCAGATTATTTAACTTCTTTGTGCCTTGGTTTTTCTTTTCTAAAAAACAGTAATATAATAATAAATTAATTACATATTAAAACATTAATTTAATAATTCAAGTTAATTAACATATGTGAAACACTTAGAACAGTGCCTGGTATGTATTATTTGTCGTTGTTGTAATTATTATTATTCTACCATGGGGTTAAGAGAAACAACTGACTTGAGATTTGGAACCAACTGACTTGAGATTTAAAAAGAAAATCAAATAAATTTACCTGTACTCTGAGAGTCTTCTATGGGTCAACTTATGTAAATTAAAACATCTGTTATTTCAATACAAAATTTATAACTCATTTCTACATACACACTGTGTATTTCATTGGTATTAAACTATTTGTTTAGAGTGGAGAGAGAACTCAGATGATTTGTTTAATACCACCTTAGGAAATTACAGTGCAGGGCCAGGTAAAATATAATATATAAAGGCTGAAAAACTATAGTTGCTGAAATTGAAGTCAGATTTTTAAAAATGATCCTTTAAGCCAATGGTTCCTCTTCTGTAACCGATTAAAGCAGAGGCAGGAACTACATTTAGACATTATAGCCTCCATTGTTACTTAGGATAATACAGTAGGAGAAATAAATGCATCAGTTACAAAATCTATAACACATAGGATCATGAAATAAAAATTAGGTATAGAGTGTTTCTTAAGAGTGTGTTTTGTCTGAGTTACACATGTATTGTCTGGTTACACTCAGCATTGACTCTGATAAAGTTAATTCATATATTGGGACCCACAAAATAAAATCTGCTCCAGTGACCTAGCCTATGTCACAAATCTAAACCTAAATCAGCCTGCACTTATAGGAAATACCTGTAAGGAAATCTAAGATACAGCAATCATAATCTTCCATGTCAGCTTTAGCTGGGTTATCTTACCCTAGAAAATAGGACCGACTAGGCTTTTAAGAAAATTCCTGATCTAGCATACTTCTTTTCAGAGTTGTTTCTTCTAACACTCCATAAAATTCGCTCTTGCTCGGAGTTCCTTGGGAAGAGTGCTTTACTGCTTGTGAGGCACTGTGCTCCTTCAATCCATGGATAGTTTCCTCTTGAATAAGAAATCAAACTCATTACTAAATGATTTTAGTTTTGTCATTTGACAACTCCTTTCAGGAAAAAGCAGGTAAAAATGGGAATCTTAGCTATAGAAATTTTTGAGTGGGGAAGAATTATAGCAATCATTTAGTCCAATTACCTTTAAACAACCTTTTGGGTAACTTTTAATTTTGATGTAGTTTCATATTTACAGAACAGTTGCAAGAATAGTAATAACTCCTGTGTATCTTTACCCAGGTTTATTGTTAACATTTTGCCGCATTTGCTTTCTCATTTTTGTTCTCTCTCTCTCCCTCTTCCCTCTCCATCTCTATCACACACACACACACACACACACACACACACACACACACACACACACAATGTTTTCTGAAGCACTTGCAAATAAGTTGCAGTATGATGCTTCTTTACTCCTATGCACTTCAAAGTATATTTTTTAGGAAAAAAGACATTCTCTTACATTACCACAGAACAATGATTAAAAGCAGGAAACTTAACAGAAAACCCCAATTATCTAAACCTCATCATGTGTAATTTTAGTTCATTGTCCCAATAATGTCCTTTATAGATAAGTTTTTCTCTGGTCCTGATGCAACCCAGAATCATTTAGTCGTTAACCCTCCATAGTTTTCTTTAACCTGAATCGGTTCCTCAGCCTTCCGTTGTCTTTCATAACTTTGACATTTTTGAAGAACACAGGCCAGATATTTTGTAGAATGTCTCTCAATTTGGGTATGTTGGATGTTTCCTAATAATTAGATTCATGTTATGTATTTTTGGGAGAAACATCACAAAAGCGATGTTGTGTCTTTTCAGTCAATCAGAGATTGGAAGGCAATAGTGTTGGTTTGTGTCTTGTTGGTGATGTTAGCTTTGATCACTTGCTTAAGATGGTGTCTGCCAGCTTTCTCACCTTTAAAATTCTTGCTTCCTCCATAATTATTAAGTAATTTCTGGGGAAAACTGAGACTATGTAAATACTCTGTTCATTAAAATTTCACTTACTCTTTTTAGCATCCATGAATGATTCTTGTTTAAACAGATTGTTAATTACTTTGATAGTTACAAAATAATCATTTTCCAACCCTATCATTTCTTCTACATTCAATAGTTGGCTTTATAAGGTAAAAATGGTTATTTATTTATTTATTTATTTATTTATTTATTGCCACTATAGACTGACATTCATATTTCATTTGGTGACTGTAATTCATCGCTATTATTATTATTTATATTAATGCTCAAATTATCCTGGATTTGTCCCATGAGAGACCTTTAAGCAGGCTCCTGTGTCATTTTGATATGTCGCCATCATTTTTTTTTTTTTTTAGTGTATTCTTATTTTATAGCTTAATACGATATTTTAGGATTATCTTGTGTTTTCGTCGCCTTGAGCTGGGAATCTGCTATTTTTCCAAAGATCTCTGGTTTCTTTTAGTGCAGAGCAGTAATTAGAAAACAATATCTGAGATGTAGTTGTACTCATTACTAATTTCTTTTAGGCCTTCTCAGCAGACAGAGCTAAGAAACACACAAACACATAAACACACACACATATGCACACACACACATCTATTTCTCTCTCTCAGTAACCATGAATTCATACAGACACCTACAATTTCTCACAGCCTCACCAACAAATACTGATGAGTTTTTAAAAATTTTGCCAATCTTATAAATGAGACATAGTTTAATTTGCGTTTCTATTTCGAGTGAATTTAAATATCTTTTTATACTTTTGAGGGCTGCATAGGCTGTTCATAATAATCCAGGAGAGTAACATCTTTTTACTCCACACAGGAAGACCCTCAGCACCTATTTATAAAGTTTTGGTTTTTACATCCTACTTTTCTTCCTATTTACTAATTGACTCCTAGTCTGCTCAAGGGGCTGGGTTGTTTGTGGAGGTTCCCTTTTGGAAACAAAAGCATGAGAATTTGGCAACGATCCTGAAATCATTCTTTTTTGAAAAAACGAGCATATTAAAATTGGAATTTTTGCTATACTTTCCAAGTTAATGCATGATGTTTTTGCTGTTATTTTTTAATGGTATTGCCCAATGTGTTAAGTAATGTCAACAGTGAGATCATTTGAATACCTTAAGCAAAATAAAATTCTCAGGCCTGCCTCAAGAAATTCTGGTTTACTAGATCTTAGGTTGGACTATGATACACATTTTTAACAAGGTAATGATTCTGCCAAGACCTGTGTTTGGGTGTTTGGGAATCACTGTTCTGGTATGTGCCTTGAGGATATATTCTTCAGCCAACAGTAAATTGAATTAATGATTCTATCTAATTATATCCCAAAGAGACAAGTTTGTATAATCTAAAATTTTGTATGATATAAAAATGGTTTTCATTTATTTTTTTGCAGTTGAGAAAGATGTCTCTTAGACACATGTATCTTTCACCACATAAACCATTAGCCTTCAACACCCAGACACACTCAGCCAGTCTGCCCCAGACTCACCTATGTTAGGCCTTTAATTGACAGCCTCAGCCCTTGAGATATAGAAAATGAAGCCACTGAAAGTCCTCTATTATCTATTGTGTTCCAACCTAGGATTTCTCATCCAGATCAAGAAACTCTGCGCAAGCAAAACTGAGTCAGTTTAGAACTTTTTCCTGCTTTCTTGCAATTGCAGGAGTGAGTTAAAATAATTTATACAAACTAAGTAGCAGCGATAACAGTGAGAAGTAGTATGGTACAGTGAATAAGAGCGCAGTTTCCATGTGTCAGAATTTCCTTGTTTTTTAAGGCTGAATAATATTCCATTGTATGCCACACTTTGTTTATCTAGTCATTCATTCAGGAACATTTGGGTTGCTTCCACCTTTTGGCTGTTGTGAAAAATGCTGCTTTGAACAGAGATTTACAAATAGCTATATGAGTTCTTGCTTTCAATTCTTTTGCATAAACCCAGAAGTAGGTTTGCTAGATATTTGGTAATTCTGTGTTTAATTTTTTGAGGAATTGTCTTTACTGTTTTCCATAACAGCATACAATTTTATATTCCCACCAGCAATGTACAAAAATTTTAATTTTTTTTATATCCTTGCCAATACTTATTTTCTGTTTTTTGTTTGTTTGTTTGTTTTTTGATAATAGCCATTGTAATGGACTTCAAGTGATGTATTATTGTGGTTTTGACTTTCATTTTCCTAATGCTTACTGTTGTTGAGCACCTTCTCATGTATTTATTGGACATTTGCATGTCTCTTTTGGAGACTTGTCTATTCAAGTTCTTCGGCCATTTTTTAATTGAGTATATTTTTTTCTTTTTGAGTTATAAGAGTTCTTTATATATACTCAATATTAGTTCTTTTTCAGATTTATGATTTGCAAATATTTTCTTCCATTTTTGGGTTGCCTTTTTATTTTGTTGATATTATCCTTTGATGCAGAAAACTATTAAAATTTTTATAAAATCTAATTAATCTTTCTTTTGTTTTTATTGTTTTTGCACCCACACTTCTGGTGTCTTATCCAAGAAACCATTGCCAAATCCAAAACTATGAAGCTTTCTCTCTGTTTTAGGTCTTATGTTTAGTTTTTGATGCATTTTGAGTTAATTTTCATATATGGTACAAAGTTAATGGTTCAGCTTCTTTTCTTTTCTTTTTTTTTGAATGTGGATATCCAACTTTCTCAACACCATTTGTTGAAAAGATTGTCTTTTCCCCATTAAATGGTTTGGCACCCTTCTCAAGAATTATTTGACCATATACATAGAGTTTATTTCTGGACTCTTTATTCTATCACATTGGTCTATATATCTGCCTTTTATGATAGTACCACTATATTCAATTACCACACTTTTGTAGTAAGTTTTGAAATCAGCAAGTCTGAGACCTCCAATTTTGTTCTTTTCTTTTTTTAAAAAGAGATTATTTTGGCAATGTGGTATCCCTTGAGATTCCATATGAATTTTAGGATAGATTTTTCTTTTTCTGTGAAAAAGTGTTGGGATTTGGAAAAGAATTACATTAACTCTGTTATTTACTTTGGGCAGTATTGACATCTTAACAATATTAAATCTTCCAACCCATGAACATGGAATGACTTTCCATTAAATTTATATTGTTTTAAGGCACTACATTTATGGTAATTTGTTTCAGCAGTATAAGAGGCTAATACTCTAGCCAAATAAGTAAATCCATATTCAATGTATTTAGTGGTTTAATTGATGTTAAAAGATGGAAAGTACAGATTATTCATGATTAATGTTTGTGAATTTCTATTCATCTCCCTTTACCCTAAGCTCATCTTCCTCTCTTGCTGTTGAGAACCCCTCTGCTCTCATGGGTGGAGAGAAGCTTAGCTCCTCCATTTATCTTGGCTCAGGCCTCTGAGCTGAGTGTGGTTATTCTAAATCATTCAGCATAGCTGAGCTGGCCTGGATGAGGAGAATTACCCAGCCAGTTCAAAGAATCATGAAAAATAGTACCTGTTTGTCGTTTGTGTGGTTTGTTATGCGTTATTGTTAGTTGATATCTCCTCCATTCAAAGAGGCCTTGTCTGACTTCTCTAAATTCAAGCCCTCTGACTCTTAGAATCAGGTGTCCAGCTGTTCTGCTTTGTTTTCTTCAAAGTCCTTAACTCTCTCTGAAAGTTACTTTTATTTTTTTAGTTATTTTATGTATGCACCACATCGGACAGGAGCTCTACAGGAGCTGGGACCTCATCTTGTGCTCTATGGTGCCTCCAGCACCTGGAAGAGTTCCTGACACTTAACAGGTGTTCAGTAAATTCAGACCATAATAAAGACCTTAATAAAACCTGTATTTTACCTCTTTCCAAATATCTTCTATTTAATGAGTTGAGATCTGGGTATAAAATGTGTTGTATTATTAAACCAATGAATTACCCCTGTAACCAATAAAACTTACTCTCAGATTTTTGCGATTAGTCGAAGCTTTTGCTGATTTTCGATATGTTTGTAATTTGTGATTTTCTTTTGAATTTATGAGAAAATTTGCTGAAAGCTAGGAAAAGCTATATCAGGAGTTGCTTGGAAGCTATAATTTTAAACATGAAATGTAATTATGACTTCTTAATACTTGAGATAGATTATCTCACGGTTTAGTTTTATAGATCTCTAAGTACTTCCCTTCCCTAAAAGCTAATCCTGCACTTTAAAAGTTTTGCCAATAGGTGGCACTCCTGTCCCACAATCTATTAGTCTGAATTGCAATAAGCTATTGCATATACATATTCTTAAATTTCAGCTTTGTTGAGGTATAATTGAGATAAAATTACAAGGTATTTAAAATGTACATTGTGGTTATTTGATATATCTATACATTCTGAAACGATCCAACCCATTTAGTTAATTAATACAACTATCACATCATATAGTTATCTTTATTTTTTTGCTTGACAGCACTTTAGTCTACTTCGTTAGCAAATTTCAATTATACAGTACAGTATTATCAACTATAGTCATCACAGTTTTACATTAGATCCTAAGACTATTTATTTTTTATAAATCTCTCCCTATTTCCCCTACCCCTATGCCCCTGACAACCACTTTTCTACCTCCTTTCAGTAAGTTTGACTTTTTTTTTTAAAGATTCCACTTATAAGTGATAACCATGTAGTATCTGTCTTTCTCTGTCTTGCATATTGATTTCTGTTCCCTGTAGTCCTCAGAGTTTCACAACAGCTGCTCCCTCTGCAGACTCAGTCAAAGCAGTTTGCTACAGCAACCTTCCAAGTTTTGTATTCTGCAATCATGTTCCTGATTCCAGTTATGCAGATCTTGGAGTTTTATGCCATTTTGGGGTTTTATGTTATTTTGGATTTTATTTAAATGCATAAGCAAATACAATAAATGAGTCATATTGTAAAGAGCAGTTAGTAGTCGTCTGGAACTAATTCCAGATGTTTTTGACAGAAATTGAGAGTGGGGAAGGACTCTGAGAGAAAATAAATTGCAATAAAAGAGCTCATCTTTTTGGAGTAGGAGTATTAGAATAGATCCTGTTAAATTTTTTTATGCTCATAGAGAATTATGAATTTAATTTTATTTATAAATATTTAATGAAAAATCCTAGTAGATTAGAAATTTATTTATATAGCTTTGCGTGATCTGGCCACTGAAAAGAAATATCATTCTCACCTTACACAGCACTCACTTCCTTAGTGT
The DNA here is from genome assembly GCF_000325575.1 of Pteropus alecto. Classification (NCBI taxonomy): domain Eukaryota; kingdom Metazoa; phylum Chordata; class Mammalia; order Chiroptera; family Pteropodidae; genus Pteropus; species Pteropus alecto. The sequence continues at coordinate 278,980 of NW_006432008.1, read as the reverse complement.
GTACTGTAGCTACAATGGCCCCCTCTCAGTCCAACGAAAAAATCCATCTCACCCCTGCTGTTGAACTTGTGGACCAATCCTTCTACGTAGATAGCCTTTCTCCTCATCTTTACCTGTTCAACTCCTAGCTCTTCACAGATCTCAGTTAAAGTGTCGCTTCTTCAAGAAAGGTAGATACAGAGTTTCTGTTCTTTGAATTGCTCAATTTATAATTTCACATAATGTCTGTCTTCCCTCACTACATTCTGAGCTTCCAGAAAGCAAACCCCTGTCTCCAGGGCCCACCACAGTATCCTTAGACCTAGCATGGTGACTAGCACATGACAGGCATTCAATAAATATTTACTGATTTAATGAATAGATTTTTGATTCCATTGGTTTTTATGAGGCTAGATAATGGTAAATAAAAAATAAATGAATTAGTGTTAGTTTTGAAAATCTGTATTTGTCTCTATGTTCATTGGAACAATTTGAGAGTAGAAAGGTAAAGAGAAATTAACATAATTTGACATAATACTGTAAATTTTGATTGCAACGGGGATGGTGGTGTTGTGTTGATTAAAGAGCATCTGTAAAATGTTTTTTCTTCTTAGGATATTTACTGAAATTGATACTTCCAGCCTGAATTTGGTCCCCTTTCCCCCAGCACAATGTCTTTGTAATTAAAAAAAATTTTTTTAAATGCTTCTGAATAGATCATGCATCCTCTATTTCATCTTGCCTATTGTATCATTCTTTACGTCATTAATTTTTATCAATTCCATGATACTCAAATGCCTTTGAATTTGTGAACAATGATTAGACTGCACTGCCTCTGAGAATTAATGTTAGAGATGAGGATTAAATGAGTTTGCAGAGCCGCAGGAGATGAGAATGCTGGAGTCTTGGGGTTTTTATAAGAACTAATATAAACAGGGGTACAGGTCAAGATGTGGCAAGTCCTGATGTCTCCAACTGTGGTGTAGACAGAATGTTGACACAAAACTGAGTGTTTTCCTGGGAGCATTTGGAGGATCCCCTTTTATTTCTATTTATGGATGTGCGGAGGCGGAGGGAGTGACAGTGATCACTGGGAGGCATGCTGAGCTCTGAACCCTTTTAAAATTCCCAATACAATACAATAAATATAACATAAGGCAGACAAACAACAACAAAAAGGTATCCCCTCTAAAAGAAAACAATAAAAAACAACTTCACTTTTGAATATGCGAAAATCTTAAAAATCCTCAAATAATAAGTTTCACTGTGTTTTCGCAAAAGTCTTAAAGGATAGTTAGGATGCTTCAATATAAGACAGGGTCTCCAACTCCTGAGCCGCAGACTGGTACAGGTCAGTGGCCTATTAGGAACTGGGCCACACAGCAGGAGGTGAGCGGTGAGACAGCAAGCGAAGCTTTATCTGTATTTGCAGCTGCTTCCCAGAGCTAGCATTACTGCCTCAGCTCCACCTCAGATCATCAGGCATTAGATTCTCAGAGGAGCATGGGTCCCTGGTGCCAAAAAGCTTGGGGACTGCTGATATAAGAAATATATTAGTATAATTCTCATAATTGCATTGAACATAAAATTCACATTGATTTTCTTTAGGTATAATGAAAATGTATTTATAAAATTCAGCATGCATTTCTATTAGATGCTAACATACAAAGGATCATTTATAACAAACTGATAAGAAACATAATATTGAGATTTCTCAAAAAATTAAAAGCAGAACTACCTCGTGATCCAGCAATAATAAATTTTAGAAGCACTAGAAAAAAAAAACACAGTTCATGTTAAAAAATAATCTTTGGACTCAAGTAGATAAAACAGAAATGACATCAATGGCCCAATCATCCAGTTTCCCATCTCTGGCCTGACTCCCAGATCTGAGGGTCACCCTTGAGATAGACGTAGTTTAAAGGTGACACCGTTTTAAATGGCTCCATGAGGTCCATGTCTGAAGTGTGTTGGATCCATAGTCTTTTAATTTCTGGCAGAACGACAAAAGTAGGGATAGATATCAGAGTTTCATTCTGATGAAAATTGTTTTAACACCACTGTGTTGCATTCAATGAACATGGCTCTTCCCACCTCCATCTGCTTCTGTTCACAGAAACCAAAACAACTTTTTCTTGGTTCCTTTCTCCATGGTATAAGGGAGGAGGTCTAATTACTATTGGCTAAAGCAACCAAATATTTAATAAGTTAAATATTTATTTTTCTGGCTGAGACAGATGATCTGCACACAGTTAACTTTAATTAATTAAAAAAATTGAGCCAACTTATATCTTTATTTAAATCCAATTATTTTCAACTAAAACCAGGATACTGTAAAGAGACTTCCAGTTGTATTGGCTAACATCTGCTTTACTTTTTGTCACCTAACCAAGTGAAAAAAGAGTATAAAATTCTACAAAGGTATGCGAGGTTAAAAAATAAAAACCCTTTATCTGTAGTTATTTGGAAAATTCATTCTGAACAAGATTGAAACCAGATATTGAGCACTCAATATGTGCAAGGCACAATGCTAGGCACTTTTTACACATTCTCTCATTTAATCATCAGAACAAACCTTCAAAGTAGTGTTACAGCTGTTTTACAGAAGAAAAACAGAATGATGCCAGCAGCCTTAAAGCTCCCTTAATGTCCCTTCCAAATTACTGTTGTCCCCGTCCTAAAAGTAATTGCTGTCCTGATTTTTAACACCGAAGTTAGTTTTGCCTCTTTATAAAAATAAATATGTAAACTTTTGTGTTTGTGTTTGTGAGATTCATCCACATTTCACTTAATCAAAGTTTTTTTTTTAATTTACATTGTTTTATAGTATGAACACTATTATGAATATTCTTGCATATGTCCTTAGGTGAATGTGTGTGCAAATGCAAATAAATCATTTTACCCAGACATATAGTAAGAGTTCTATAAATGCTACCTGTATTACTGCTGCTACGATTATTTTTATAACTGGTAAAATAAATGACTAAAACTGTTTGTAATTTCCCTACCAGATATTGTTTGATTTCTCGACTAATTTCTTGGCTCATTTCTGAAATCATTCTGATATTTTAAAAAAGATGTACCTCAATTAGTGGACACACATAACATATCAGTTACAATTCTAAATCTTGACAAAACCACTCTAACTAATACAAACATTCTTTATGCTAACATAAAGAATGGCAAGTTCTGGCAAACTAAGTTTCCTTTGGGGTTCAGTTCTTAGACTTATGGATAAGAGAATAGTGTTTATGTTTTACAACTTGACTCCAGAAATCCTTCAGATATAGATTCTCCTGATACTGTGGACAAAACAGAGAATAAGAACTGTAGTATAGCGCAAACAGATATATCGATAAATGGTCAAATACCTCTGCTTACTGGCAAACTCTAGGGCATGCCACACACCCTGTTCCTTTTCTGGATCATCTTCTGATCAATATCTTTCTCACATACTTGGATGAAGGTATATTTAGATTGACTTCTAAAATTTACAGTCTGCAAATTCTTGCTTTGATTATCTTTCACAGCTTAAGAAACAGACATAAATTTGTTAGGCAAAGAAAATGCAAAAAGAGTGATAGAATATTCATCTGTATTTGCATATTAGCAAATGAGAGATTACTTGTCCTCTATAGCCTCACATGGAAAATTGGAGCCTATAGATATGGCAAAAAGAAAAAATAATCAAGTGACTGGACGTGGTGAAAGGAACAGGGCTGGTATTCATGGACATAGGAATGGCCAATATTATATTAGAAGTGGTTATTTATAGACTTGACACAAATCCATAATCTAGATAACAAGTAGGAAAATGCAATATACTCAACAACACAGTCCGAGAATTTAATGTCCTTGAACAACGTACGTAAAATAAGAAACTATGTTTGACAATGGTTTATATTTTTACAAAATCTAGAGGGTTTGATTATATCCAGTATGTATTAATTATAAGCTAATAACATGACTAAAAAAGCTAAGGCAATTATAGATATTTTAATATCTTCCATAAAGATTTTGCATAATTTTTGTGTGATTCATTCTTAGATGCTTAATATTTGTTGATTGTTGTAATTTCATTTTTTAAAAGAATATGTCATTTTAACTGTTGATGGTATGAAGAAATGGAACAGAGTTTTGCACATTTATTTTGTGTCCAGAACCTTGCTAAATGATCATATTTTAACAATGTATTTAAGAATACTTTTGGATTTTCTATGCAATCTCAACCATAATCTGTGAATAATGACAGTTCTGTTTCATGTTTGACAATCTTCTATCTTTTAAGTCACTTTATTGCCTTATTGAATTGGTAAAAACACCCGAAAAATAGACATAAGAAGATGTTTATGGTTGATTTTTTTGCAAACTGCAGGGGAATAATTTCAGTGTATCATAGAGAGGTATAATATTTCCTCTAGGTTTTTGCAGACAACATTTTATCAGGGAAAAGAATATTTCATTCTATTCCCAGTCTGGTAAGAACATTTATTACAAATAGACGTAGCATCATATCAAACTCTCCCCCCTTGTTTTTTCTTTAATCTGTTAATGTGTTCTTACATTAATTGGTTTTCTGGTGCCTCATAACTGGGATCTCATTGACTATGTAATCTGTGGTAGTTTGGCTTTGATTCAGTTAAAATGTTCTCGCTATGTTAACTAAGTGCCTCCAGTACCTCCTTGTAAGTGACCTTTCATTAATATCAGGAAGTATTGATTACTCTCTCCTTGTACCACTCTTTGCTCTTGGTTACTTTAAAACCCTAGTCTTTTGGTTTCCCTCCTCCATTTCTCTGCTTTTCAGTCTTTACTTTTTTTTTTCGTCCTCTGGTGTTCCTCGGGACCCTTGGAGTTCATCACCTCTTACGGAATGGAGTATGTGCTAATGATTCCCAAATCTCTGCTAGTAGTCTAAATTATTTTCTGAGGTACAGTAACAAATACCCAAGTGCCTAATCCATCCATCTTTTCACTTGGATAACTTACAGATATTCCAAAATGTTCAAAATAGAACCCATCATCTTCCAACTGCTCTTCTTTCTCCTGCCTTTTGGCTTTAAAACTGCTCTCCCTCCCATGATTCCCTCAGGTTACAGTTATCCACGCATCCAGATGCAAAAGAAGAAAGCTTAATGTCATTCCTGGCTTCTCTTCCTCTTTATAGCCCCCAAATTCATCACTAAACCTTACTGAGTCTATGTCCTAAATACTACTCATAGCCATGGATTTCTCTCCATCTCTAGACATTAATCTAGCCAAAAATATTATTCTCCTCTCAAAAATACTACCAAATTTCTTTATTTTCATTCAGCCTTGCTTTATTTAAGAAATTCCTTTCTGTCTTCTTTCTTTCCGTCCTTCTTTCTTTTCTTCTTTCTTCCCTCTTTCCTTCCTTTCCTTTATTCTTTTTTCCTATAAATTTAAATACTTGTTCTAAATTAAAATATTTTTATTTATACAAAATAATTTACCAATAGTTCATTACACAAAATTGTTCTTGACATATACATTTAAAAAATTAATTAATAGAATTTAATTGAAGAGTGTGAGAAACATTGAAAAGGGCCAAGTTTTTTGACGATTTCATTTTTTTTGATGTTGTTTGCTACGCTTGAACACTTAATACTAACAATATAATTTTGCTGAAACATGAAGACACAAAGTCTGAGTTTGTTTCTGATGCATTATTGGATTTTGTCAAAATCACTGTTCCTAGAATGCAGAACAGATATTTCTGTTTACTATTTCCTTATTTTACCTGAAATGATTTTCTACCTATTTTCTGTCTATTAACACTAACTTGACAGCATTATGTCTCTGGCTGAAACAAATAGAACAAGTGCAAAGGTAAAGAGCAAAACTGGGGAATATGTTTAATTGTGAATATGTTACTCTGACATACTCGAGGATCGTTTAGATTGAAATTAAAGTAAATTATCAGTTAAAATATTTTAACTTCAGAAAAGTAGTTTGGGTTTTGGTGTGTTTTTGTATATTGTTTGATCAGTTCAGAATATGACTTGCCAGTTTCCACATGAAATTCTAAGTATCTTCAAAATCCAAGGCAAATATCATCCCCCTTTCTTCCACTGATGGTAATGTTTGTAGTTACCTTTTCTATATTCACATTACATTTTATCTCATTGTTTCTTTCTTTGTTTTCACTATTTTATAGATTTCCTAATGCTTTTTCCTTTTTGTAGTAACCTATACTACATTTAGAAAAAGTCGTGATGCATAGCAGGCACTCACAAAATATGTCCTTTGAACAATAACTAAGTTATTTAGATTATCTCTACAACTTTCTTTGAAAAACAACTAAAATATTTGGATCCCAATAGTATAGCATTTCAGGTGAGAAGTAAAGTACAAGTCAGTGAAAAAGAATCTGACTCATATTTGCATGCTACCATATTTGACTTTAACCTTTTGATTGTTACCATGACTGGAAATTTTCAGTCCGTGCCAATGATAAATGGAAACACAAACTGTTTGGTTTGGAAATTAGTAGCTCTTTCAAAGACATAAAAAACATTTTCTTGAAAGATGTGAGACTGTATACCTTAGCAGATCTTTCTGGATTAAGACCAGAATTACAATAAAAGCAGAAAGATTTTCTTAAGCATATATAAGACTGTATCCAAGAGCAAGAGGTTCTGCGTAAGACTGAAATTGGAAAAAAGCAATGAAGATAAGTATCGGAAATGGATGCTATTCTGCAACAGTTTGATCATAAATTTATCATTGAGATGTAGTATTAGAAATTTGGATTTTTTTTTTTCTGTGAAAATGCCCACAGGATTGGATATAATCTTTGTGATACTGTCAATAGCAGAGTTCACAATTGGAATTTTGGGAAATGTGTTCATTGGACTGGTAAACTGCTCTGAATGGGTCAAGAACCAAAAGATCTCTTTAGCAAACTTCATCCTTACCTGCTTGGCCATCTTCAGAATCAGTCAATTGTTGGTATTATTGTTTAAATCCCTTATACTGGGGCTATCTCTACATTTACATTTAACTTATACAATAGCAAAGCTTATGAGTTTGCTTTGGAGAATAACTGATCACTTGACCACTTGGCTTGCTACCTGCCTAAGCATTTTCTACCTCCTTAAGATAGCTTACTTCTCCCACCCCCTTTTCCTATGGCTGAAGTTGAGACTGAATAGAGTGATTCCTGTGACTTTTTTATTTTCTTTGTTTTTCCTGATTGTTGACTTTCTATTGTTAGAAATATTTAATGATTTTTTCTTAAACGTCTATATACTAGATAAAAGCAATCTTACTTTATTTATAGTTGAAAGTAAAACTCACTATGTTGAAACCCTGATTCTTCTTAGCTTGACCTGTTTCTTTCCCATTGTTTTGTCCCTGACTTCATTGCTCCTTTTATTTCTGTCCTTGGTAAGACACATCAGAAATTTGCAGCTCAATTCCATGAGCTCAAGGGACTCTAGCACAGAGGCCCATAAAAAGGCCATAAGAATGGTGATGTCTTTCTTTTTCCTCTTCATAGTTCATTTTTTTTCCATACAAGTAGCAAGTTGGCTATTTCTTATGACGTGGATCAACAAATTTGCAAAGTTTGCTGTGTTAGCAGTATATATCTTTCCCTCAGGACATCCATTTATTTTGATTGTGGGAAATAGCCAGCTAAGACAGACAATCTTGAAGGTACTGTGGCATCTTAAAAGTTTCTCAAAAAGAGAAAATCTGTTACAGATTTACAGATAGACTTTCCAGAGTGTTTTCAAAGATAATAATTTACGAGGAAATTTCGAGACTAGATTTTCACTCCTACAGTTTTTTTTTTCCCTTACTGAGTTTCTTCAAGTATTGTTGCGCATAATTAAATTTTTCCCTAGAACAGATTGCTTTTGGTGGTAATTCACACATGGTCAGCCAATATAATTTTAAAAGTAGTTATTTTTGTTTGTAATATTCTTTGAAAGAATATTGGTTACCAATATTCTTTCAAAGATAACCTAAATTATTTAATTTTATATGCAAAAGATGTATATAATTGCAACCTATGTAGGGGGAGAGGCATGTAGTTCTTTAGAAATCAAGATGAATTAGATATCTGACTAGGTAGAAAATCTATAAAATGTTGATGGAAAGTTAACTGAGCAACTATAGTCATAGATGGGAAAAATATGCTCTCATCACATTGCATTGTTGTCCTTAGAGGTCTTGTTAATAAAAAGGGGTGAGATGTTTGAGAATAAGAATAATATTTGTAGTGTCAAATATAATAAATTATCTTTAGAAGTTGGAAACATGCTTATAATGTTAATTTTAATTTGAAATCCCAATCATAAACATTTTGATGTATCTAGGCATTGATTAATTTTCTTAAATTCCAGGATAGGCAATGTGCATTTTCAGAGTGGCAGAAATAGATATTTCTATCATATTATGTAACAGAATTAAAAAATATATAGAATTATTTCTTAATTCAAAATCACACTCATATTTTAACTATAAAAAGATCGTAATTATACTGAGAGCAAAACTTAGAACAACATATGTGTAGTGTAAATTTTGGATGTGCATAAGTATATGTAGTGCTGTTTTTACTATAATAATCTAAATTTAGATAATATAGCTAGCCATTGTAAATAAGGTTAAGTAAGGGTGGGCAAGTTTACTATAAACTCTTAAATATGGCCGTTCGAATTATAATATTGTTTATATGCAGTTTAGTCAAATTTTTGTCACTTTCAGTTTTTAATAGTTTATGTAATAATGCTTTTTCACTACTCTGTGAGCTCCTTCATGTTACTTCTCATTATTACACTTATTTTGCCTATAATAGTGTCTAAAATATTATAGATTTTATTAAATGGAATTAATGAATAATGCCAGTATCCTAGAGATTAAAATTAAGAAACTCGAATCCAAATAGTATTGAGCTTCAACTGAAAAGGAAAGTACAAATTGGTGTAAAGAAATCTGTCTCATATTTGCATGTTTGCATACCTGAATATATTCTTCCAGATGTCTTCACAAGGGTAAAATTGCTGCCAGTGCCAATGATGAATGGGCACAGTTACTGTTTAATTTGGAAATCAGTAGCTGATTGAAAGTAATGTTACTGTTCCTCATTAAGATCTGTGAGACGGAATCACCTTGTACATACTTCAGACCCAAGGCTGAAACAAAAGAGGAAAGTCTTTCATGAAGATAAGTGAGATGGGATCTGAGTTTTTTTGAGCATTTTTAATATAGAAGTGAAGAATATCAAACTGGATATTACCCTACAACATGTTGACAGCAAGAAATCAGTGAATCATAGTATTAGCTTTCTGGACTCTTTCTATAGAAATGTCATCTGGAATAGAAAATATTTTTCTGATAGCGGCAAAAGGAGAATTCATAGCTGGCATGTTGGGGAATGGCTTCATTGCACTAGTTAACTGCACTGACTGGGTGAAAAGTCAAAAATTCTCCGTAGACAATGGCATCTTCACCAGCTTGGCTATTTCCAGAATAACTCTTCTTTTGATAGTACTGGTTGATTTACTTCTAACGGCGTTATGGCTACATCTATATGCCATTGGTGAACGAGCAAAATTTATTAGTATTTCTTGGGTACTGTCCAATCACCTAGCTACCTGGTTTGCCACCTGACTGTTTTCTACCTCTTGAAAATAGCCAGTGTCGCTCACCCCTGTTTTGCCTGGCCGACGTGGAGAATTAGCAGAATGCTACTTGTGCTTCCACTGGGGTTTTTGTTCCTACTGTTTTTCAACATCGCATTAACAGACACATTAAATGATTTCTGGGTTAACGCCTATAAAATATATGAAAGAAACTCAATGTGGTCTTTAGATGTGAGTAAAATCCTGTATTTTAACACCTTGATTGTTTACGATTTTATCTACTTAGTTCCCTTTCTTCTGTCCCTGACTTCACTGCTCCTTTTATTTCTCTCCTTGAAGAGACACATCAGGAACGCGCGGCTGAACTCCAGCTCTGGTGACTTTAGCACAGAGGACCATAAGAGGGCCATGAAAATGGTGATGTCTTTCCTCCTTCTCTTCAAACTTCATGTTTCTTCCACTATATTTCCTTATGCTGCAGAGAGATCAGGCCAACGCGTTCGCCAAGTTCACATTGAATATTTTTCCTTCAGGTCACTCATTTATCCTAATTTTGGGAAACAGCAAGCTGAGACAAACTGGCTTAGGACTACTGTGGTATCTTAATTGCCACCTGAAAAGGGTGAAACCTTTAGCTTCATAGACTTTTCCAGAATTTTTATATTCCAAGAGAAATAAATCAATGAGAAGACATCGAAGAGCCATTTTAACTTCTGTTTTTCTCACTGGATTCTTTTAAACACTATTGAGCATCACAAACTTTACTTAGAATGGCTTATAAACTAATAATACATGCAAAAATTTTAAAAAAGCAAGCATCATTGACATAACATTTGCTAGTAGCAAGAAAATACTAGAGACAATATGAATATAAAATATATAATGCAATGTGTATTAATTCTATGTATCTTGGCAAATATTTACTACATTTATATGTGAGGAAAAAACATGATTATTTAGAAATAAAAATCCCTTCCAAGCTGGAGTAGGTGAAATATTTGTACGATATTAAGTTAAAAATACATTAAGGAATAAAAATGCTAAAAACACATAATCTCATAAAAACAGACATAACTTTTAAAACAAAGGAGCAGACTACCATTAGAAATCCACACTAGAATAGCCACTACCTTTATGGAATGAGAAAAATCAACAGAATTTATAAAAAAAAATTGAGTAATTATCCCTATGTATATAATAATATGTGTCTATAAGAATCAAAATCAAACCTAGGCACCAAATTTGCGTATGAGGTGTGTGTGCATGTAAGGATTATATAAACATTAATGTCCTTTGTCAGAGAAGACAAACATGACTAACTCACCAGGGATAAAAATAGAAAGGAAAGTTTGGAATATCACATGTTTATATAAGTTTTAGAAATGTTTGTGTGTATATATAGTGCTCATTTCACTTTCATAATAAAATAATTGAAATGAAATCAAAGTAACTGAAGATGTATGTGATCTTAAGGCCAGTAGGTAGTAAAATTGTGCTTGCTAATGACATTACAATAATAGTTTACAATATGGTAGTTTTAGAGATTGTAATTTTAAACATATTAAAAAACTATCAATAATGAAGAAGCCTTTGCTAGGGTTTATAATTGCCATAATTTTTCAGTGGTAGAAGCAAACAAAAACAAACTAGAAAATAAATTGTGGTTATTTGTGGGTTATAAGTTAATTTTGATGGAGCAGGAGGCCAAATCTGATGCTGGAAAGAATATAAAAACCACAAGGGCTTTTGTAGTGACAAAGTGTACTGTCACTATAGAGAACTGTGCTATGGGGTGCTCTGACATATCCATGATGATGATGATGACGGTATGTGTATATCCAGACCTATGTAAAGATTTAGATTTTTAAACTTCATTCATTATGTTGGACACCATATAAGAAATTTCCTGGGTGGAGGCAGAAGAATTGGATGAAAGTGATCAAAATGTATAAACTTGCAGTCATAAGATAAATAAGTACTGGAGATGTACTGTACAACATGATTAGTAAAAATAACACTGCTGTATATTTTAAAGTTGTGAGGAAAGTAGATCCTAAAAGTTCTTATCACAAGGAAAAAGATATTTATTTTTTGTATCTCTATGAAGTGATGGGTGTTTACTATACTGTAGTGATCATTTCACAATACATGTAAGTTGTCATTGTGCTGTACACCATAAACTTATGCAGTGCTGTATGTCTACTATATCTTATAAAACTAAAAGAAAAAAATAAAACAAAATTTCCTAATGATTGTACCTGAGATTATCTTGCTTTAGGAAAGGTGAAATTCTAATCATATTGGCTATACTTAGGTTCAAATATTGAGGATACTTTAGCTTAGAATCTATCCCTTTCAGAAAAAAAGATTAAAGATTACTTTATACTTACCAGAAGAAAGGATATTGTTTTAGCTTTTAGATTTACATTTTAGTGTTACTAAACTTTTTTTTAATGACCAAGATAAAAAAAAAATTAAACAACTATGTATGCACAGCCCTTGTTTCTTATGAGCGGGATCTAGCAGTAAATGTCTCATTAGGAGTAAGTCCTCATTTGTCATGTACTCATTTTTGTCATGTACTCATTTTGGGGAGATGAAGCTCTAAGAAGCAGAGACCTATTCATGATAATAGAAGCACAGAAAATGACCATTAAAAGGTGAAGCCTGAATTCTATGTTGGGCAGTGGTTACTGATGTATTCCATTCTCCTTATTAAATGGCATTTTGGGATTATGCTCTGTGCCTCATCTTCCATAACAAGACCCTGTGTTAGAGACCCTAGCCATGATCCAAGAAAAGCTACTACTATCACATCCATAGATAGTACCATGCAATTTGGAGAGAATGGTCTTATTCTGAGACCAAATTACTGGAAAAACAAAATGATTGTCATTGCTTTTTTGCCAACTACTTCCCTCCAAATTAACTTTTCATAGTTTTGCTGTAATGAGTTTTATTTTTTTCAGTTTGCTCATCTGAGACCAGGAGAGTTTCAAATAACCTATTTCTAATGCCGAAAGAGGCTTATTATGCCTTAGCCCTGCCTTACCCCTAGAACTTAAGCTGAGAAGATATTTCAGTGTTCTAGCTATGTTGTCTTGAACTTTACTGAAAGAAAAGTTCTCAGTGGATATATGCATGGACCAATATGGATTTCAAAGAATGTGACAATATTGAATCTTTGATACTTCAGGCATTTTGTCTGCTGCTAGTGATTAAATCTCATGTCCTCTGAGCCAAGAGCTTCCTTTATTGAAGTACAGAAACCAGGGGAACATCTGCAAAACCCATACTTCTACTGTCTGTTCACCTGTGAAATTGGTTAATGCTGTCTATAGAAGTCTATGCCTTGTGCTGGATTGCCCAGAATAAACCTTCATTTAAAAAATTTATCAGATGGTTGATTTGACAAATTGAGAAAAAAGTTAGACAATATTTTTTTTGGAGGGGGTATTATGTGTTGAAAACAAATCAGAGGTAACAGGCTATTTTCAATTTTAGCAATTTGGGAGACAAGAATGTAGAGCTTTAGAAGACAAAGGCACTATCTTAAGTTGTATATTGGTACTTCAATTCCTTAGCCCATGTTTAAATGAGTAAGTTTTAAAAATAACTTCTTTTCCCTTTCGTAGATCTAACCTGACTTCTGAATTATAAGGTTTCTATTAATTATATACCTTTTTTCAGTTTGAGATGCTTTCAAAGTTTTATTTTTATCAATTAAAAAGCTAAAATAGTGCCTTAAAAAACATCTTTACTTATGCATTAAACATCTTTTTTGTTTCTTTATCTGTTGGACACAAGCTCTATTGCTGTGTCCACGATTTCAGAGTCAAGACATTCCAGGTACAGTATTTCATTAGAGATTTTTGCCTTTTGGTTACACGATGATTTATTTTCCTCATTTTGGTTCATATGAAAAGGTATACACAATCCACCTCATTCAGTATATAAATGACTTCCATTTGTCTTTATTGTTCATTGAGGCACTCCACTACCTTACTGTGAATAAATCAACATGCTTGGTGCTTGAAAGCCATAAGCATGGTCAAGAATTTCTAATGTTTGCTGACGATCCCGAGTTAGGACAGAAACTGGAAAGGGTTCCCTCAGATGTACTGCAATTAAACTACAAAGAATTCCATAGTTTCTTTTTTCATGTTATAGGCACTCAGGAATGTCCTTTGGCCTTTTAATTGTCTCAAGAGCATTGATGAGATTTATATTCATGGGGATCAGAGGTGAGGCGTTGCCTTCAGCTGTAAAAAGATTCATGACATGGCCTGGTGGTAATCCCAGTTTGCAATAGGCTATCAAGTGTTGTTAAAATTACAAGAAAGTTCCGACACTCATGGTAACATGTGACCCAATCTAATACAATTGTTGGGAATTCTGATAGTTATTGCAGGGGTTCTTTTCTTGATCCATTTGCCTGGAAACTTTTAAGTCTACTGCAGACTACTTTCCAGGTTCAAAGTTTCTGGCGTTAGAATTTTTCTCTCCCTTCCCTTTTGTCCCTATATTGCTAGAAGTTCCATTCCCAGCCCTTTATGTCTCCACGCGTAAGTCCCATCAAATGTATCTTTTTTTCCTGACTCTGTCAAATGCTATTGATGCTCCACCAGGAAAAGCCTTCATTAAACTAGGACTGCAAGATTTTGTGACATTAAATTTAGTTAGGCCTCCTTGGGACAGTGATGGACATTGCTTCAAAATTCATGATTACCTTATCTGTACTCCTTTCCATCCTTGGGGAAATGTCCTTTCCTTTTCTCCTCTTATGCCCTTCCTTCCACTTCCCCACCACCAAGCCAAATGACTAGGCAGCAGTTAAGTATAAAACAGTTGAATTTACTTATCAAATCATACTGAATATTTATAGTCTAATACATAAAGCCCTCGATAAAATATTTTTTTAAAATGAGACAAAGAAGGACCCACTATTTCTACTTTTGGGTATTTACCTGAAGAAACTCAGAACACTACTTTAAAGGGACATGTGAATCCCTAGGTTCATTGTAGCATTATTTACAGTAGCCAAAACATGGAGGCATCCTGGGTGCCCATCAATGGATGAATGGATAAAGAAGAGGTGGTATATTTATACAATGGAATATTACTCAGCCATAAAAAATCATGAAATCTTGACATCTGCAGCAACATGGATGGACCTAGAGAGTACTGTGCTGAATGGAGTAAGTCAGACAAAGACAAATATCATATGTGGAATCTAGAGAACAGAATAAACAAACAACAGAAAAAAGCTCATAGATACAGAGAACATTTTGATAGTTGCCAGGTTGGAGGGTGGGGATGGGTGAAGGGGAGAGGGCACTAAGAGGTACAAATTGGGAGTTACAAAATACCATGGGGATGTAGAGTATAGCATGGGGAATATAATCAGTAGTATAGTAATAACTATGCATGGTATCAGATGGGTACTGGATTTGTTGGAGTGATCACCAATTACTTCATAAGTTATATAAATGTCTAATCACTGTTGTACACCTGAAACTAATGTAATATTGTATTATAATTGAAAAAATAAAAATTAAAAAAGATATTGCCAATTATTACCCAGGTAATACTTCTGTTTAAGAATTTGAGAAAAGAAACGGGATTATTTAGAATTACATAAACATTTAAAAAAATTCAATTTCCCATCAAATGTATCTTTAGGGACAAATTCGACATTCAATTGTAGTTTGGCCAGTTACTATGACCTTGGGAAAGTTATTTAACCTCTTTAAATCTGTTTCCTTCTCTGAAAAGTGATGAAAATGTCTTCCTCATAGTGTACACATAAGATTTATGGAGATTATGCATGTAAATAATTTTCATAGTTCCTGGTATTAAAAACACAATAAAATTAAAAAATGATGCTGATAGTGATGGTATGCTCTTTTAGTCAAGTAATCACACTTGCTCTTACCCTCAATTAAAAAATTTCTTGTTCCCCAAACTTTAAGTTAAATGTTGCTATGATCACCATTTCTCTTTTACAGTTAAACTATAATACATTCACCTTCCCAACATTTTTATCAGTTACAGATCATACTCAATGTTTTTTCTTCATTGATCAGCATTATGCCCTTTTTGCTTCACACTTGAAGGAATCTCTGGACCAATCAATATTCATGAAATAGCTTAATTTATGGGCAATAAAGTGGATCACCTTAATAACAGGGGCAAATATATCTTTATTTTATTGATTAATGACTATTTGTAGAAAAAACAACTACTTTGGCATTCATTCAATACTTATCTGCTTTGCATTAGGCACTGCTCTAGACTGGGAACAGAGCAACAAGTGAACAAAATTTTTGGCTTCGTGGATGTTACCTGAAAGGATGCCATGATGAATAAAATTACTTGTAAATTAGAATAAGTGGTTAGTCAGGGCAAAAATATTGTTTTCTCTCCTGGGAAACTTCATCAAGTTGTATCATGTGAGATAAAAAAATACACATCTAGGTTTACAAGCAATTGTGAAAAATATTAAAAATGTTAAATCATGGAGCTTTCATGCAGTTCCTACTATGTATTTGCTGATACTACACGATACTACATTTGCTGATATTCAATGGAATACAGTATCTTCCCTCACAGAGCTTCCAGTCTAGTTGCAGGAAATGATAAATAAGTCTGCTAAAGTGCCTTAGTTTCTTCAATGTAACAAAAGACTGACGTGGAGAAAAGGTTGAAGGCACATGTTCATACAGCCACAAATTTGAAGCATCCCTGTTTATCACCATTCACATTCTTTTATCCTACAAATTGGGACATTAGTGCCTCTAGAGAATAGTGATGCCCGCCATTTGTAAGTCTCTTGGCATGACTGAATTATCTCATGGATCAAATTACATTTCTGATAGACTACAATGTTTTAGTTTCTGCCTCTATCACAGCAATATATAATTATTAAGGGAAGATATTATAGGAACCTGTCTTCTCGAATATAAAAAAAAAAAAACCCTGATAATTAATGCATAATTAGGCAAAAATAAGACAGCCTATGAAAGTGGCATAGGTTGATCTTAACCCTTAGATGGGATAAAAGAAATGAACTTTAATCTGGTCAGTGGAATCTGGGAAAAACTTAATGGAAAAAGTGACATCTAAGCATAGCCTTAAAATACAGGCAGAGTAACCATGGGGGTGGGGAGGAAGTGGGGTAGGAAAGGCAGAAGAAAGTTTAAGTAGAGAGAGGTAGAGGAGGATGCGCTCAACAGTTTGGCTGGAGACCGAGGAATAAAAGGCAGGAAGAACAATTACTCACAAGCCAGATTTGGTGCTGGAGGGGGCACTTATTTTACAATCCTAGAATATACTTGTTTGTTGGATACAATTAGTGGAAATATAGAACACTGCAAATAGTTTAAATTTTTACCTTGACAAATAATGACCCGTTTTGGCTCAAATGTCTTACCTAAAATCTTCTTGGGAGTCTCTTCCCCTCACCCCTAGGGTCAGTACCCTATGTATCTTCTTTAGGCCTGAAACATTCCACTGGAAAAGCAGGAAGCCCATGAGTGAGTTTTAAGTTTTATTTACATGTTAATGAGATATTGTTATAACAAATACTGTATATTATGCATATATCAAGCACTAAAGCAGGCTAGTTTTTTAATTCTCAGATTGACCAATTAAGGTGGGTATTTTACTCTCATTTAATAGTTGAGGAAACAAACGTTTTGGCAGATTAATGGACTCACGTAAGACCACAAAATTACAGTTTGTATTTTAAGAGAGATCTGCCTGATTTAAGAAGTCAATTCTTTTACTCTGGTGGCTCTTAACCAGAGGTGTACATTTCAACTACATGAGCAATTTTAAAAATAAAATTTATTTCATTTTTAATCAAAGAAATAAATCAAAGATCTGCCTGATTTAAGAAGTCAATTCTTTTACTCTGGTGGCTCTTAACCAGTGGTGTACATTTCAACTACCTGAGCAATTTTAAAAATAAAATTTATTTCATTTTTAATCAAATGAATAAATATATATATAGTTAAGAAAAATCAAAACAATATTGTTATATTGGTAGTGGAAAACAGCAATCTTCTATCTTTTCTCTACCCATCCCCGATTTTTTCTCAGATAACCACTTCAAACTTTTAGCTTTCTTATTGTAGTTTTTCTGAATTACATGTTCAATACTGTTTTGACTCTTCTATACTAGATCTTGACTGATTCACCATTACATACATCTCTCTCCTCTCAAGCCCCCCAATGTTACATAATCATTTCTTGTTAAATCCATAGTTAGTGTTTACATAATTATGACTGACTTTATATGACTAGTATTATTCACAGTTGAGGTATTCAGTATAGTTTTTGAAATTTTTATTTTTCCTAGGGTTAATTTCAACTTCCTTTGGTTAATTTTTTAAAAATCTACAGACTAATAATTCATTTTCAGACTCTGGAAAACTAAAAAATTTTGACTATATCTGAACACACCAGGTAGTCTGTTTTTCTAAGATATTTCACCACACTCTGCATATTTAGGCATTTCTTGTTGACTTCCTGTTCTCTACTTTCTTCCCTCTTTAATATAGTTATAGTTATTTTAGCAACTTACAGCTACTCTTTAAATGTCTTTGTGCTTCAACATGAAACTATCTTTCAACTTTGTAAGGACACCCGCTATCATTCCATTTATCTTCCCCACCTGAAATCTGTATTTCAACATATAAAGAGTGATAATATTTGCATTCTACTTTGTAACCATAATTGTGTTCTCTTAAAAGAAAGAGACCATAAACAACATTTACATTAATTATTATTTAAATGTTATTCATTAAAAAGCCAAGCTTTCTGCTATAATTGGATTTCTCTTTAGCTTCAAGGTCTTGAACCACACGCTACTCACAAGGAACACTAAAATAGAGCCCATTTTCTCACACTCTAACTCTGTTCAAAATCCTGCAGCATTTTACGTTGTTTTGTATTAGGATGCTTTTCCTGTAGCTTTTTTCCCCCAATGAAAATTTCCAATTGTCATTGTTTTCTCTGGTGGAATGTACCTTCCACATCACATCCTCAAGATCTTCAGTTTCTTATTCAACGTCTTGTTTACAATCCAATTCAATATTCTCGAAATTTATGAACTTATTTTAATTTGGACCACGGGCTTGTTTCACATATTTTTTTTCCTGAAAATTTAGGAGCTTTCCTTTTCTATAATGCATCCTATCAGTCCTGTTTTTGTTGTAAGGACTCAGCTTCTTAAATATTGTCGTGAGCCTTAATTAAATTCTTCGCTGTTCCCGGCAAACTGCGCATTTTCTCTCATCAGTCACCGTGGGCTTCCCGCGACCGTCCCAGGAGAGCGGCTAAGAGCGGACAGCGCAGCCACGCAGGGAGCTCGCGCACTCTCGCGAGACTGCGGAGGTTCTCGTTCGCAGCTCCGCTTGGCCGCCGGGCTGCTTGGAAGCCCACCATTGTGCTGGCCCGGGAAGCCGTCAGCGTGATCACGGCTCTAAATGTGTACCTGCAAGCGGATGTTGAGGATCACGGAGCCCGCGACGTAGAAGTACGGAAAATTCATGCGCAGCTGCCAGGCCAGCTCAAAGAAGGCGAGCAGGGTGCGGGAGAGCCCCTTGCAGAATACCCCGTAGGAGCTGGGGGCCGCAGCCGGGCTCGAAACCCCGAGGGTCCAGGAAGAGGGAGCCGCCGCGATGGCCATGGACTCGGCGTTGCCGCTCGCCCAGTGCTTGGTGTCGAGAGTCGCCGCAGGCCCCGCAGATCCCGCAGACCCCCACCGACGGCCGGGATGGGGAGGGGCGGGAGCACTAAGCGACCTCAGTGCTCACGCCCGCGCCTCTGCTGCAGCCCCTTCCTCCCTAGCGGCGCTCAGGCACTGGCAGCCGCTGGCGCTCCGCCCCTTCCTGTCTGCTGCTCTTAAAGATAGCATTTAGAGTTTAAACACGTGGTAGATGCAGAACGGGTTATTTATATATGTCATGCACGTTATTTCATATAACATACACGGACAGTTATACAGATATTGTAATTTTCATTTTAAAATGAAGAAAAGCTTAAGGGAAAATACAGAAAAGAAGTATGTTAAGAGTGAGTAGTATAAAAAAATCTATTCCTGTTCTCTGATTGGACTTTCTCATAGTCTAAAATCTGTATCCGAAATAGAATCTTTTCTGGATGTCTAGAAATAAATATAAGCATTTATAATTATATAATTTGCAATGTATAATTTCACAATTTTATAATAAATCGGATGCATTTTTTTAATGTGCTGAATGCCACCTGAAGATGTAGACAAACTATTGGACAATTCTTCAAGAATTGTCCATAAGTACTGCTTATCACTTACTGTTGTTTACCGAACTTTGCTTTTAAGTGAGAAAAACTTAAAAAGTAGGGTAATTCTGGGGGTGGGAGAACTGACTGAGGACCAAAAGGCAAAATTTCCTAGCTGCAAGATATTTTTGTTTGTCTTTTTTTATTTTTAGAACCCAACAATATTTATTTCCTTCCTTCCTTCCCTCCTTCCTTCCTTCCTTCCTTCCTTCCTTCCTTCCTTCCTTCCTTCCTTTTCCTTCCTTCCTTCTTCCTTCCTTAATTAGTGGCCAGAAGTGAACGCGTTTTGTTTGCTCTCTACCGGGGGCAACGTTCCTAAGCCTTTAAGATTTCGAAGAATCTCTGGGCGTTGGGAGAGTCAGAAGGAGGTGAGCTTTCCTTCCTCCCTTCCTCCCTTCCTCCCTTCCTCCCTTCCTCCCTCCCTCCCTCCTTCTTTCTTTCCTTCCTTTCTTCCTACCTTCCTTCCTTCCACCAGAGGTGAACTTCCCATAGTAAGATCTGAAACCTATAAGGTGTAAGTTGTGTTCTAATGCTCTATTCTGTTTTTATATTTCATGTTTCCCCTGAAGAGCATTAATGACGTATTTTTGTTAACGTTAGCATTGAAATTATAAGGAAACATTCCCTTACTTTGACCTAGAGAGTGTTTTTAAAGGTATGTGGATGGATATAGTAATATTACAGAGAAAAATAAAAAATGGAAGATGTAATCTAAAGATTCAAATCAAGGCCATTCTATCAGAAAATATTTTAAAGATAGTATTTAAAGATAGTATTCTTTCATAAGTTTAACTCATCCTCTCAGAAAACTTTTTTGCCATAGTCTGTGTCTAGTGAATTACCCTGGGTATATGACAAAACCAAAATAGAGTATTATTATGTATTTATGTAATTAAGCTTTTGATATCGTTTATACTTTGTCAATACACACATCCTTTCATGCAGTATTGAATATTTTTATGGCATCTTGACCAAATAAAATAATCAGAAACATCAGATTTTTAAAAATGGAACCAAATAAGGTATAGTTTGATTAGTTATAGAAACTGGCATTTTTTTTTATTTTTAGGTCTTCATATAGCAAATAGTAGTTAATTTTTTTCCCCCTCAGGAACAGGCAGCATTAGAAGAAACAGACAACATCCTTACTCCTCCTTAGATAATAATAATTACGATTTTAATCATAGTTAACTGGTGACATACTTTGAGCTTATACTATATGTAAGGCATTTAAGGATAAGCATTATTCTAATTAAGTCTCAAAACAATTCTTTCCTCAAAGTAGTTATTATTTGTCTCTGTTTAATAGATATAAAATTTAGAGGTGTAGATGGCTAAACTAACTTAAAGGCTAGCACAGTTGTACCTGAGGGGGGAAAAAGCTAAACGGATAAAGTTAAGGAATATATTTTTACTAAGAGATGAAACACGAGAGTTCAAAACAAAGTAAACAAAACTAAAGAGAAAACCATGGCCAAACAGGAATTTTTTTTTGAAATGCGAGATCCACAATTTATTTTTAAGAATAGGTTTATATTTTTAAAATAGGACATGTATACATATGACTAAACAGCATTGCTGATACAGACCAAGTCTATATTGATAAGCTTCTGTGATCTGTTTAACATGCTGAGAGTAGAACTGGTGCAGGCAGACAGAGTAAGAATAAATAATAGTGCTTTGAGGGGAGCAGTAGTGATTAATAGGGTTGGTAACAAAGGAGTCTTATCATCAACACTATAGCAGCAACTCCCCGGTACTGATATGTGCAAAGTTCCAGAGCTCCGTGACAGAAATGGCCCAACCCATCCGAAGAGGTTCCCAACTCGCTGGCAACAGCAGATTGTAGATGAACTCAGGCATAGTGGGCACAGGGATGGGGGGACTGGACCCACAGAAAAACTTGGAAGAAATGAGTTCAGGCAAGCATATGTATTTATATATACACACCCTCACAAAGGGCATTGGTCTAACCATGGTTGTAAATACGTATTCTGCCCAAATTCACATGTCCAATCCCTAATTCCCAATACCTTAGAATATGACTATCTGGAGATGGAGCTTTTGAAGAGGTATTTAAGTTAAAATGCTGTTATGGTGGACCCTAATCTTCTATGACAGGTATCCTTATAAGAAGAGATTAGGACACAGACAACCCAAAGAGGATAAACTAAGTGAAGACACAGTGAGAATGTGGCCATCCTGTAAGCCAAGGAGAGAGGCCTCTGAAAAAAGCAAGCTTGCCAACACTTTCTTCTTGGACTTCCCGCCTTGAGAATTATGAGAAAATAAATTTCTGTTATTTTAAGTCACCAAGTCTGTATTTTGTTATGGCAGTGCTAGCGGGCTAATAGAATGCCCTGTCTTAATCTAAGGGAAGGTAGCTGCCATATTGTGAGCTGCCCCATGGAGAGGACTGCATGGCAAGAAACTCATTCTTTGGCCAACAGCCAGTGAATATCTGAAGGGCCAACAGCATTGGCCCCCAGTTGATCCTTGAGATGACCGCAACCCTAGTTGATTCTTTGATTTCAGCCCATGAGAGAACTTGAGCCAAAGATCTAGCTAAGCTGTGCCCAGATTCCTGACCCATAGGAATAGTGAGATAATAGATACATGTTGTTTTAGGCTGTCAAGCTTTGGGGGGTAATTTATTATGCAACAATACATAATAAAATGGAGACAGATGTCACAGTGTGTGCTTATTGGTCAGGTTTGAAGCAGAGAAGCAGAACCACTAGGATTTATTACTGGAATTACCATACACGATTGTGGGGGCTGGCTAAACAGTCGCTGCAGGACTGTCTAATGTTCAAACCCAAAGTCAATATGGCAATTAGGAAGGGAAGACTGGGTGCACTGGAAGCTCACAAGCATGAGCTCGATCCTGACAAGGATGGACTGAATCATGTCTGTTCTTGTTGCTGCTGACCTAGGTGACGAGCGTATCCTGCAGAAGCCTGGGCCATTTGTCACGAAGCTGAACATACACAGCTGGCCCAAGAGTTACAGAAATTGAAGCTGATCCAGAGAGAAGAGAGAGTAATTGCAGGCAGAGCTACTGCTTTATGTCAATGAGGTGGATCAGCAGATCAGCAACAAAGTGAGTGCTGACATCCCAAGTGTAGCGATGTTTTACATGTTTCCTTTCCTTCTGCTACTTGGCTTCCTTTAATCTCAGGGAAGGCACAGTCCCTCTTTAAAGGCACAGTCCCTGCTTCTACCTGACTAAATCTGGCTCTGCCTGAATAAACTCCCTTCTGATTAAATCTACTGAGTTGAGACCTTAATTATATCTGAGAAATCCTTTCCAGCAGTACTTCAACCAGTGTTTGAATGGGTAACTGGGAAAAGATGTGAGTATGCTACAAAATGGCTGTTGCTCCCCTTCTGTTCTCCTGAGAGAATAGCCTTTGTAGGACACCTTAAGCGAGAACATACAGTAAGGGGAATTCTAGAGAACATAGTTCATCCTAGCTTACTTGGCACATCAAAAAGCATTTCAGTGGCTTTTATAATTTCAAGGGAGGCTGGGAAAATATTTCAATGTGTTTTTCTAAAGTGAGAGGTCTAATAAAGAATGGTTCCAGGAGTAGGATTCAGTTCCTGGGTGACTGAAATAATAATAATTGTGCAATATAGTTTGTTTTTTCACTCCAACATTCACTCTTTACTCCACATTTAAAATTTATAAAAATCCCTGCTTTCAGCCAACAAAAGAAACTACCCCTCAGCATATTAGGTGTCAATTTTGCATTGCAAGTCACCTCTAGACTTAGTAGCTTAAAACAGCAATAATCACTGTCATCACTCATGATTCTTAAGAGTCAGGAATTCAGGAATGACTCAGTTTGGTGGTTCTGGCTCTGAATCTCATGAGGTTGCAATCAATAGTGGTTGGGGCATCTTGAAGGCTTTTTCCGGTGCCTGCACAAGGAAGGCTCAAATTGCTAGGGACTGGAAGACTTAGTCATCTCAATTCTACTTATATTTGGTTTCTCTACATGGTTACTCCAGCGTTGTGACTCAAGACTCCAAAGGCAGATGAAGAAGGATCAACTTTTCAACCAGTCTGGGAAATTACCCAGAGTCACTACTATGACATACTATTTACTAAAATGAATCACTACAGCCCATATTTAAGGTTAGGGAAATTAGACTCCACCTATTTATGTAAGCCGAGTCAAAGCATTTGGTCAAATTTCCAACCACCAAAGTTGTAGATCCAAAAATATGTTCACTTTTCCAATTTCATCCTGATCCAAATCCATGATCTCTGGACAATATCCCCAATTCTTCCATTATTTTCATTATGATTCCATAATTTACAATCTACAGACTGAACTGTACAACGAATGATCACCAATCTATTCTACATGAAATAAAGGGAAAAAGAAAAAGGAGAACATGGAAAGTAGTAAAAATGTATACCTAAATATTTTACTTAGAGTAATGACCAAATAGCTCCAATAGGACCAACAATTCCACAGATATTACCTATAAACTAGATAAAATACAAAACTCCCAACTATTTGGATACACCGGAGAATAACCCAAGCAGGCAGACATCGGAAAAAAGTCAACACTTGGAAGGAAGGAAACAGCAGGGGATGCGTTTCCTGTTTTCATGGTTGGTCCCAGTTTGCACCATGCCAGATGGCTAAAACTTCAGTAGAAAACCCATAGACTTACTGGATTGAAGAAACAGAGGACAGAGTTCAGGGTAACAAAAGCAGCAGGAGGTCACAGGTAAATCTGAGAAAGGAAAAGGTCTGAGAAGGGTAACCCCAACTTCTGAGTATGAACTGGTCCAAATCTTTCACTGAACCGCATGCCATGCCTGTGTGGGGCAGATTCCAAGCAAGTCAGCTAAAATAACTGGACTGAGATTTCAGCTCTCATCAATCACAGTGAAGACAGAGATAGAAGACTTATTACTATAGGACAAAATTATTCCTTTTTTTCCTGAAAGCCGAAAGCAGATTTTATTACCTTACCTAAAAGTCACAATCCTTGTCCGCTCTTGTTCCCAGTATGGCGCCAACTGTTTTTATTAATTACAGTTTTTAATCAAAGTAACTAACTTCTCTTTCACAGAGAAAATGGAAAGTTAAGTAATTGAGGACTATTAAACATTACTATTGTAACAGACCCCCAAAATTCTCAAGCCCATATATTACAACTTTCTACAGTCATACACATTCCTTTTCAACTTACTTAAATTAAAACAAAAAACGCTTATGTATGTTAAGATGATCCAAAGAAACAGCTGCTCTATAAAATAGAAATATAAAAATAAAAGTTATATGTATATAAAAATTATATTTGGTGACCACATTTTATTATTCTATCTTACCTAGAAATGATCCAATGATTTTCCACTGTCACTCAATTTAGCATTAGTTTAGGGACTTAAATTTAATTAAGAATCTTAGAAATTAAATTTAAGCTGATTTACCACAGAAAACAATTACTGTTTTTTTAACTTTTATTAATTTTTTGTGAGATATTGATTAATAAAATTATATAGATTTCAAGTGTACAATTTGGTAATGTGTCATATGCATATTGCATTGTGTGTTTACCATCCAAAATGAATTGCTTTGCAGAATATTTCATAATTTGTATTCAATTTATTTGAACACAAATTTTTACTTTTTTGATATTTTAACTTTATGTGGACATAATGTTAGCTTGCCTTATCAGTAAACCAGCATAAGAATTTTAGTAATTTTGAATAACACCCCCAAATTTTATAAAAATGGAACATTCCACAGAGATAAAGTCAGGGAAAAACATATGCTTGTCTTCAAATTAAAAGTATTAAGCCAGTCTGATTTGTCGAAGCAATCATTTTGATTCTATATGCCTGATTTCTTACAGAAAAATGCTCCTGAATTAGCAGTTTCTGTCAGAAAGGTTTTAATTTTTTAAGGACAAGCATGTTTAAAGTAATAGAAGTTCAGTTTCTTTACTTTCTGACAACTCTGTGTTAGTTTTTTTCTAAGTGTTTCTTAAATCCTATAAAGCACTCAGAGCTCCTTTGTTGTGAGACATTATAATCTATTTTATTAATATTCTCCAGGAGAAGACAAAGATTTCGTAGTCACAATAACAGACAAAGGCTTTTGTCAATTAAAGAAAAATAAACAGAGAACTTGCTTCTGTACAGCTTTAGCCTTAGTGTAGAATAGATATAGGTCACACAAATTCCCTAGTGCAAATGTAAAAGCACCATATTCTATTACAGAACTAGTATAGTCTTGCACAAACAGACAAATAGACAAACAAAAGACTAACAAACCAAATTTTTCACTTGATGGAGAATAGAATTTTCTCTGCCAAATAGACCAAAAAACAAATTCCCATTTGATGCCGTTGTATTCATTTACTGTTGCTGTGTAACAGATTACCACAAATTTAATGGCTTAAACAAAGAAACACGCATTTCTTTTTGCATAATTTTTGAGGGCTCAAGAGTCTGGGCAAGGCTTAGCTGTGTTCTCTGCTTTGGAGTCTCACCAAGCTGCAGTCGAAGTCTAGATTAGACTGCAATCTCCTCTGCAGCCTTGACTGGGGGAAGAATCCACTTCCCAGCTCACTCACATGGTTGGCAGTTTCATTTTCTTGCAGCCCTCTTCATAGGCACTTCATGACATGGCTGCTTGTTTCTTATGGCCAGCGAGAGTTTCTCACTCAAGGGAGGCCCAGCCACTCTTTTAAAAGACTTACCCGATACCGTCAGGCCCACGAAGCACAATCTCCCTTTCAATGAACTCAAAATGAGTTGATTTGGATATGAATTATCTGCAAAATCCTTCATGCTTGCCATGTTCTGCAGGCTAGAGGTAATCACGGGCCCTGCCCACACTAAAGGAGAGAGAATTGTACACGGTGTGAACATCAGGGAGCAGTCATTATGGGGAGCAAAATTTTCAGTTTTAATACATTTCAATTTATTAGTTTATTACTTTTATGAATCATGCTTTTGGTGTTGTGTCTAAGAGGTCTGCCTAACTCAAGTTTAGAAAACTTTTCTCTGTTTTCTTTTAAAGTGTTTAGTTATTCCTCTTACGTTTAGGTCTGTGATTAATTTTGAATTAATTTTGTGTATGATATGAAGTAAGGGTCTAAACTCATCCTTATGAATGTGGATATCTAATTGTCTCAACTTTATTTGTTGAAAAAAAATAAAAGATAATCTCCTCGTTGACTGCTTTTATATTTTTTTTTTGAAATTATTTGACCGTGAATGTAAGTGTTAATCTGGACTTCCAACTGCGTTTTATTGATATGTACATCAGTCTTCACAAAGAGTACCACACTAACTTGATTAATGCAATCTAGGAGTCAGCTTTGATATCATGAACTGTAATCCTTCAATTTTGTTCTTAAAAAAATTATTTTGGCTATTCTGGGCGTTTTGCATTTTCATATACATGTTAAGAATGGTTTTTCATTCACTGCTGGGATTGAACAGAGACTGCACTGAATATATAGATCATCTCTTTACTGAAAAGACTCTCCTTGTTCCAGATCTCAATTCAGTTGGTCCTCCTTGCATAGTTCTTTGGTTTAGAATATAATTTTTGGCAATTTGTTCCCTTTATCTTTGTTGTAGGAGGAAATCTGGCTTTTTTTTTCAACTGCTACGTTGTACTCACAAGTGGAAAATCTCCCAGGTTAACTTTAAAGTAGCAAATAACACAGGATCTGACAAATAACCATCCTCCATGCCTGCTTGGTCTGTGCCAGACATGCACAATTGAAAGCACTCTACACAGATAGCATACTTATTCCTCACAAAGTCCACCCAAACAGGATATCATTGTTGTGTGATATTTTACTGATAAGGCAGAGAGTAGCTTTATAAGAGAGTCTCTAAGTTCACCAACATTCGAAGCAGAGAATCTTGAGTTTTCCATCCTGGCAGTCTAGCTCTAAGGTCCTCCTCTAAAAACAATTGTAATATTAACTGAATAAAACCCAAGGGTAGAGGCTGATTTTAACATCTAGTAATCTTTTAAAAAGTTAAGTAGTCAAAAGTGAATTAAACAGAAAGATAAAACCAAATATTCATAAACAGAAGTCTGGACTATGCAATGAAAAATAAGAGTTTCTTTTGATGTGCCCAAAAATATTTATAAAATTACTGACTATTTTAATTAAATATTAATATTTAAATATTAAACACAAAGGAGAAACTTTATCGAAGACCCAAGTATGAGATATGTTTAATAGCTGTTAATAATGTGTTGAAAAGTCTGCATGGGAGAAAAAGCAGTATTTAAACCTAGATGGCCTCCTGATACTGATTTTACATGTTGGAAACTATAGGAAAATAATTTCATCTCTGAGATGTAAGTGATTTCATGTGTGTGTTTGTGTGTGTTTGTATGTGTGTGTGCTTATGAGCTTGTAGACAGTAATGTCATACATAAGTATTAGTTATCAGCATCTAGCTTTTAGAATGTATTGGTTTTTCCAGGGTTCCCAAGAAAATCTTGGATGGTTTTGATAAGAAAAAGTTGAATTCTGGCACTAAAAAAAAAAAAAATATCCATAGTGATGATGATCCTACTTATGACCAAGCTCCAGAAAAAAGTTTAGACATTCACTGTATGTTCAAAGTATGGGATTTTGAATTTTACTAACAAACAACTAATGTTGATGAATACAAATTATGGAGTTAAACAAAGAAAAAAAATACAAAACAAGATGTTTTGATTTGCGTACTAGCAAATGAGAATTCGGCTTTCACATCCACATCAGTTATGAAATATTTCAGCCCATAGCAGGGACACGCTGAAGGAATAGGAGTCATTGTGCTTTTAGGCAATAACGATGTTTTTCATAAAGATAGCATTGAACTCATCAATTAGCATACCCTGATGCTTTCCTGCTAGACATTAGGCACAGAATTGAAAAGAAACAAGAACTTTACTGCAAACTCAGAAATGAGCTGCACATAAAACTTAAGGTCAGAATATTAAAGGAATCATGACCAGTGATATTAGACTCAGCCATTTTTTTTTCTTTTTAGACATGATAAGTTTACTAATTATGAGCATTCTTTCCATCTTTGTAATAGCAGAATTTGTTCTAGGAAATTTTGCCAATGGCTTCCTAGCACTGGTGAACTGTATCAACTGGGTCAAGGGACAAAAGATCTCCTTAGCCGATGGAATTCTCACTGCTCTGGCGGTCTCCAGAATGGGTTTGCTCTGGGCATTAGTAATAAATTGGTATGCAACTGTGTTTAATCCAGCTTTATATAGCTCAGAAGTAAAAATTATTGTCTATATGATCTGTACAGTAAGCAACCATTTTAGTGTCTGGCTTACAACTAGCCTCAGCATACTTTATTTGCTCAAGATAGCCAATTTCTCCAGCCTTATATTTCTTCACCTAAAGTAGAAAGTTAAAAGAGTAATTCTCATGATACTGTTTGAGACTTTGGTCTTCTTGGTTTTTCATCTTGCAGTTGTAAACATAGATGAAAATATGCAAATGAATGAATGTGAAGGAAACATCACCTGGAATACCAAATCGAGGGACATGGTGCACATTTCAAATATGACTGTATTTATGCTTGTGAACTTCGTACCCTTTACTATGTCCCTGATGGCTTTGCAGCTGCTAATCTTTTCCCTGAGGAAACATCTCAAAAAGATGTAGCTCAATGGCAAAGGATCCCAAGATCCCAGGACTGAGGTCCACATAAGAGCCATTCAAACTGTGATCACCCTTCTCTTGCTTCTTGCTATTTACTTCCTGACTCCGATCTTCTCAGTTTGGAATTCTAATATGATGAGGAACAAAACAGATTTCCTGCTTTTCAGAGTTCTTGAAATCCTGTATCCTTCAGACCACTCATTTATCCTGATTTGGGGAAACAAGAAGCTAAGATAGGCCTTTCTGTCATTTCTGTAGCAGCTGAGGTGCTGGCTGAAAGAAAGGAAGTAAGCAGGGCATCATGTGTCTTCTGGCAGAAAACAAACTGATGGAGTCTGTAACGTTTTATATTTCTGCTTTTCCTAATGTGTGTATAATTGGGTAAGGTTTACCTAGAAAATCTTTTACCTAAGTTTATCACAAAAATATACATGTGTATATGTTTATGAAAAATACAAGGAAGATTGTATGATTACCATATGTTTTTTTTAGGTAAGCAATCTAATTTTACAAGATAGTGTAAGAAATTCCTCAGAATTATGAAGCCGTGAGTATTTCACATACATAGTCTATGTTATCATCTTGGAATTGAAAAATTTACAATCTATATTTATGCACTTTAAAGGATTGACAACTCATCTAAAAAATTATTGCTATTTTCTATTGTAATTAGTACCACACATGTGTACCATAGTGTGTTTAGATTTTATTATTTGAAAAGTCCAGTCTTCTGGGTGCTAAGGATATTCAATTCTAGATCACGTATTGAGAGTCTACGGCCATGTTACCCTGAACAAACCTGATCCCGTCTGATCTCGAAAGCTAAGCAGGGTCAGGCCTGGTTAGAACTTGAATGGGAGACCACCTAGGAAGACTAGGTGCTGTAGGTGTAAAAAATAAAAAAATAAGAGATTGTAAACTGATAAGGTCCTTGCAATCTGTGAGGTCAATCAAGGGTTGCCTCGCCTAAAAAATTAAAAATAAAAAAATAAAAAAATATAAATCATGCATTGAGGATGGATGGTTGATAGGTATTATTCCATTGTGAGTTCTTACTTCATGGTTAATTGAGAACAATCAGAGCTGTTGTTAGGAAAAGATGTACACAATAAAATTAAAGAGTGACATATTTAGAATAATTTTTATATTTGCGTACAATAAACAGTATTAAAGATTATTAGATTTAGTGCAAGTAGGCAAAAGCTTAGAAATAAATCTAGTTCTACAATAGAGATGAAGAAGAAAGAAAAATGGTCATGACATTTCGAATGTTGCTATGTTTCCATACGCAGTTAGGAAAGTCATTTCTTACAGTTTTGAAATGAAGTTGAAAACCGGTGTCAAATTATCCAGTTTTCTTAACCACCTTTGGGCCTCTGAATTGCCAATCATCTCTTCTGTCCTGCTAGCTAAAATTTTCTTTTAAACTTCAGATATGAAGACCCAGATAAGAATAGTAAAAAATTATAGTATGGAAGTCAGTGATCTTTTTGCATATATGAAAATGGTATATATGATGTCTATGTAATGATGATCAGAAAAGTCTTCAAGATCTGTTTTGTTATAATCTTGTGGAAAGTGGTGAAATAGAAAGTGTTGACATAAATTTGGTAGCAAGTTCTATTACAAGAAAAAATGTATAATTTTGTTAACAACTGAATTTACACATCTATATTAATTCTTAGTATTATGAAATTTTAACATTATCTGAACTTTAAGATAAATATTTTCCACAGATAGTTTATTCATTTATTTTCAACCATCTGCTGCCCCAGCAGAATATAAGCACTGTTATGTGGGGAATGTCTATCC
>NW_006432008.1:218130-247567 GCF_000325575.1 Pteropus alecto | reverse complement strand
CTGACTCCCCAAGACATGAAAGCCAGCCCATACAACAGCTGAACAAAATGACATTTTAATGACTAAATAAATGGATGAATAAACTACATTCGTTCTGGAAAACCAACAAAAACTAAATCTATCACAAAATCTGCAGCTGGCATAAATTTTCTGGTTCTGTTTCTTCGCCATTCAAATGCCTCTAAAAAATCTGCTCACGCCCTTTTCCAATTACTGCCTTAGACTGGGTAAATGAACTGTTGTCAAAAATAAGCTCTAAAATATAAAGTGCCTCATACATAATCTAAATTTAGTATTGCTCTTTTAACAGTACTGATGTGCCTGAGGAGCCGTCTCTATGCAGTCATCCAGACGATTGAGCTGACCATAAGTGTGCCATCTTGAGTATGTGGCTGCCAAGATTACCCTGGAGTCGCCTCCAATCCAGATAGCCAGGGGGAAGAAAGGCGTATAGAGCCTGCATGGGGAGATTTTGGTTAGGATGGGCCTATAAATGATACACATAATTTTCACTCAAAAAACATTGTTCAGATTCACTCACATTGCCATAACCACATGTAAGGGAAGCTGAAAAATATAGTCATTCTGTAGCCTAGAAAGAAGATGGAAACATTTAATTTAGAATATGGATGTTGGAGGGCACTTAGTAACATTTACACTGGAATAGCTAATAAGTTACTGTAAAACAAAAGAAGTTCTGTTTAGAAGTGTGCCATAGCTTGTTCATGTCTCTTTGATAATTTGATATGCCTTTACATCAGTCTTGAATTCATTTCTCTATTTCTTCATAAATTCTAAATAATTCAAGTTTCTACTAAATATTCCTGTCTTCATAAACCCCAAATTGATTCTGCATTGTAACATTTCTCAGTTGGAATGGAGGTCTCCTTTCTGGTAGTGGCTTTATCATGTACATCCACAGTATACTTTGCATATAACTTCTGATTTAGCTTCTACAATATTATGTACTAATTATTTTTGGTTATTAGTTCTAGGTCTTGGGTGTGCTCTTTGAAGTAGAAATAATTGCAATAAATTATTTTTATAAATAAAATTGTATTAACAAAAATATTTGATAAGTAGGAGAATCTTATTAATAAGTAACAAATATGACAAAATTGTGTAAGGTATTTTTTCCCCCTGGCAATTTGTATTCAAAATTTAAAATATTTGCATTTAAATGTATGGCTCAGGGAGATGAAAGTACAAATTAGTGGAAAATAATCTCTGTCATATTTGCATGTTTACATACTTGATTTTATCCTTTTAGTCAGTGGCACAAATGGAAATTTGCAGCTGGTGCTAGGATAAATAGACATCATTTGTGTTTACTCTGAAAATTACATAGTAGCTGTGTGTATTATGATAGGTATTCATGGAGCTTTGTGTCTCTTAACAGAACTGTTTGGTTTAGCATTAGAAGTATAATATAAGTAGAGTGAACTATTTTGTGAGGAACTCTGGAACTACATCACATAGCAAAATTTTGGTTGTACTTTCTGGAAATATGAGGGAAATATTTATAGAAAGCATCATAAATGGGTGTCTATCTGCACCTGTTTAACTACAAAGCTGTCAGTGAGGCACAATAGTAAAGATATTTTTATAAAAATGTCAGTTGGAATGGAGGTCTCCTTTCTGGTAGTGGCAACAGGAGAATTCATCTTGGAAATGCTGGGAAATGGGTTTATTGAACTGGTAAACTGTATCGAATGGGTCAAGAGTGGGAAGGTCTCCTTGGCAGATTTCATCCTCACCAGCTTGGCTCTGGCCAGGATCATTCAACCATTCATAACACTATTGGATTCATTCCTAATAGGGCTATCTCCACATCTGTATGCTATTGGTAAACTAGTGAAAGTGGTTACTATTCTTTGGGCACTAACTAATCACTTAACAACCTGGTTTGCCACCTGCCTAAGCATTTTCTACTTCCTTAAGAAAGCCAGTTTTTCCTACTTCTTTTTCATCTGGGTGAAGTGGAGAGTGAACAGTGGTTCTTATGCTTTTTCTGGTGTCTTTCTTCTTATTGTCTATTATATCTCTTATGCAGGCTGCTCTTAGTGAGTTGTAGTTGAATACTTCTAGAGTGCATGAAAGGAACATGACTTTGCATTTAGATGAAAATAAAATTTTCTACCTTAAAAGTCTTCTTCTTCTTAGCTTGACCTGTGTTATCCCCTTTCTTCAGTCCCTGATGTCTTCACTCCTTTTATTTCTCTCCTTGTTGAGACACACCAAGAATTTACGGCTCAACCTGATAGGATCAAGGGACTCTGGCACAGAGGCCTGCAGGAGGGCCATGAAAATGGTGACCATCTTCCTCCTCCTCTTCATCATTTACTTTATTTCCACTCTAATAGCAAGTTGGATCTTTACTAAGGTACAGAGCTATTAGGCCATGATGCTGATCTCAACTATCTTTCCCTTGAGTCACTCATTTATTGTAATTTTGGGAAACAGCAAGCTAAGGCAGATCACCTGGAGACTACTGTGGCATCTTAAATTCTCTGATAAAAGCAAAACCTTTAGCTTCATGAGCAAAATTTGAAAGAACTTTGTGTATTCTATGGGACAGACCTTAATAGAAAAACTTTTAGGCTCATTTTCAATTTCAAAATTCTTTTATCGATCCTTTTAGGTTTTGTTAAACAGGACTAACATGCCTTTAAGGAATTATACTATCACAAAGTGATCTGACATAATATTCAATTAAAAGCAATATCTCTGCTGTAATAACTCTTGCTGGCAACGAGTATTTGAAACATGAAGGAAAAAAGTTATAAAATATGTAATGGAATATTGATCAATATATAAAACATACAATACAGTATGAATAAATGTATATGAAATTACAGTCATAGAAAAGGAAAAAATAATGCAAATTTTTCCAAAGATAAATTTGAAATTAGAATAGAAAAATGATTGTAAAATGTTAAGTGTAATGTAAGTGTAATAATACTTTATATAAATGTAAAAGTATAAATATTAGTCTGTTTCTAATTTTTGACAAGATCTGAAGTAATAGGAATTTTTATACACTATTCATAGGATTATGAATTGATAAAACAACTTTGTGCAACAGTATGGTATTATGTGATTAAAGTGAAGATGCATATCCTAAGACCCAGTAACCGTACTCCTATTTTTCACATTAGAAAATCTAGTACATTATGTACCAGGATGTATAGGCAAAAATGTGAATGCTACTATTGTCCTTAATAGCTGAAGTTGAGAAGTCATACAAAGGCCCATCAGTTATAAAATGGACAAATAAATTATGGCATATTGGCACAATAGAATACTATGCAAAAATGAAAATGAACAAATTTGATCTATAGAGTTCTTAGTTCCCTGATAGAGAAAAAAAAGACAGACATAGAAAGATAAATTTGTTAAAGCATAATACATATTCAGTATAATGTTTGGACATGTTTGTATATCTGTAGTGGTATTCTGACTGTTGTAATAAAATAACCCAGATTTAATCATAGTAGCTGGGAATGCAAATAAGCAGGTGGGAGAATTTTGCTTGTTAAAGATGCTATTAAAATGTGAAAGAAAGTTTATGTACTGTATTTTTACATAGTGGACATGTACATGCCCATGTGCAAATGCAAAGTACTCATTGAGATCACTTTTGCCATAATTTTTAGAATGGCAGAAATATTTTAAGTTACTTTTGATGAAGTTTTAGGTGAAGTTGTGCTTTTAAGCTAGCCCTGATGCTGAGAATAATGTAAGTATCATGAGGCCCTGGAGAGGATAATATTGGTAGTTCACTCCTATCACAGTGAACTCCACCACTTAAAAAACTGGATGAAGCCATAACTATCAGTTAAAGATCTCCCATTTAGCTGCCATCATCATCATCATCATCATCATCATCATCATGTACGTCATTTAGTGATTTATATTTAAAATATTAACATACATACATTGGACAATGTCTAAGTAATTTCTTAAAGATCATTGTGGGTAACTTACCTTAGTAAATAGCAAAGTTCAAGTCCATCTGAATACATTTAGAAATGGAGTGTTCTTTAGTTTTAAATGTATTACTTGATCAAATTATTTATGGATGCTCTTAAAAATCACAGAATTAAAGCACGGTGCCCTATTTCTAACATTAGAAGTAGAGTAAATGTAAAAGAACTATTGAAAAAATAAATCATAGAATAAGATGGTGTCCCTACGATCGATGTATTATATTTTGATTATTTGAATGATATTTTGAGATCAAGTTCTGTTCCTTAACTCTCCCCATGAGAGCCTGTGGTGATGTCCAAGCAACAGGCAGGGTGCCATCGAAGGAAAACTGGTCACGTTACATCTATTAACAGTTTTTTTCCAACTTTGTGGAGTGTGACTAAACCATGATTTTATATAGTCTGTGACCAAAGTTAGGGAAAAGAAGGGAATTGTTACCACTTTCTTATTAGCACTAATAAAAATGCTTTCTTTAAGAGTGTGGTATTATGACTGTTTTATTCAGTTTTCCCATAGATGATGGTTTATTGGAGAAAAGCAAAAGAATGTTACTAATATAAATCATAGGGCACGGTAATACCAAGAGACTACCTACGGGATTTCTATATTCTAGATGTATTCTTTCTAACCTCCATCATCGTTTCCAATTTCCCCTTGGTAGTTAGGATCAATTACCTCAGCCAACACAGTATCTTCCTTCTTTGCCATTGATTTAGAGGATATAAGCAGTCCAGAGTGGTCAGGTGGCAGTCTTAACTTCCAGTTCAATGGAATCATTGTTGTGTCTCCCGGTAGAAGTGTACCTCCATTTGTCCAATGACCTCCAGGCCAGCAGAACATAAGATCATGAAAATAGAAATTTTGCTATTGGGTTATTAGGTGTAATAGTGAGTGGTGACACTTTCACTTCTACCCCTTGATTGCTGTACATGTACATGTTGGCTACTGGAGAAACAGCGCTGAATATTGGATGCTGATTCTTAGTACGTGTAACCTTCTGGAGAATCTTGCTTTAGCCCTGCAAGATATTGCCACCTAACTGGCACTGTAACTGAGTCTTCAAAAAAGCCATTCCTCCATTCTGTCAAGCCAACTACTTTAGGACGCTGGGGAACATGGTAAGATCAGTGAATTCGAAGAGCATGGGCCCACTGCCACACTTCTCTTGCTGTGAGGTTAGTTCTTTGACCAGAAGCAATATTGTGTGCAATACCTTGATGGTGGATAAGGTATTTAGTAAGTGCATGGAAGCTAGTTTTTGGAGGAAATATTATATGCAGAGAAAGCAAGTCCATACCCACACTAAACATCTATTCTAGTAAGAACAAACTGTTGCCTCTTCCATGATGAAAGCAATCAACCCACCACCAGGTAACTGACTGGTAACCTCGAATGGTACCATATCTGGGACTCAGTGTTCATCTCTCCTACTGGCAGATTGGGCATTCAGCAGATTGGCCTTTGTGAGTGGAAGTTCATGTTGCTAAGCCCACACATAACTTTTGTTTCTGCCACTCTGGTCACGTTGTTTATGAGCCCACTGGGTGATGACAGGGCTGGCTGGGGAAAGAGGCTGGCTATTATCTACAGAAAAGGTCATCTTATCCACTTGTTTATTAAAATTCTCCTCTGTCAAAGTTATCCTTTGGTGAACATTCAGAGAGGTCTGTCCACATACCTCTTTCTCAGATTCCCTTGAACACAACATTCCAATCATGTTCCTTCCAAATCCCTGACCATCCAGCCAGACCATCAGCCACCGTCCATGGCTCGGTATGTAACTGTACCCCGATCCATCTCTCCTTCCAACCAGGTACAATGGTCAGAATTCTGCCCACTGGGACATACCACTGCCCTTTGAGTATGTCCCAGAAAGGGACATTAGCTAAAGTGTTGCTGCTGTTCACTTTTGGATGGTATCTGCTATTGTGCAGAACCATCTGTAAACTAGGCCCATGTCTTCTCTTCCTCTGTCAACTGATCATAGGGAACTTCCCATGAGGCCATAGGTGCGCGAAGGAAGAGACCAGGCATTGTAGCAGGAGTGGGGACCATGGAATTTGGACTACTTCTTCATGTAACTTACTGGTGCCATCAGGATCTGTTTGGACCTGATCATCTTGTCTATACCGC
This sequence comes from Pteropus alecto, assembly GCF_000325575.1. Taxonomy (NCBI): domain Eukaryota; kingdom Metazoa; phylum Chordata; class Mammalia; order Chiroptera; family Pteropodidae; genus Pteropus; species Pteropus alecto. The sequence continues at coordinate 241,444 of NW_006432008.1, read as the reverse complement.
TTCCATTCGATGATTGTGCATGCCTAATTTTATGGCTTGGTGAGTCAGATAACACTTAGTTCATGGTGGGAAGCTCAGATCACATGGAAACTTGATGGTCCATGGTTAGTCTCTATGAAGGCCCAGTAGGAAGCCAAGAACTGTTTCTGTAGTTACAGAGGATGGCAGGAATTTGCTCCAAAATCCTAAGGACTTGCACTGTGATTCACTTAAAGAGGCCTGCTAAAAGCTCCAAACAGCATCCCTATCTCCCCTGATGCCTTCATATGAGAGACAATATAATCCATTTTATTAATATTTCCAGAGGTAAGCAAAGGTTTAAGACTCACGTAACTATAGTTGAAAGCTTTTGTCAGCTGCAAACAGACATACAGAGAGCTTGCTGCTTTGAATGTAGAACTTCAGCCTCAGCAGACAATGCATGTAGATCACAACCATTCACTAGTACAGATGTAAGAACACCATGATCCTCTCCAGAGAAAGTATATTCTTACACAGAAAAATAGGCAAAGAGTAGCAGACCAAATTCTGGGGCATTTCTCCTTAGACAGAGAATAGCTGTTCTCGACCAAATAGACCAAAAACCAAATTCCCAGTTGATGCCATTGTATTCATTTGCTATTGCTGTGTAACAGATTACCACAGATTTAGTGGCTTAAACAAAGAAACACACATTTCTTATCTCACAGTTTTAGGGGGCTCAGGAGTCTGAGCAAGGCTTAGTTGTGTTTTCTGCTTCAGGGTCTCATCAAGCTGCAGTCAAAGTCTGCATTAGACTACATTCTCCTCTGCAGCCTTGACTGGAGAAGAATCCACTTCCCAATTCACTCATATGTTTGGCAAATTTCATTTAGAATTAATTTCCTTTAGAATTTCCACGAGTGACGTCTTGTTTGCCTAATGTTATGGCTTGGTGAGTCAGATAACACTTAGTTCATGGTGGGAAGCTCAGATCACATGGAAACTTGATGGTCCATGGTTAGTCTCTATGAAGGCCCAGTAGGAAGCCAAGAACTGTTTCTGTAGTTACAGAGGATGGCAGGAATTTGCTCCAAAATCCTAAGGACTTTGCACTGTGATTCACTTAAAGAGGCCTGCTAAAAGCTCCAAACAGCATCCCTATCTGCCACTGATGCTTCATATGAGAGACAATATAATCCATTTTATTAATATTTCCAGAGGTAAGCAAAGGTTTAAGACTCACGTAACTATAGTTGAAAGCTTTTGTCAGCTGCAAACAGACATACAGAGAGCTTGCTGCTTTGAATGTAGAACTTCAGCCTCAGCAGACAATGCATGTAGATCACAACCATTCACTAGTACAGATGTAAGAACACCATGATCCTCTCCAGAGAAAGTATATTCTTACACAGAAAAATAGGCAAAGAGTAGCAGACCAAATTCTGGGGCATTTCTCCTTAGACAGAGAATAGCTGTTCTCGACCAAATAGACCAAAAACCAAATTCCCAGTTGATGCCATTGTATTCATTTGCTATTGCTGTGTAACAGATTACCACAGATTTAGTGGCTTAAACAAAGAAACACACATTTCTTATCTCACAGTTTTAGGGGGCTCAGGAGTCTGAGCAAGGCTTAGTTGTGTTTTCTGCTTCAGGGTCTCATCAAGCTGCAGTCAAAGTCTGCATTAGACTACATTCTCCTCTGCAGCCTTGACTGGAGAAGAATCCACTTCCCAATTCACTCATATGTTTGGCAAATTTCATTTAGAATTAATTTCCTTTAGAATTTCCACGAGTGACGTCTTGTTAAGATTTTGTTTGTCTGAAAATGTCAAAAATGCCTTCATTTCCGAGTTTTTTATTTATTGTATTTTCCTTTGAAATTAACATTAATGAAGTATAATTTACATGTAGTAAAATGCTCTCACTTTACTATATAATTTGATGAGACCGAACAGAGTATACACCCTTAAAACATTAACTATAATCAAAATATAGAGCAATCTAATCATCACAAAAGGTATTTTATGCTCTTGTGAAGTAAGATTCCAGGTAACCATAATATTATCAACTGCAGTTTACTGATAACTATACCAAGGCAGAGAATAATTTTAAGAATCCAAGATCTGAGATATATGAAGCAGAGAATCTGGGTTTTCCTTCCTGGTAGTCCAGCTCTAAGTTCCTCTTCTAAAATCCATTATAATATAAACCCTGAAACTGGTTAGAATCTAAGGTTAGAGGCAGATTTTAACATTTATTAACCTTAAAAATATTAAGTAGTCAGAAATGAATTAAACAGAGAAACATAAAAGTGAATACTCATATATAGAGGAGTCTAGACTCTACAATGAAAGCCACATGTTCTTTTGAAGTTTCCGAGGAATATTTATAAAATTTATGAATATTTTAATTAAATAATTAATATTTAAATGTTAAATAGACTCAAAAGACAAACTTTATCAAAGCCCTGACATAGAGATATGTTTGATAACTATTAATAATGGGCTGAAAAAGCTGAAAGAAAAAAAGGATTTAAACCTAGATATGACCTCTCTGAGATTCATTTTCTACTTTTGAAATTATGGGATAATAATTTTTTCCATCCATGAGATATATGCATGTATGTATGCATATGTTTATGTGTGCTTATGTGCTTATGAGTTAAAAATAATAAAATTATACCTAAATGTTAGTTTTCAGCAACCAGCCCTGAGTATTAGCTTTCTTAGAGTTCCCGAGAAACCTGTGATGTTTTAATAGGAAAAGCCTTGGATTCTTTCTGCATAAATCTGACAGTAAAAACAAAAATCTATAGCAACTTCATATAATAATTTAGCATCTGCTGTATATTCAATGTATTGAGTTTTTAAATTTTACTAATGACAAAGTTGACGAACACAAATTATGGAGAGTTTAAATAAAGAAAATTGCAAAACAATGAAATAGAATATGTCTTTATTTGCATGCTAGCAAATGAGAATTCAGCTTTCACGTCAACATTAGTTATGAAATATTCTAGCCTACAGTAGGACATAAAGTGTATGAATAAGACTTAATTTGAGCTGTTGGGGGAATAATAATGTTTTTTACAAAGACAGCATTGAGCTCTTCCATTAGCATACTCTGGCACTTTCCTGCTTGCCACTGTTCACAGAATTTAAAAGAAACAAGAATTTTATGCACATTCAAGATCAGCTGTACATACGGCTTAAGGTCAGAATATTAAAAGATATTAGACTTGGTCTTTTTTTTTTTTTTAGACATGATAAATTTACTACAGAGCATTCTTTCCATCTTTGTAATAGCAGAATTTGTTCTAGGAAATTTTGCCAATGGCTTCATAGCACTGGTGAACTGTATTGATTGGGTCAAGGGACAAAAGATCTTCTTAGTTGATGGAATTCTCGCTGCTCTGGCGGTCTCCAGAATGTGTTTGCTTTGGATATCAGTAATACACTGGTATGCAACTGTGTTTTCTCCAGCTTTATGTAGTTCAGAAGCAAGACTTATTATTAATGTGATCTGGATAGTAAGCAACCATTTTTGTGTCTGGCTTACAACTAGCCTCAGCATACTTTATTTACTCAAGATAGCCAATTTCTCCAACCTTATATTTCTTCACCTAAAGTGGAGAGTTAGAAGAGTGATTCTCACGATACTGTTGGGGACTTCGGTCTTCTTGGTTTTTCATCTTGTATTGGTAAGTATAAATAGAAAAATGTGGATGAATGAATGTGAAGGAAACATCACCTGGAATATCAAATCGAGGGACATCATGCCCCTTTCGTATATGACTGTATTCACGCTTGCAAACTTCGTACCCTTTGCTATGTCCCTGATGTCTTCGCTGCTGCTAATCTTTTCCCTGTGGAAACATCTCAAGAAGATGCGGCTTAGTGGCAAAGGATCCCAAGATCCCAGGACCGAGGTCCACATAAGAGCCATTCAAACTGTGATCTCCTTTCTCTTGCTATTTCTCATTCACTTCCTGATTCTGATCTTTGCAGTTTGGTATTTTAATAGTCTGCAGAATGACTCAGTCTTCTTCAGTGGTCAGGTCCTTGCAATTGTTTATCCTTCAGGCCACTCATTTATTCTGATTTGGGGAAACAAGAAGCTAAAGCAGGACTTTCTCTCAGTTTTACGGCAGGTGAAGTGCTGGCTGAACAAATGGAAAGCTCAACGCCATAGGTCAATAAGAGGTGCATCGTTTGTGTTCTAGCAGAAAATGAAGTGATGGAGCCTTTAACATTTTGAACTCCCTCGTGGTTTTTCCATAGTGTATGTAACCAGATAATTTTCAAATGTTTGCCAAGAAAAGTCTTTCCTAAGCTTATCACATAAAACTACATATACATGTGTATGTATGAAAAATAAAAGAGAAATTAGAAATAACATACCCTTAATCAATTTTTTTTCAGATAAACCATCTAATTATACAAAATACTGTGAGAAAATCCTCAGAATTGTGAAGCCATTTGTATTTCACATACATATTCTGTGTTGTTATGTTCCAGTTGAGGAATTTATGTTCTATATTTATGCATTTTGAAGACCTGACAACTTATCTCAGGAAATCATTTTTATTTTCCATTGTAAATCACACTACAGTGTGTTTAGATTACAGTGTCGGAAACTTCACTCTTTTGCATGGTAAGGATATTCAATTCTAGATCACACATTGAGGACGGATGTTTGAGAGAAATTTTATTCCATATGAATTCTTACTTTGTGGTTAATAGAGGACAATCAGAACTTTTGTTAAGAAAGATATACACAATCCAATTCAAGAGTGACAAACATATTTAGAGTAAATTCTGTATGTATGTACAATAAATAGTACTGGAGAATATTTGATTTGATACAAGTAGATGAAAAGCTTAGGAAAAATTAAATTCTACAATAGAGATAAAAATTAAAAAAAAAAAGATTATGGCCCTTTAAAATGCTGTTATACGATTTCATGCTGTTTGGAAATTTTTTTCTAGTTTTTGAATTCAGAAAGACTGTTTTTGAAATTGAGATCTAATATGTATTTCAGTTTTCTCCCACACCACCCCTGAGCATTAAATTGCAGAGCATCTCCTACATTATCCATCCTTAAAATTCCTTTTAAACTTCAGATAAGAATACTCGAATCTTCCCCATCTAAAAAATAAATATTCACTGTAGGAATAATAAAGAAATTATGGTATCTAATTTAATGAACATTTATGTATACATTAAACTGGCATCTATTAAGTCCGTATAATGATTATTGAGGATTTCTTAAAGATCTGTTTTATTATAATCTTTGGGAAAAATAAAATTGGAGAAATAATATTGGAGTATTAATTGATAGCAAGTTCTACCCTAAGAAATGTAAAATCTTGCTCAACAACTTAATTCTACACTACTATTAATTCTTGGGTTATACAATTTTAACATTTTCCTATCTCCCTCAGTACAATGTAAGCAACAGAAAAGTGAAGATCACCTCTGTCTTGTTTACTGCTCAATCCCAGGACCTATAAGCCAGCCTATAGAATAGTCGGCCAAAAATGATTTTTTAAGGAATAAGTAAATGGATGAATTAATGAATGAACTATAATAAGGCTGGGAAACAATTAAAATAAAACATTACAAAACTTGTAGATTGCATAAATTTCTTGATTCTGTTTCTACATTATGGAGACAGGTATAGAGGCTTGGCTATTTCATAATTCTAGGGGAAATATCACTAGCATGTAGCCTTGACACAGTCATATTATATGAGTGGAGTGGAAACAAGGTGGAACATCAAAATTAGATAGTGTGTATCACAATAGTTTTTTAAAAAGCACATAAAAGATTTTTGTAAATTTATACATATATTTTCGATATCATTTCTAATGATATTTTCTAGCTGAGTATTTTATATACAAAACGGTATTTACTGTTTAAAAATTGAGTTAGTAATTGCTTTATTAACTCAGCTGCCTCACTAAAATGTTATTTTAGATACGATATTTTTCTGTTTCCTTTCTAAGAAGACTTTTATTTTATTTTTTATTGAAATACATTTGACACTTCACATTATGTAAATTTAAATTTAAATATAAACTTTTTAATGGTTATATTATAAAGTCACATAAAGTGAACAAATAACAATTGTACAATTCAATGACTATCTTAGCCAGGACCTCTAAAACCAGAACCAAAGTCAGGGATTAAATTGACGACATTTATTTGGGAAGGCAGGTCCCAGGCAACAATAGAGAGGACATACAGAAATGAGGCAAGAGAAGATGTGGACTGATATGCTGTGATGTATTAGTCTCCCAGCTGCCACCTTACAACGTGTTGAGTGGTCAGCACTTGGCACACAGAACTTTTTCGGGAGGATTACAAGGAGAAACCACATGCAGGATTAGTCCATGGAGGAAGGAGAGGAGAAAGCATATACCTTCTTAGCTCTCTCTTGTCTTCTGCGTCTCATTGGTCAGGGTTTATCCAAAGCAGAACTAACATCTCTGTTCATTAAGCTCCTTCATGGCCATTTAGAAAGTCAGATCTCATGCCCCACAGTATGGTTTGCATTCAAGTTCAAAATGGAAAGATGATCTGGCTCCGGCAGGGTGCTGACCAAAAGAATAGGATGGGGAAAAAATTAAAGATGAAAAATGCACACACTAAATTTATTATCACAAATATAAGACCTAATTTACAAATGCTTTTTAGAAATTCCTCAGAATCATGAAGCTACTTTTTCCAATTACTCTTTCTATGTTATTAGTTTCAATGAATTCATAAATTATGTTTATCATTATTTGAAATATCTAATTTACATTTGGAAATAAATTATATTACCAATGTAGTTTTCCAATACATACCATAATTTATTTTAATTTTAATGCATAAGACTACCAAATCTTGGTTGATGACAGTCTTTTAATTGTACATAGCTGTCTGAGAGATTGGTGTTTTTGTTATATTTTATTTTAATGTGTACTTCTATTTTACTGGTAAGTTGCAAACAACCAGGTTGTTGTAAGAACAGAAATTTAGAATAATTCATGAGTGACCAACATATAATTTTCGTGAACTTTGAATATGTGTATATTATTAATATTGGTAGTATGACATAAACAAAAACTAATTAAATAAATAGGTAAAAATTTTAGAATAAATTAAGTTTGAGAGGTGGTGTAAAGGAGAGGGAATCATGGTTATGTGTCCTATGTTCAATGTTATTAAATTTTGAATATGATAAAATCCTGTATGTTTTTGGAAATAAAGAATTCTTTACTCATGGCTTACATGGGCAAAGAAATCTCTTTTGTGTTTAAAATAGATGTTTTAATTCTCCTAATGTAGTTCATTCATTCATTCATTCATTCATTGATCTAATATATATTGAATGTATTTTCTATGTGCTTTTGGAGACATTTTAATAAGAAACATAAGCAATAAAATAAAATAAAAAGTGGCTTATGTAAATATGGCTTCATAATTTGTTAATACTCACATGTGCATAATACCATTGTTCATGTGAAGAAAATGAAGTTCGAAGAGGTTAATGACTCACTCAGCAGCGCATGAAGACCAAGCACAGAACTGGAGTAAAAGTCCTGGTGGAGAAGGGCTCTTGCCTAGACCAGGAGAACATCAGCAGGTTTTTTCACATCTGGAATCTGGTGGGAAAAGCATGTAGAAATTTTGTGATTTTGGTGCTTACATTAAATGTTCATAATTTTTTTCTATGGTATTTGGTACTTAGTTAATATGTCTACAAAAAGGTAATTGCTTTTGTTTGTTTGCTTCTTTGTTGAGTTAAAAGCCAGCTGCCTCACTAAGCTGTCCACACGTGCTTTTTAAAAAGCTCATTCTCTTGTCTCTTGCAGATAGAAAATGATATCATCCTCACACAATAATTATTTTACTTTTCCCTTTTAATTATTTAAGAATTTTTTTGTGTGTTGGCTTGAATTATAAAATGGCTCAAACCTTCAAAATATTAAATAATTGTAGTAATAACAGGCATCTTTGTAAATGGAGTCTTCTAGTGTTTCACCAATTAGCATAATATTGACTTTAACTCTGGGGTAAATACTTTTAAAAATCATTTCAGAGAGAGTCTTTCTCTTCCTGCCTTTCTGTGTGAGTTACTCTAATAAAACCTGCGTGAAAAGTACCAAATGTGAGCTTTGTTATTTAAGATAATCATATATTTCTCTCTTTTCTAATTAAAATAATGATACATGTTGATAGTGGTACATAAAACAATGGTGCATCTTTTAGTCTATGCATTCTAAATTCATTAAAATACATACATATTTAGTTTTGTATATAATGTAATAAAATTGCAACCATCAAAGGAAAATTGAATTTCAGAAAGCAGCTACAAAGTAATGAGAAGTAATCTACCAAGGGGGAAAAAAATCAATTTGAGATTTTATAAAAAAATAATATGCCAGAAGTGCTTTCAAAGTGCTAAAGAGTATAAGTATATTCTTGAGTTCTTAGCCAAAAATTTGTTCTGGGGATTGAATTAAATTGCATCATTTTAAAGTAGAAAAGACTGGGGCGCTTTGCTACACACACCTCCTCACTGAAAATGCCACTACAAATGGATCTACTTCAGAAAGACTGTCATGGACTAAATTGTGTCCCCCCAAAATCCACATGTTGATGCTCTATCCCTCTCTATAGCTATATTTGAAGATAGGTGGAGATAGGGCCTTTAAGGAGGTAATTAAGGTGAAATGAAATCGATAAGGCGGGCTCTCAGCCAATGGAATTGGTGTCCTTATTAGAAGAGGAAGAGACAACAGGAGTCTCAGAGGAAAGGCCATGTGAGGGCATGGTGAGAAGGTGACCATTTGCAATTCAGAATGGCCCCTTGATTTTGGACTTCCAGGCTCCAGAACTGTGAGAAGATAAATTTATGTTGTTTAAGCCACCCAGTCTGTGGTATTTTGTTATGAAAGCCCGGACTAATACAAAGACATAAACAAACAAACAAACAAACAAACAAACAAATAAATAAATGGGAAGGTTTGGGATGGAAGGAACAATGCTGAGCAAATGAAATGTTAAAATAGGCAGAAAATAGAAAAGCATTGGTTGTGTATAAATTGTGATAAAATTGTTATTTTGTAGTTTAAAGCAAGCTGTTGTTAAATTCTACATAAAATCAACTACACCTAAAAATTGCTAAGTTTATTTATATAAATTCCACCTCAACAAAGCTGGTTAATAAAACAAAAAATATATACATTCTACGTATTATACATATTTTATACATACAAAATCTTTGCAAAAGGATTTTAACACATGACAATTCATTTGCTTGTATTAAAAGGAGACAGCGATTTAGTTCAAACATAACTAGTAAAAGAAACATGTTACAAATTATTAAAAGTATGTTTTATTTAATAAAAAATAGAAAAAAGTAAATAAACTGTAGATAGTTGGAAAAAGGAATAACAACAGTTCTATCAAACTAAGACAAAGTAGACAAGGAAAATTAAAGAAGAAAAGAGAAAGTATGACTGAAAACCACAAGTAGAACATTAGTTATCAGAAATCACCAAATGAATTAAGTTAGTCATTAAAGGGTAGAAACTCTTAAACTTCAGATTAGTAAATACATATTAAATACATTATGTAGCATTTTATAGAGTAAAATCTTATATATTATGCTTATCAATTATATATATTTATATATTTTATTCTGTATACAAGAGTCACATCTAAAAGAAATAAATGAAAAATGGTTGAAGACAGATGGATGAAGAAGTAAGAATACAAATGATCAAAGAACTGCTAGATGCTTTCCAATATTTATATTGTACATCTCGGTGTTCAAACTACTTAACTTTGGATATTTTTGTTAGATGAGGAAGAGATCAACTTTCATCTGATTAAATCATTAATATGTGTTTACTCATTTATTTAGCTTTGTAATATGAAGCTGAATTCTGAACTAATATATCAACCAAATACAAGCTAGTGGAGTAACACTAATTTCAAATTAAATAATTTTTAATGTGAAATTTATTAATATTTAAAGAAAAATATTCAAATGAATAAAAAACAACAATAAAGAAGAAGCAATAATGAGGAGCATGAGTACTTTTAAAAATGTAGTACCAAATTAAATGAACCAAATTAAAAAAACAAAATGCTGAATTAATAGATAGTGAAAACATTAAATATTTCACAAGCTGATAGATCAGGTAAAATTAATCATTATAAAGAGAACGTGAATAACAAAATAAGTTTGATCTAATAGAGCCTTGTACCAACAGAGTATACACAATTATTTCAAAGGAACATTTAACTTTACAAACAGATCATGTAATAGGCAAAAATTTCTCAATATATTAAAAAGAATATTTATCACGCAAAATATATTCCCTTATCAACACATTTCAATATTTTAATGATATTCCATAATTTAGAAAGTACATTACTCACTAACTCAATTATAGGTAAAACAAAACAAAGCAAAAAAATGTTGGAGGTTAATCCAAAATTTAGAACAGAACAAAGAACAAAAGCACTACCTAAATGAAAACTTGAAAATTTCAGCCAAAGCTGGAAAATTCACATGTATGAATGCATTTCTTTAGGAAAAAAAAAATGTTTAAAAAGGTGAATGAGCCAATTATTTAACTCAAGAAAATAGAAATATTTTTTATTTCTGAGATATTAATGAATATATGTGAAATCAAGGCACATGCCATGAAAGGGAAACGCTAATGTAAATGAGCACGAAGCGACAAGAAAAGGGTTTTTAATAAACATATTCTAAAACAAATATGCTGCTCTGACTTCTCAAACAGCAGGCTATGTATACAATACTATCCCCGAAGGCCCTCCTGAATGAACTTTGGCCTGAAGCACATTAATGATACAGGAGAAAATAAGCAAATCTGATGCTACATTCCAAACCATTGTCAAATTGTAATTTTTGAAATACTAAGCAAAATATTGGTGGTGGATGTAAGATAATCTTTTATTTTCTATGCTCCCTGAATTTACATTAAATGGAAATAAACAATAAAAACAGATAGAAATAAATGACAAAATAATCTTTAAAAATTTAAACAAGTTAGGAGTAGAGTAACATTTACTTAGTTTTATTGCGTATAAAAAACTATACTCAGTGCTCTACATGGATTATCATGTTTAATCCTGAAAACAATTATACCATATTTGGTACATAAGGAAACAGAAATAAAAAAGGTGAAGTACCTTGCCCAAGGTCACACAGCTAGAAAATAGAAAAAAACAAAATGTTAGCTCAAGCAATCGAATCCCCAAGCTTGTATGCTTAACTCCTTTGTAATCTGCATATAATAATGTAAGAAGAAATTAATGACACAGAAAACTAAAATAAAATATAGATGAGGGTAAACCCAAAGGATTCTTTGTGAAAATTAATGAACAGACAAATATCAAATACACATGATATTAGAAACATAATAACTGTACATAGTAAAACAAAAACTAAATGTATATAAGCACACTTTTTCATGAAAAATTAAAAATTCAGATAAATCGGACATTATTTTAGTTCTTGGCTCATAGTGCTGCAGCTTTTCCAGTGCAGGGTCCTGTCTTATGATGCATGCTAGTGGGCAGCAGTGGGCACCGTTTCCCAGCATGCCCCTAGAGCAGTTTTATAGCACATGACCTCTGGTAAGACATCTCTCCATGAACAGCCTTCCCAGGGCCCAGGAGGTAGATTTCTGGCAAGTCTAGACAAGGACTACGGGGGGGTTTCTGGTGGTGCAGCTCGGTGAGCCATAGATGTGTCATCTTCAGCAAGGTCTGGTTCTTAGCCTGGATGAGTGGGTAGGTTTGCGTGGTGGCTTTTCTCTGGATGTCGTATCTTAGCCCTAGGGATAATGACTGTTCCTTATATCTGCTATTTCTATATTCTCTCTATTTTTTTCCCTAGTCAATCCCTCATTACTCCAACCCCCGGTTATAGTTAATAATTCTTTATGTTAAACTTTTTTAACATCAAATTTCTGTGTGGTCTGTCTCCTGATGGAACTCTGAGTGTTAGCAGATGTTGGAATTTTTTTTACCACTTTTTTTTTTTACTAAACTAGTATATGTGGAAGGAAATGACGATAACCTGATAAAGGGGTGTATTAAACAAATGTAGGAATATTATGCTTAATGGTAAAATGTAGACTCTTTTACACTGATGCCAGGATTAAGAAAGGCTTTGTGTTAGAGGTATTAGCCAATACAATGAAAAAAAGATAAAGAAAGAACTCATATGAGAATTTGAATGAAAAAGATAAAACAGATTTTTTCTTGCAGACAGCAGGTCTACGTGTGGATAATCCAAATTAATCTACAAAGAAATAGTAATAAATTTATCTAATAAAATAAATAAATTTAGCGAAATTGCCAAATAAGGCATTAATGTATATCTATTCACCAGTAATAACAAATCAGGATGTGATATTTGAAACTGAACTTTTTTCACAGCAACAACAAAAACTATAAAATGCCTGGGAATAAGTCTCAGATATATTTTACTGAAAAGTTTATTAAATTGTATTGAAGAACATAGAAGATCTGAATAAATGTCAATATATGCCATGTTCTTGAGTAGATAGAATCAGTTTCCTAAGATAGCAATTGTATCCAAATCCTTGTGCCCGATGCAATTACAATCAAAATCATTTTTTTGAGGAGACCAAATGAAATGTAGACCACATATATAGGTGGAGTGTGTGTACGCGTGAGTGCATGTGTGTATGTATGTTTTTAAGCTGGTAAACAATAAAGCTATTTATAAATACTAGTTATCAGCAACCAGTTTTAGGGCATATTAGCCTTCCTGAGGTGTCTTAGGGAAACTGGAAAGTTTTTGAAAGGAGAAACTTACAAAACATATAGATAAGTTATTTTAAGTTTTTCTGTGTGGATCTAATATTTTTGTTAAAATAAATCCTCAACAGTAATGAGCCATTATTGTCATCACTAGATGACTAAGATCCATCTACCAATTTAGACATTTGCTGCATGTTCTATGTATTAGATTCTAAAATTTTACCAGCTAACATCTCAACTTGATGAATTCAAATTATGTAGAGGTGAGACAAGGCAAAAAATTGCAAAACAGTGAAAGAGAATTTGTCTATTTTTGCACGTTAGCAAATGAGAATTCAACTCTCATTTCAACATCAGCTATGAAATATTCCAGCCTCTGCCAAGGACACATAGTGTGTGAAAAGGATTCATTTAAATTATTCACATAAAAATGTTTTTAAAAAAGACAGCTTTGAACTCACCCATTATTATACCTTGGTGTTTTCTTACTTGACATTGAGCTCAGAATTTAAAAAAAACAAGAACTTTGCCACACATTTAAAAATCAGGTGCAGGTGGAACTTTAGGATATTAAAGAATCACCAGCGTGATATGAGGTTTGGGTTTTTTTCCCCGCAGGTTTGGAATTTTTTCCCCCTTAGACATGATAAGTTTACTACTGATTATTTTCCCCATCCTACTAATGACAGAATTTGCTCTAGGAAATTTTGCCAATGGCTTCATAGCACTGGTGAACCTCATTGACTGGGTCAAGAGACAAAAGATCTTGTCAGCTGATGGAATTCTCACTGCGCTGGTGGTCTCCAGAATGGGTTTGCTCTGGACAATAGTAATAGATAGATAGGTATGCCCCTGTGTTTTATCCAGCTTTATGTAGTTCAGAAGCAAGAATTATTTTTAATGTGATCTGGACAGTAAGCAACTATTTTTGTGTCTGGCTTACGACTAGCCTCAGCATACTTTATTTGCTCAAGATAGCCAATTTCTCCAGCCTTATATTTCTTCACTTAAAGTGGAGAGTTAAAAGAGTGATTCTCACGATACTGTTCGGGACTTTGGTCTTCCTGGTTTTTCATCTTGTATTGGTAAGTATAGATAGAAAAATGTGGATGAATGAATGTGAAGGAAGCATCACCTGGAATACCAAATCGAGGGACATCGTGCACCTATCGTATATGACTGTATTTACATTTGCAAACTTTGTATCCTTTTCTATGTCCCTGACGTCTTCTCTGCTGCTAATTTTTTCCCTGTGGAAACATCTCAAGAAGATGCGGCTTAGTGGCAAAGGATCCCAAGATCCCAGGACCGAGGTCCACATAAGAGCCATTCAAACTGTGATCTCCTTTCTCTTGCTATTTGCCATTTACTTCCTGACTCTAATCTTCTCAGCTTTGAACATAAATACTCTGAAATATGAACCAGTTCTCATGTTTTGCCAGATTTTTGGAATCCTGTATGCTTCAGGCCACTCATTTATCCTGATTTGGGGAAACAAGAAGCTAAGACAGGTCTTTCTGTCGTTTCTATGGCAGCTGAAGTACTGACTGAAAGAAAGGAAATAAGTGGGCATTATGTTTTCTGCCAGAAAACAAATGATGAGTTCTTGTAAATTTTGGGTATGTGTGACAATAAATAATACTGACTTGATGGTACAGATAAGAAAGATTAAATTTAACACAAATAGGTAAAAAGCTTAGGATATTCAAGTTGTATAAGAAAGATGAAAAAGGAAAAAACATGAAAAATAATCAATCATTGTCATGATCTGTGGTTACTGAAGTTACGTTTTTTAATGATAAAAATTTTTATTAGGAAAAACATATAAATTCAAAAGCGAAGATTTATTTAAGACTTACTTTCCTAGAGAAATTTTTACAGCTTGAAGGTTTTTTCTTTGGTGTGACTTAATTTGCTTTTTCAGCCCTATTTTTATTCAGATTCATTTATTTGGAGATATTAAAATAAACATTTTAAATATGAAATTCAAATATATTCATATTTATGTGAGATTTCTTTACTAAGCTGGGAAAGTTATCTTTTTATTTGGTACCACTATTACATACTTCCAACCTGTTGATATTCTCATGTATATTAAGATACCTCATTGATAAAGCTCATCTTTAATAACATGTCAGATACTAACCTCCAGTTTGGAAATAATTTACTGAATAATGTGGTTAAACTGGCATACTGAATTTTTATGAAGAGCCATCAGGAATAAATATCTTGAATAATCTTGAAATTATGAAATACTTTTAATGAAGATTTAAAAAATGGTGCTTATGTTCATCAGGATACATGTATAAGAATATTCATAACAACGTTATTATGAGTATATTTCATCGACTGTAGAATAGATCAATCAAATGTAGTAAATTCACCAAGTTGAATACTATTCAACAACAAAAACAAATTTTGTGTATGAGTGAACAATAAATAATACTGACTTGATGGTACAGATAAAGAAGATTAAATTTAATTATATTTTACCATGGGGATATGTGTTTTACATAAACATAATTTTACACCTGAACTTTTTTTTTTTTTATGCCTACAACACCTGGTATTCTGAGGTGATCTCTCATCTAAGTACTAACCAGGCCCGACCCTGCTTAGCTTCCGAGGTCAGACAAGATCGGGCACGTTCAGGGTGCCCGATTACATAAACATAATTTTAAATAAAAGGAACTAGAACTCTTATCTCAATAAAAAACAAATAAATGAACAAAATCCTCACATAAGTGGTTTTAGTTTCCTAAAATTTAGTTGTAGGCAAAACTAAACTATAATATCTAGAAATCATATTTAGGTTGTAAAACAATAAAGAAAGTTATAGAAATTATTTCCACAAAGGATGATGGGTTTTGCTTGTGAGTAAAACAGGTGGAGAGATCAGAAAGGAGCATGCAGTGAGCTTCATTTTAAAATTTTTAACCTGGATGGTGTTAACACCAGTGTACAATTTAGAAGAATTTATTAAACTATGCATACTTTTCCTCTTTATCATATTTTATTTCAAAAGTGTCATTATTATTAGCTTCTCTATTCTAGAAAATATGTTATATTTTACTTTTGCATCTATTAAAACTGCATGTTATTATTTTAAAACAATTATCTTTTTTAAAAATGTAAATAAAAGGAGAAAATTTTTATATATTTGTCCATGTAGTTACTATGTCTGATGCTGTTTATGCCTTTGTGTAGATTCTTATTTCCATCTGGTATCAGATTCTGTTCGCCTGGAGGATGTCTTTTAAGATTTCTTGAGTGTAGGTCTGCTGGTGTAAATTCTTTTTGCTTTTTATTCCTCAATTATTTATTTCTCCTTCAGTTTTGAAAAATATTTAGTCTGGGTATTGTAGGTTGAGAGATTTTTTTTTTTTCTCTCAGTATTTTAAAGATGTCACTACAGTAGATTCTTGCTTATGTTATTTCTGAAGAGAAATATTTTATCATCCTTATTTGTTCCTTTGAACATAGCATCTTTTCTTTTTGTGGTTGTTTAATATTTTCTTTCTAAAACTACTTTTGAGACATTTGATTATGATGTGTTTTGGTGTAGTTTTTGTTTGTTTCTTATATTTGGCATGTAATTTCTTAGGTTTATAGTTTTCATTGTATTGGGGAAAGTTTTGGCCATCATTTCTTCTACTCAGACCAGACTTTTGGGCCACACTAATTACATATCTATTAGGACACTTGAACTTCTCCAAAGTTCAATGATGCTTTTTATTTTTTCTAAATTCTTTTACCTTCTCGTTTCACTTTGGATAGTTTATATTTCTATATTTTCAAGTTCACTAATGTTTTCTTCTGCACTGTCTAATCTAGTGTTAATCCCACCCAGTGTATTTTTTGTCTTAGATATTGTAGTTTTAATCCCTAGAAGTTCAATTTGGGTCTTAGTCCTCTTTATCTCTTAACTTTCTGGATACCTGGAATACAGTTATTATAATAACTGTTTTAAAGTCCTCGTCTGTTAATTCTGATACCTATGCCAGTTCTAGATTAACTTTGTTTGATTTTTCTAATTTCGGGTCACATTTTTTGGTTTCTTTGCACCTGATAATCTTTGGGTTTAATTCATTGCAGACCATGAGTTTTGCCTTGTTGAATGCTGAATAATTATGTATTCTTATAGATATTCATAAACTTTGTTCTGGAATGCAGTTAAATTACTTAGGATTAGTTTAACCTTTTGGTGAAGATTTGTTAGGCAAGACTAGAATAGTATTAATTGAGAGTCAGTTTTTCTCCACAATCAAAGCTAAACTTCTATGTATTCTTCCCAGAGTCCCATGAAATATGAGATTTTCCAGAGTTTTATTCCATTTAGACTGCTATAGCAATAATAACAACAAAAAACTTCATGGACTGCATAGCTTATAAACAACAGAAATTTATTTCTCATAATTCTGGAGGCTTGGAAGTCCAATCTCAAGGAGCTGGCAGATTTGGTATCTGATGATAGCCCAGTTTCTGGTTCACAGATAGCCATCTAGTTGTGTTCTCACATGGCAGATGGGGCAAGGGAGGTTTTTGGGGTCTCTTTTATGATGGCATAAATCCCATTCATGAAGGATCCACAGTCATAACCTAATCACCTCCCAAAGGCTCCACATCCAATACCATCTCATTGCAAGTGAAAATTTAACATATGAGTTTGAGGGGACACAAGCATTTTGTCTATAGCATCCAGTCTTACTGGTGGCAACAGGCACTCTTCTGCACCCTTTGTGTGTCTGGTTACTATTTCCTCTAATCCTCTTGAATGGTTCTTTCCCAGCCTTGAGTAATTTTCTCATAAGCATGTGTCTATTAGTTCTCCGCTGAATAATTTATAAAGATCCTCCATAGATCTCTGGAATTCTCTTTTCTTCTTGGTACTTCATGCTGCAAATTCTAGCAGGCTTGGTCTCCTGGATTCTCAGCTTTGTCTCTTAAACTTGGGAAGTTCACTGGGTTCTAGCTAGGTTTCCGTCCCTGCACTATGACCTGAAAATTTTCTCAAAGCCATCATTGGGAGCAATCATAAGGCTCACCTCATTTGTTTCCCATCTCTCAGGGATCATTGTCCTTTATTGCCTGATGTTTAGTTTCTTGAGATCTGTTGTTTCATGTATTTTGTCTGATTTTTTTCATTTTCAGACAGAGGGTAATTCTGATCCAAATTATTCCAATTATTTTGCACAGAAATGGAAGTTCCTAAGCAAAAGTTTCTCTGAATAACTTTTCATTTTTATTTGAATTTTCTCATTTTAAAAGACAAATTATATTTAAAGTTCAGTGAAGTTAATTTTTATTCATTAGTAGTTACTACGTTATAAAATGCTTCCTTAGAGACAAGATTCTTTACTCAATGATTTCTTATTCCAGTTAAAATTTAGAAGGTACTAAAAATAAAGTTACTATGAACATTGATGTCAAGTTTTTGCATGGGCATATGCTTTCATTTCTCTTGGTTAACAAGGAATGAGATGTCTAGATCATATAGTAGGTATATGTTTAACTTTTTAAGAAACTTATGTATCTCTGCTTCAAAGTAGTTTTACCATTTTATATTCTCACCAATCTACATATCCATCAAGGAGTGAATGGATAAATAAATTTTGGTGTTTTTCATACAATAGAGTACTACTCAGTAATAAAAAAGAATGAACTCTTGATATATACAACATTAATGAATCTTGCCATAATTATGCTTAATGAAAGATGCCAGATGGATATTTATGATGTAAATTCCTTTTATGTGACATTCTAGAATATGGAAACTAATCTAGAGTAGGGAAAAGTGGTTGCCTAGGAATGGTAGTGGTGATGGGGGGTACAGAAAAAGATGGGGTGGGGTAGGAAGGAGGAATTACACAGGAGTGTGAGGAAACTTTTGGGTGTAATATATGTTTGTTTTCTTGATTAAGATGATTGTTCCACAGATATATAAATATGTAATATTCATCAAATTGTACACTTTAAGTATGTAGAGCTTATTTCTATCTCATTATAGCTCAATTTGTATTAAAAAAAAAAACAGTTCAGGAAGAAAGCTACACAAAAATATCCATTCATAGAAACCTCTTGTTTGCAACTTTAGAAGAATCCAATCTCTTCACTTCTCATTCTTCTTCTGTCTGTTGGATCCCAGATCTTCTGTTTATTGTGATATGATGCATAGGCATTCTCCTTGTTGCCCTATGTACCTTATATGAAACGGGTTTGTCTTTTCACAAGGGTGCCTTTTGAATGCAGAATTCAGCAAGTGTGTGCGTATGCGTTTATGCACACACATGTGCATATGTGCATTCATGCATGTGTGTGGGGTGGAGGGATAGCAGAGTAGTAGCAGAGAGCTCCTTTGGGGTGGGGTCTACCTTTTCTGGGACCTAGGTGTTGTTTCATCTTCTAAAGGCCCCTGACAGTTTAGTTTCAGAGCCCATTCCATTATCTTGTCTTTGTTTACACTTTTGTGGGAGTCGATGTGTTCCTCAAATTCAGCTCAACATCCTGGAAGATGCCAAGCCTAAAATGCTCATCTTACCTCTGCCCAGGTGGTGTGTTGGGGCTTCTACCCTTGAAAGATTTTCCTTAAAATTCCTCATATTTGCCTGTTTAACTCCCCAATTTGGATTCTTCTAACTTGGAGGGTAGTATCGACAACTTTATGAGACTGTTGATTTTGGTGTACTGCTGCAATATTTCTTAAAAAATTTTTTTAAGAAATAAGAATGTGTATTATGATTTTACTCTACTATCTTGTTTAGGAAACCTTACTTACTTACTTACATTGGAGTTTGATTTAACAATCAGAGAGCAGATATTTCTGGGAAGATGTAAGAACAAGCTGAATAAAACCCAAAGGTCTTGACTGACAGAGTGATGGAGAGCCACTAAATGAGGACACTTCATACCCTGCAGATGAGCCTCTCAATAGTGCCCATATCTAGCTTTACCTGAGAGACTGCTTTGTTAGATAGAGTTCAATCACTTCTCACAAGCCTTTTAAATGGTTCCCAAAGTTTGCTGAATATTTTCAATTAAATATTAAATAATATTAAGAGTAGTCATGTTTTAAGAATATCTTGGTTTATAATATGATTTTTAACATTAAGAGAAGCTTAATAAATATTAATGAAGGAATGAAAGTCTGAATTATTAGGGAGGAAAGCAAGAGGTTTTGAATCCAGATGATTTTGGATTTTCTGAGCCTCATTTTCTTATTGTCTCAAAGAAGTCATTTCTGGATAATAATCCTATAAGGTTGTTCTGAGAGGTGTTTGTGTTTGGGCATTTGCAAATAGTCCATTGATAAATAAATATAAAGTATCAGCATCTAGCATTCAGGAATTATGGCTTTGCTGGCTTCATTTGAGAAAATTGAATGCTTTGAATAAACTATGGAAATGTCCCTTTGTCTTCCTTTATTGCACCTCAGAGGTAACAATTTTAGTGCTCACCAAACTCATAGTAATGTAGATATTTACTGTAAGTTAGAGGTCTAGGCATTGACATTTTTTAATGTTATAGATAACAACCTAACAACCGAAACTGGTGAACAAACTGTGTAGCGATTATATAAAGCAAGCATGCAAAATAACGAAAGAGAATATGACTTTATTTGCATGTTAGCAAATGAGAATTCAGTTTTTCTTTCACCATCAAGCATGAGAAATTTCCTTTTACATTGAGAATGTACAGTACCTGGCTTAGAGTGCGGCTGACTATCTGGGAGAAAATGATTTTTGTAAAGAGAGCTATGTTCCCATGGATTAGCTCATCTTAGTGATTTTCGACTTGATATCGAGCCTACAACTTTTTTAAAGAAATAAGTTAACTGCACATCCAAGAAATAAGTATGCATACTATTTAAGTGTGGTAAATCAAGAAATTGTCAATATTACAATTAGATATCAATGCTCTCTCTTTGCAGCATGGTAAGAGCTTTGCATAGCTTCCTCATCATTTTAGTATATACAGAACTTATAATTGGTATTTTGGGAAATGGATTCATAACACCGGTGAACTGCATTGACTGGCTCAAGAAATGAAAGATCTCCTCAGCTGATCAAATTTTGACTGCTTTAGCGATCTCCAAAATTTGTCTCATTTGGGTAATAATGATGAGTTGCTTTTCAAAGGAGTTTCATCTATCTTCATACATAAACAGAATGGAGATTATACCTATTAGTATTGTTGGGGTTTGTGCCAGTTATTTTAGCAACTGGTTTGCCACAAGCCTCAGTCTCTTTTATCTTTTCAAGATAACCAATTTTTTAAATTCTGTCTTTCTTCATCTAAAGCATAGAGTTGAAATGGTGGTTCTGGTAATGCTGCTGGGAGCATTAGCATTCTTGCCTTTAAATATTATTATGGTAAACATGTATATTAATATGCAGATACATTCCTATGAAAGAAATATGACTTTGAGTTCTAAACAGAGTAACAAGGAAATCTTTTCAAAATTGATTGTATTCACTACAGGATCTTTTGTACCCTTCTCAATATCCCTGAAATTTTTTATCTTGTTAATCTTCTCCCTGTGGAAACATCTCAAGAATATGAAGCACAGTGCAACGGGATTGAGAGATCCCAATGTCAAGGCCCATATAAGAGCTATGAAAAGTGTGATATCTTTCCTCTTACTATCTGTTGTTTACTTTCTCATAGAAGTTTTCCATTCTGAGATGATGATACAGGATGAACTGGTCTTTTTGCTTAGTCAGGCTATTGCAAATGTTTATCCTTCAGTCCACTCATTTATCCTGATTCTGGGAAATGGTAAGCTAAGAAAATCTTCACGTTTGGTGCTGTGGCAGCTGAAGAGTGTTGAAAGCTGGAAAACCCTCAGATTCCTAGACCATTATGGGAAGCATCATACATAATCTAGAAGAAAAAAGTTAAATTTTTGTATGGTATTTAACCCTTCTTTGGGTTCTTCTATAATGTGTAATATTGAATATTTAAAAATGTTTACTTGGAATAGGCTCTTTTCTATGCTTATTAAATGTTAGTTACATGTATATGTGTGTACATAATATATAATATGTATAATACGCATTATACAGAATACATAATATATATGTAATATATAATATATGTTCAATGTATATATATGTTGAACTTATTCACACGAGTGAAAAATTAAACAGATTATCTAATTATAAGAGCTTTTGCTAGCAATAATGATATAAATAGTATTTTAGTTTCCACTTCTTTGGAAAATTTTAATAAAAATATCAAAAATATACACGGTAGAAATGTATTTACTAAAATTTGAAAGTTATACTTTTTTGTGCATATGTACAGTTTTTCAGCTGTAAGAATCATTTACAAATATTTGTTAGAAGTTTCTAGGAATCAAAAAACAATCTGTATTTCACTCATTCATTCTACTTTGTTACCTTTTCATTCAATGATTCATGATATATAGATTTACACATTATCAGAAGACTGCAAAATTGCTTGAGAATTCATTGACTGACATTTTCCACTGTAATTTTTAAATATGTACACAATCAGTTTAGACTTTAATGCATAAACTTCCAAGCTTTTAGCATATAGTTGTCATTGAATTTGAAATCTTAATTTGTGGATGGGTTTTTTAAATGTATGTTTTATTTAATTATGCACATCTGGGTCACTGGTGAGTGGAAAATGGAACAGATATGAAGAAAAGATTAGAGAGAAAAGTTTATGAGAAACAAACATATAAACTTAAGATACATGCAACTTTTACAGGATTGATTTGATGGTTGAAAGAAATAAGACTTAATCCAATATGTTAAAGTTTATTTAAAATCAAATTCGAGCAGAGAAATAAAGGATAAACATATGCAGGGGCCAATGTTGTTAACTTTGAATATAAAAAGATGCTGTCTATTATTCTCTGTCTCTAGAGTGGAATGCATGATTCATAAGACCAGCAAACTTGTTAATCTCATTCAGCATTGTAGCCTGAAGACCTAAAAGAGAGCCTGACATGCCAAGTAGTTCAATAAATATTTGGTCAATCAATAAGCAAATGAATGACTGAATGGACTATATATACTAGGACTGGAAGAGGAAGCTTAGTCCTACAAAACATGAAGCCTGCATATGGCAGTGATTTTCCAGACCCAACATGTATGTTTATATTCTCTACCAGCTCAAGCATTCTAACAGCCAGAGCTGCAGACTCCTGTAGTGCAGAGACTACGTCACCAAGGGAGCACATTACCAGGAAAGAAGCTGGTTTTATAATCTGAAATGGAAGTAAATCAAAATAAAAAAGAATCAGACGGTTGCTATCAAAATAGTATTGAAAAAAGAGAAGATAAATCTTTTGGTTTCCTTATACATGGTTACTTTCTTAGGATATTTGCTAGCTTGTTATTGTGTAATCACAAAGGTTTTTAAAAGTTGAATTAGTAACTGGCTATGATATTAAATGTTTTTCCTTCTTACTTTTTTTTTTCCTGTTAGTTGATTCTCTGTTATTTTCTGGATAGTAAAAGAAATCTGCATGGAAAGAGCAAAACTATAATTTCTTTAT
>NW_006432008.1:189883-218080 GCF_000325575.1 Pteropus alecto | reverse complement strand
GTTTTGCTCTTTATATTTGAACATGTATATCTCATATGTACTTGTCTAATGCTAAATAAGAATATTTATTACTCTGTTAGGCATTGTTATCTTGTTAATTTTTTATTAGAGAATTATCCAGTGAGAAATACATAAGTTATCAGTTACTTTAAAATACATAATTTTGCTCTTGTATAGAAAGTTTCCATAGCTTTTATACAAGAATTATTTTTAAAAAATATATTCAAGATTATCAAAGACAACATTTGTATATTTTGAGATGATCACATTTTTTCCTCTTCTCATTTATTAAAAGGAATAATAAACACTGCTTAACATTCTTGGACTAAAGCCTGCTTGATCATTATCTAATTAATGATATACTACTTGAATTGGAAAATATTTAGTTTCTTAAAGTGAGATTTATTAGTTATTATAATTAACAGAGTAATCATATCAGGATTATTTTTTATTCAAAAACTTGGACATTTCTAGTCAATATTTTATATAAATTATCATGTTAAAGGACTGCCATTTTAAAAAATTTTTTATAAAACCACTTATATCTTGCAGTTTTTGGGAAGAGTCAATCCTCTGTTAAGTATCATAATATTTTACCTAGATTTTAAGTACTTTAACATATGTTTAATATATTTTTAATGACACTTGTACATCATAAGTCATTTTGTATTTTGTATCTGTATAAACTGATCATTTTCCAGTTTTTAAGTTTTACTTTTCAGAATGTAGAAAAATGTCTTTTCTTTTTAAACACTTTTCTTGGGCTTTACCTGATTATTTCTAAGATAGTTTATTTGTTTTTTTCGTAATTTAAGAATTTCAACAAACTGGGTCAATTTTATTGTATTTTCAAGAAGTTATTACTGTTAGTCTTAAATTTATGTGCAATTTCTTTACATCCATTTAATAATACCTTTACTTATTTTAATTAATTCTTATTTCTTCTTTCTCACCTTTATTTTATTTCTTTTTGTAATTATTTGAGTTTAATTCTTAATTTATCTTTAATACTTCTTATTACATTATAAAGTCATCTTTCTAAAATACTTTCTACTATGTCAAATAAATCACATTAATTTTTACATGTTTATTCACATTATTTTATTTTCAAAATTGTCTGTAAATTTAAGTTTTCTGTTTGACCAGGTGTTTACATTATATAACTATTTCAAGAATACAAGTGGCTTGGTTTGTATTTGTATTTGATTTCCACTTTTAAATTACTTTCTAAGGTTATGATAATCTGATTTATAAAAATACACTATATAATTCTATTTTTTACTGTTTTCTTTAAATTTGACAGTATTAAGTGTATTTATTATATTATTCAAAATATTGATTCTCTTTTTTGTCTTTCATCTGTTAAAGAAAAATGTCTTTGAATCTCTCGTTAAAATTATGATATATTCATTATCTTTTGTAATTTCCAATAGTTTTTGTTAACTATTTCTTCAAATTTGTTCTTTGATGTATAATTCTCCTCTTACAGGCACAAATTTCAAATATTGGAACAGTTCAGAATCTATCTTAAGTGAGTGGAATATTTAAAAATATATGGGAAGATTAAATACCACTGGATACTAAGGAATATGACTTAATTGGAGAAAAGTAGAAAATTGGAGATATATTTTGCTTTTTCAAAAAAGTAAAAAATTCTTATTTTAACAGGTTCAATAACTTAGTACATGGGAAAAGAAGGTATAATTTGGAAATTATAGAAAGTATAGTGGATTAAAAATGGCCAATCCCTTTGACACTTCTCACATTGACAAGGTGGTTTATTTCCTCTCTCTGTATCTGGGCAGGCTCTGTAACTGCTTTGATCAGTAGAATATGGCATGAGTTGTGCCAGCTTCTAGGCCTAGCTTTATGACACGGGCATTATTCACTCCATGTCTTTTGAAACATTCATTTTTTAGAACCCAGCCACCATACCGTGAGAAACCAGCCCACAGGAAGGGGCCATTTCAGTTATCTTGATGGACAACTCTTGCTAAACTCCTCGCTGACAGCCTGCATCAACTGCCATCCACTAGATTGAACTATCTTAGTTGTCCAGCCCATCTGATCTTTCATATGACTCTGTTCTTAGCCATTATCTAATGACAACTAAATGAAAGACCACCATTAAGAACAGTCTGGCCAAGCCCAGGCAATCTGCAGAAAAATGAGAAAAAATAATATGCTGCTGTTTTAATCCACCGATTTTTGGGATGGTTGCAAAGTAGAAACAGACACTTAAAGTAGATGGAGAAAGGAATAAAAAGAATTCCATCAATTTAATCTCAAAGTAAGAAAAGAGAACAAAAAGAAAAGAGAACATAATATCTAGCAGAACTCTGAAAAGATTGTAAAAACAAGTCTAATTTAAATTGCTATGAATTTAAATAAATTTACTTTATTTCTTGTCATATTATAAAATATAGTTTCATATTATAAAATATAGAATGCAACTATATTCTGCTTACAAGAGGAATACCTAAAGCAGAAAACCACGATGTTTGAAAATGAATGGGACGTCAGAGCATAGCAGAGTGAGAGATGTCCCCAGATCTCTCTCCTTGAAATAACAATAAGCTAAACATTTAAAACTCTCAACAAATAACACCCAAACTGCACACAAGCACGTCTGAGAGAGTGATCTGTGAATAAGAGATACCACAGGTCAGAGTTGGAGTCGAGTGGTAGTCTGAGAGAGTGATCTGTGAATAAGAGATACCACAGGTCAGAGTTGGAGTCGAGTGGTAGACTGGGTGAAAAAAAGAAGCTGCCTTTCACAGCTGGAGCTCCCTGCAGGAGGGGGAAAGGGAAGAAAGTGCAGTGGGTTCCCTGAACATCCTTGCCTGAGAGAGCTGTGAGCTCCATGTAACAGGAGTGCCCAGGGATCAGGGCAGAAAACAAAACAAAATGTGATGGCAGAGAAGCAACAGGTGATCATTACCAGGAGGGGTTGCAAAACCCAAGGCTGAGCTACAACCCACATCCTCCAATACAGAGGGCACCCCCTATATCCTTCAAGACCAAATACCGCAGAGCCCCAGGGGAATCTGAGCAAACACTGCCAAAACTGTTACTAACAGTGACAAGGACTGAGACTGAGGGTAGCGATCATGATTGAATATTTATAAGAAAAAAAAATGCCATTATTAAGGCTTTATATAAAGCAAGGATCCAAGAGGCTTAGATGCCACCTACTGGGTAGGAAGCAGAATACACTTCTATTAATGCCCAGGCAGAGAAATAGTCCATTAAACACCATGAACAACTAAAATAACAAGGCAGCTCAGAAAGAAAGTGAAAAATCTTCAGAAAATAAGTTTAAAGACATAGAAATATGTGATTTAAATAACAGGGAATTCAGGATTGTACTTCTGAAAAGCTCAATGAGATCCAAAATAATTCATATCGACAATTCCAGGAACTGAAAAAACTAGATCAGCAGAATCAGTTTTTTAGCAAGGAGATTGAACCCCCCTCCCCCCCCTCCCCCAAACAAATAGAACTTCTGGAGATGAAGAACACACTGAAAGAGATGAAGAATGAAATAGCAAGCTTGAGAAATAGAGTCAACCAAATGGAAGAAAAGATCAGTGATATTGAAGACAGAAATCTAGAAATAAATAAGAAGGAAGAAGAGAGAAATCGAAGAATGAAAAATAATGAGAGAGAAATATGAGAACTAGCTGATACCATCAAGAGAGGAAACATAAGCATAATGGGTATTCTCAAAGGGGAGGAGAAGGAGCAGGGATTAGAAAGCATTTTCAAACAATAGTTGACAAGAATTTCCCAAATCTAAGGAATGAACAACTTGGATTTCGAGAAGTCAACAGAACACCCAATTATCTCAACAGGAAAAGGTCTTCTCCAAGATACATTGGATTAAAATTATCAAAAAATAATGACAAAGAAAGAATTCTCAGAGCAGCCGGGGAAAAGAAAACTAAAGGAAAATCCATT
The DNA here is from genome assembly GCF_000325575.1 of Pteropus alecto. Lineage (NCBI taxonomy): Eukaryota > Metazoa > Chordata > Mammalia > Chiroptera > Pteropodidae > Pteropus > Pteropus alecto. Next base: position 214,120 of record NW_006432008.1, on the reverse strand, counting down.
AGGTTATCATTGGACTTCTCAGCACAAACCTTAACAAACAAGAAAGGAGTGGAATCAAATATTCAAAATAATTAAGTGAATGGAACTACCAGCCTAGAATAATGTATCCAGCAAAGCTCTCCTTTAGATATGATGGAGAAATAAAAATCTTTCCAGACGTACAAAAATTGAAGGAATTCTCCTTTACAAGGCCTGCATTACAGGAAATACTGAAAGGGGTCAGCGCATCTAAAACAAAATGACAATACATAAAAAGTGACATTACAAAAAAATACATAACTATGAGTAAGGTGACTAGCAGGCAGGTAGAAGCAGAATGGTGCAACTCTTATTAAGAACAGAGCATTATAAGTTTAAACAATAAGAAGAGATTTGCTATTGGAAGATAGTAATGAATGTTAGGCATACACAGGGACAAATTGAGACAACAATAACAGAAAAGAGGAAGATTCAAAGATCTAGATCTGAAAAGGGGAGTGGAGGTAAGGCGCATGCAAAAGAAAATGAACTATAAACATATATAACTATCTTTTACATATTTGTAATGGTAACCACATGCCAAAGATTCAGAACTGAAGTACATAATATAAAACAAGAAGGACCAGAGGGAAATTCTACAAAACCTGACCAAGATAAAAAACAACAACAACAACAGAAATACAAGGACAAAGAAGCAATGGAAACGCCAAGCTACCAGAAAGCAAAAGAAAATGGCTATAGAAAAACCTCATATTTCAAATTACCTTAAATGTAAATGGACTGAACTCATCAATAAAAAGGCACAGAATTGCAGACTGGATCAAAAAACAAAACCCAATCATATGCTGCCTCCAGGAGATACATCTCAGTTCCAAAGACAAATATAGACTCAAAATGAAAAGGTGGAAAATGCTATTTTGAGCAAATGGCATTCAGAGAAAAGCGTGAGTAGCAATACTAATATCAGATGAAATAGACTTCAGAATAAAAAATGTAAAGAAAGATACTGAGGGACATTTTATAATGATAAAGAGAATCATGCACCAAGAAAACATGACATTTGTTAATATCTATGTTCCCAATCAAGGAGCCTCAAAATATATAAAGCGATTACTAACAACTAAAGGGAAAAACATGGGAGGTAGATGGGGTAAAAGGGGTCAAATATGTGGTGACAGAAAGAAATCTAACTATGGGCAGTGAACATACAATACAAAATATATATGACTTACTGTTGAATTGCACACTTGAAACTTACTGGATTTCGTTAACATATGTCACTATAATAAAAAAATAAATAAAATAAAGAAATAGATAAAAATGTTCCATATACTAATGATCACAGAGGCTGCTGCTTATCTCTCAATATTTATTATCCTATCCTTGTTAGTGATAGAATCTCACTATTCTCTTAGACATATTTGTGCCACAAATGCTTATCTTTGTACTTTTTAGTTATGAGAGAGATGGATTCTCTTCCATATGGTTACATTTCTAGCATTCAATTGTTTGTTTATGTTTGTCATATCTAGCTGAATTATAACTCATATACTACCCAAACAAAAGTATCAGACAAACTAACATTTAAAGTACACACCACCAATGATTATTTCAGAGTAACAATAATAGGAAACATCTATGGAAAAGATGAAATAACCATCAATTTGAATCCGCCTAACAATGCATTACCTAAATACATAGAGCAAAACTAAAAGCATCAGAAAGAGAAACTGATGAATTTACAAAAGTGAGAATTTAACACACATTTTTATGAAGTGACATATCAAGCTGAATTAATAATATAAATACATTAAAGAACATAATTAGCAAAATTAGCTAAATACTTTTATATGAAACAAAAAATCCGTATATAGTTATTTCAAATATACAGGAAACACTGCCATACCTTAACCATGTATGCTCTAACAAAGAGTGTCTCAATAAACTCCATAGAGCAGATGTTAAATAGAGTATAATGCAATAAAATGCCAACTCGATTAAAAGTTAAGTTTGGAAATTAAACTACTCTCTATTAATTAAGTTTCTAAGTAATAGATAATATTTTGAACCCCAAAACAAAAAATCTGTATAATCAAAATTGAGAAAATCAGCTAAAGCTAAAAATTCACATGCATTATTTCATGTAATAGAAAAAAGTTTCCTAAGTGAATGAGTCACAGATTTAACTCAGGAACTAAAAAAAAGAACAACGGGATAAACCCTCCAAAAGTGTAAAGAAGTTCAGAACAAAGTTGAATGATTTTTTATGGCTTAGCTTCCAAATTCCTGTAGTGTCATTTCTGGTATTTTTTATTAGTTGAAGTAGTCAGAAAACGGATTCAGGAAGAGGGTGGCATGTACAGGTTTCCCCTGCTATTCGAAAGTAGAGTATATCCATGAATCCTTTCGTAAGCATTTCTGAAATGACATAAAGTGAAGAAGCAATTACCATTAACTTATATGGAAAAATTTGGGGGCATTCCCAGAACTAAGAAATAACCTACCAAATCATACCAAATGATACAAAAAAACCTAAACAATAGTAACATATAGTAAAAAAAACAGTGCCACTCTCACTGCTCAGGGTGTACACTGCCTGTATAACGGCTCACTGTAAAACAAATGCTGAACATTATTTTCGCTTTTTTTTTTTTTTTTGTAAAAGTGAAAATTCTCTTTGGATTTCTTTTGATTCGTGGGGATAGGTACAAATGCAGGTCTTTTGTAAAAGTGAAGTGTTGTAATGCAAAAAAATTTGTGGCATACTTTAAAACAATCACAGAATCTAACAAGATTTTGGTATAACATCAGAGAGTGGGTTTTCTGTAATTTCTTAAATTTCAAGTGTTTTATAAATAACTTGCACTGGTGAGGTTGGTAATGAAGATATGTGCTGATCCTAAACTTTAGATATAGCTGCATTTTCCAGATTGGAGCTTAAGGTTCTAGCCCCATCATAATGCATAAATCAAACGGATAAATGGATCAAAATGAATAAATTTTAAAGATGACACTGTAAAACTGTAACAGAAAACCTCTCTATATTTTTCATGTTAACAAAGAGATTCAAATTATACAAATTCTAAGGCAAAGCTTTACACGTAAAATATAACCAGTGCAGATAGCAGCAGGGAACAGAATGTCCCTTGAAAATCACTAGTTGGTATCCTTGAGAAAAATAGATGTAAATTTAACGATTTAATTGAAAACTTTTTTAGAGTACACCTTGGGAATTTCCAGACTCCGCTAATGGCAATCAATAAAACAGAAAGAAGACATTCATTGGATATCACAGCTTTGGACACATAAATCTATAACAACGCAGCTACAATTCATTGGTCAATGGTACATTGAAGGCAGAGATTCTATATCAACGGACAGGTCAAGCATACTAGAGACCTTGTTTATAATCATTTTTATAGTAAAATTCATAACAGAAAATTTGGGGAATGGATTCATTTTACTGGTAAACAATATTAACTTGATCAGGAACTAGATGGTCTCCATGATTAATTTTTTTTCTCACCTGCTTGACCTTCTCCAGGATGTTTTCTGTGTCTGTTGATTTTAGATATCTCTTTCTCTATGGTCTATGAGAAAATATTTCACTCTAAGAATCTAATGCTAAGTTTTGACATCCTCTGGATGAGATCTAACTATTTCTACATGACATATATCATTTGCCTTTGTGTCTTCTATTTCTTTAAAATAGCCAGCTTCTCTGACTCCATTTTCCTCTGGATAAAATGGAAAATTCACAAGGTGCTTCTCATTATTATACTGGGAGTGATGCTCTTATTCTGTATGTATCTCCTTTTGAAGAAAATATTAATTAATAGACTGATTGAGAATAGGTAAAAATGGAAAGAAGCTTGACATTCAAATTTATAGAGAATATATGTGATTTTTTAACATATCAGATTCTCCTGAACATGGTGTTCATCATCATCTTCGTAGTGTCATTATCCCCTTTTCTCTTTTAATCCCCTCCTTATGGAGCCATACTCGTCAGATACAGGATATGTATTCTAAGGATTTTAGCTCGGAAGCCCATATAAAAGCTATGAGAGCTATGGTTCCATTCCTATTGCTCTTTATTATGTACTATTTTGAGCAATACCATGATAATGTTGACTCATTTTATTATAGACAATGAGATGGTAAAGATGTTTGACAACGCATTAACATTTTAAAAATGCTTCTGGCCAATTGTTTGTACCAATTTAATGAAACAGGAAACTGAAACAGATCTCTCTCTGTGTCCATAGAAAGCTAAAGTGTGCCTGAAAGAAGATAATTTCTCATTCTTATAAATATATCTGATATGAGTGTTGGTGTTCTGAGGGGAAAAAAGAAAGAAGAAAAATAAACCTACCTCTTCTTCTCTCATTGTGTTCTATGACATATTATTAAGCATTATAGAAAAATACCTGCCTGGTTTAAGTTAAAGAAAAAAAAAATTGCTACCTTATGTTGCATTAGATATGGAGATATGGAGATTATTCCACTTAAAATTTTTATGTTAGATAAATATATTAGAATAGAAATACTAAGGATTGCAACATGTATTTATGTATGTACAAATATATATGTGTAAACAGATTTACATGCACAAACATAAGATTTATTTCTAAAAGTAATGATCAGTATATCATTTAAAACTAGGAAGAAAAACTCAAATACAAATAGCTAATAAGGTTTAGAGTTTAACAAAACTTTATTTGAGAATATAAAAATAAAGTCTATTGAAAGTCGCATGTTATTGAGTTATTTTCAAATATATGCCTTGTTCTATAAACGTTTTCAGTAAAAAACAATAAGCAACCTTGAGAATCAGAGAGTATTACAATCACCAGATCAAACTCTGGACTCTGAACAAAATTTGAACTTTATTCAGTTGGTTAACTGAATAAGGAAGGCAAGAACAAACATTAGAAAATGAACAGAATGTCTGTAGATGGTAATAGGAGAACAAGGAATCTTTTTCAATGACAGTCCCAAAGCAAAGAAGCAAAGAAATATAAATATTTCAAAAGAAAAACAAGTAGGGGACAATGACTTAGATAACAAAATTAAATTTAACAAGAAATACTCCTCTTAAAAATATATCTAATTAGGAAGCAAGTAAAAAAATAGAATGACAAAGAAAAAGCGCAGAGGCTTGGAATCTGGAATAGTGTATTCTTCTTGGTCAGAGGACAAATTTCTTTAAAGATAGTGCTTTCTCCTCTTCCAGAGACATTTGTTTTACATTCCAGTGTCAAGATAAGGTCTCTTCCTCTACAGAAATCAGTTTATAAGATCAGAATGTCTTAATTTCAGGGGAGGAATGCCAAAATGTCAACATCATTAAAACTCTGATAAGTTAGGAATAGATAATATAATGCCTAGAGCAATCACTGGAAAAGCTGTAGACAGAGATACGTTCAAGAACACTGTAAGTCAAATAATTTGGAATCAAAAAAAAAAAATTCAAGCAATCCACAGGTAGTCAGGAAATGTAAAACAGAGGAAAAAAAGACAGTATAAACAAAAAACAAAATCGCATACTTAAGCTCTAACATAATTACATTAAATGCAGATGGTCTAAAGTATAGCAAATGTTTGAAAATTGGGAAACTTCTGGATTACAAAAACAGATTAGTTTACACCATTATTAAAAGTTACCTAATATTTATAAAACTTCGGAATAACCCATGTAAAACTCTCATCTCAGTTCATGCTTGGTATGAGTAAGCCTTCAGTGGTAACTGCTATTTTTATGAGTTCAGTCACCTGGTGGGGCTCCTTATCATTTTCATGTTTCACATGTTAAGTTTCTACAGGGCTGTCTTACATGCCTTATTCCTCCAAATATGTTCTGAAGTGACCTCATCTAAACCCATAACTTTAACTGCAATTTACACCAAACTCAGAAAATACCTAGCATACATGCTATAACTCTGCCTTCAACCAATCCCCAGGTTTGGCACCAATCTCGTTGTTCTCTAGGCTTCTATCCTTATTTAATTCATTGGAGCTTGAAATTAAACTTTTTTTTCATCCTGAATAGATATTGAGGGCCTGTTTTGAGTCTACTAATGCTTTTTCTAGGCTTACCTTTGTTAATCAACCTAATGGTCTATCATAAAATTCCACTCTAAAATCTGCTAGAAATTATGAAGAAAATGGGGATAGAAATTGAAAAAATAGTGACTGGCAAAACTAGTTTTAAAGGAGATCAAGTGGAGGCCTTTGAACTACTTTTCTATTTAGGAGAAAAGCCCTGAAAAAATGTGCTTGATGAAGCCAGGATAAGGAATCCTAAAATCTGATGTTCTTTGGTATACACTTATCATAAGAGTGATGGTTCTTAGTGCACGTTGTATTAAAACCACCAGGAACATGAAATACTTCTGAGATAAGCTAGATAATCTTCTGAGATAAGCTAGACGAACTTGTTCTATAAGTCAATGATTCCCAACATGGTTGTATTATTTGTTGAAATATATTAAGGAGCAAAAAGCAATGTACAAATTGACTTGGTATAACTGTCTCATTGTACGAGAAGAAGCTGAGGTTTGCAAGTGATTCACCCATAGTAAATATCAGCGCTACAACTAGAAATTCACATCTTCCCATTCCTGGTCTGTACACCACTGCAAGGGACTCATGACTTCAATCAATGAATGCAGAGCAGCTTCAAAGTAAATTTCTACCATTTCAGTGTGTCATTTACACTATTACATATACATACTACAAGGTACAAATACATGCAATAGCAACTTTTTTTACATAAACTCGTTCATATCCTTTCGCAAAAATCTGGTTTCAACATTACCAAAGCATGAGTAACCGTCTCTATCCCAGAGCTGAGAGGAGTAAGATTTCCTAATCTCTCTACAATAGGAAGAAAACAGGCCCCCAAAGATGTCCACATCCTAATTCCTGGAACCTATATAAAAGTGTTTAATTACAAGGCAAAGGGAGAATTAAGATTGCTGATCAGTTAAACTTGAAATAGAGAGATTATCTTGGATCGTCCAGGTGGGACCCCTGTCCTCACCAGTGTCTTTCAATGTGGAAGAGGGAGGCAGAAGAGTCAGTGAGAGTGAAATGATATGTGACTCAACCAGTCATTGCTGTCTTTGCAGATGGAAGGGGGCCATGAGCCTAGGAATGTGGGCAAAATCTAGAAACTGGAAAAGTAAAACAAACAAATGAACAAATAGACAAACAAACAAAAAAACCCAGATTTTTTTTCTTAGAGCACCTAGAAAGAAATACAGACCTGCTGATACCTCAGTGTTAGCCGAGTGAGACCTATTTTCAGTTTCTGAACTGCAAGGCTACATATTTCCTTGTAAATATTTGTGTTGATTTGCTATAGCAGTAATAGATAAATATACTGCTTACAGGTTCATATAATGCCTTCCCGTGGCCCTTGTCAAGATTTGAAACCTGGTTATAAAATATCTACTATAGGGTAATAAAATTATTACTGGTACTAATCCAAAAAAAACTAAGCAATCTGTTTCATTGTGAAATAAAAACCACTCTCAAAATTCGATTCAAATCAACATTTATTAAACTCACACTAAATAAGAAATAGTTCAGAAATGCCTCTTCCCTAAACTGTGTCAAATTCTCTCTGCTCTGCCCAGGATCAATGCCTTGCTGTATCTCCCGGACTGAGAAGGCCATCCCAAGTTTTCTACAGTTATGTAGTTAGTTCCCTGTTGTGCAGTGGTAAACTTGTTCTGAAGCTCATAGTCTTCTCAGAAAGCAGTGGGTAGCACAGTGATGGACATAGCTAGTGGAATATTTGCTTCCTTTTCTAAAAAAGAAGAGAAAAGAAGGAAGGAAGGAAGGAAGGAAAAATAAAATGAGAGTTACCTAGTGCTCAAAAGATAAGCCCCATTTTCGTATTTACCACCATGAACTTGGGTATTTGACAATTTCTTCCTCCCCCCCTTTTTTAATGAAGTAATCTTTTCCATTTATTCTTTTCTTTAAAATTTTATTTTATTATTAGTTTCAAGTATATAGTACATTAGTTAGACATTAGTATAATTTATGAAACGATCCCCCTATTACTCTTTCTTCCCTCTGGCTCTACACATGGTCATTACCTTACTGCTTACTGCATTCCTTCTGTCGTGTTCCCCATCCCCATGACCATCTATTAACTACTAATTTGTACTTTTTCAATCCTTCACCCCTTTCTCTCAGCTCCCCAACACTCCTTCCTTCTGGCCATCACCAGATTGGCTTACATGGAGGTGCTGGGCTTGTCTGCTGTTAAGTAAAGAAATGGTTTTTATTCATTTCCAATAAGGATCACTCACAGTGTGTTAGCATTTAGCTAACAGCTTTAAGTAGCTCTAGCAAACGTAGGACTCTACCAAGTCTGTGGCACAAAAACTGTCCATCTCTTAAACACAGAGGCACTCTGCCCTCCTGAAATCCTGCAGGTGAAAGTGGAAGGAAAACACCCTTCATGAGAAGAAGGTTATTAGAGGGCTGTTCTCCACTCACATTTGGGAGCCCCTGAGAGTAACACATGAACGGGTCCTGTCTTCATGTGCAAGAGCTACACTTCCCCCCTCAAAGTGGATTCAACTAAGTGTATATGGTGCCTGGATAAGAAGTGTGTAAATGTGGGCAGAGTTATTCCTGGAGTTCACTTCTTGTATCTGTCCTGAAAAGCCTTGAAAAAAAAAAAAACTCCTCAAAAACCAAGAAGTCAAAGATCTTTGGGCTCTTCTGACACTTGCTAAAATTAAGGGAGTAATTTTCTTAATTTAAAAGGTTAAAACATCTATAGATTTTCTCTTTTTATTAAAAACCAAAGCTTCTGAGTTTATTAGTAATTACCACAATCAGAAAGCATCTCCTGATAGGCCGGTTAGGAAACAGGCGGGGGTCCAGTATATTAGCAGAAATGACTCTGCCATGAGGATGCTTCTTGCTCCTGTAGTCAAACATAAGACTTTTTTTGACACCCTTGGGTTATAAGAGGAAGGAAGACACAGGTAACTTATTAACCGTCCACGACATGCTGCAGTTGAAACTCAACAACAACTGAGGCAAAAAATCATTTTGCAAGGATGGTATGTTCTGCAAAAGAGAAAATTATTCCAGAATAAGAATTTAAAGCCAGAAAACCAACTCTTTTTTAATAAGCCCTTTAGCCTCCACTAAAATACAATTTTTAGGTTTGTCCGACACTACCTGCAATCACACACCACACTTATAGCAGTGCTGAAATAGAGTAGATCTCAATAAATATTAGCTATTATTTGTAAACATAAGAATCAGATAGTTTAGAAATATGCTTTTGTAGGTAAGCCCTTAAGGTCTTTCTTATCAAAATCTCAGGTATCCTCCAAACTATTAGGATTTGTTTATTGTGGCCAAAGACATTGAAATATTATGACCTCGCTGGCTAAGGGGAAGATAGAAAAATTTAAAAAGATGGCGGCCTGAGAGAGGGATTGGCAGAGATAGGACCACTGTTTCGCTTATGAAGCCTTTACATCCTTTTTCTTCTATAGTTATAAAAGTCTGTCAAATTCCTCTGATCCACCAATCGTGCTTAATTTAATATTTATTTAATATTCTATGTCCCCTGCAATATCTGCATTTTTTTGAAAGTTAGATCTTTTGTTTGTTCAGTCTAGTATTTCTCTTTCATTATTTTGATTTTCCTGAATATTCATTTTTTTAAATATATCTACATGTGCCAATAAAATCAGTGGGCAAGATTTAGTGAATGAATGTGGTTTTGTTGTTCATTTCTTTTTGGTTTTGTTTTTTCATTTGGCTAACATAGTGTTTTATAATATTAACCATGGTCTAATCTTTCTACTTTTCCTTACTTACAACTTTCAGTGGAGAGGAGAGCCTAGAGGACCTGAGATGCTAATAAAAAATTTATAAATGATGACATGGTGTTTATATCCCTTAAGGATCCTGAAGTTAAAGCTGCAGGCAACTAGGAATTCAGGATGTTGGCCATATTTAATCCCAGAAGTCAGAATTTAAAAGGAAACACATAAAATTTATTTGTAATTTGTTACTTTGAATTCCTACGTGTATCGATTTAAAATTTTCTGCTTTAAGAGGAAGAGAGCATAAAACAATGTCATGGAACGTCTCCTTATTTGCCTGTTCGCAAATGTAAGTTCAGCTTTCAGTGAACCTCATAAATGAAAAATTCAGCTCATGACAATGCCAAAAAGGTGCATTTAGTAATTGAATTGGTACTTAGAACGACTGCCGTTTGGAGGATTTCCATGTTTGAAACTGCTTTTTTATGAGGCTACCAATAGTGTTTTCTCACATCAATCGGGGTTGGATATTTTTCTGGCCTGAAGCAGACTCCAAAATAAAACCTTAAAGAAGAGCATTCTCAACAGTTCTATCATTTTCAAAAAGTCATTTGAAAAACAATCTATCAGCAGTGAGAGAAGTAACTGGAATTTTACTTTTCCAGGTATGTCAAGTGCAATTGAAAATGTTTTTATAATCATTGAACTTTTGGAATTTATAACAGGTATTTGGGGAAATGGATTCATCGTACTTGTAATCTGTGCTGACTGGGTCAAAACCAAGAAAATCTCCCTGTTAGATTTCATCTTCACAATCTTGGCCATCTCCAGGATTGGCATGATATGCATGCTTTTTGAAGATAGCCTTAAAACAGTGTACTACTCAGGAATATTTGAAAATCACCTAATGATGATAGTAGTCAGTGATTTCTTCTGGGATCTGAACAACGACATCAGTACCTGGTGTGCCACCTCCCTCGGTGTCTTCTATTTCCTCAAACTGTCCAATTTTTCCCACCCCTTCTTTCTCTGGCTGAAGTGGAGACGAGATAGAGTTGTCATCACCATTCTGTTGGGTTTCTTTCTCTCTTTGTTTGTTGGTCTTCTGAACATAAAATTTGATGCTTTTAAGGTCAGCGAATATTTAAAAACAGAAAGAAACTGGACTCGGAAAGAATATATGCGTAAAACCCAGTACTTTAACAATAAAATTCTCTTGAGCCTGGGATCTCTCATTCCCATGGTTGTGTCGCTAATCTCTTTTTTCCTGTTAATCCTTTCCTTATGGAGACATATCCGGCAGATGATGCATTACGCCAAAGGATCTGGAGACTTTAACACAGAGGTTTATGTGAGAGCCAGAAATACTATGATTTCTTTCATCATTCTCTTGGTTGTGCACTATTTTTTCACTATCCTGTTACTTTGGTCCTACTCCACAATAGAAAACTCACTAAGTATGATTATCTGTGAGACTGTAGTATTGCTGTATCCTTCAATTCACCCTATCCATATGATCCTGGGGAACAGAAAACTGAGACGGACTGCTGTGAATTTGCTAAGGCAAATGAGTCCTGCATCAAGGGAACGTGATTCTTCACAGCACGCAGGAACTGAGAACTATTGACATTTTGTGGGAAAACGACTCATTGACGGTCCCCTTGGTTCTACTGCTGCTTTCATTTTGTGTCCTATAGAATTTTTTATGCTTAAAAAATATTTTTAAAATTTTAATTATATTTATTGGGGTGATATTGGTTAATAACTTTATGTAAGTTTCAAGTGTAGAACTTTATAATACAACATCTGTATATTCCGTTGTGTGCTCACTAGCCAAAGTCTAGTCTCCTTCCGTCACCATATATTTGACCCCCTTTACCCTCCCCCTCCTCCTTCCCCTCTGATAACCACCATTCTGTTTTCTGTATTGATGAGTCTGTTAAAATCTCTGTAGACTAGGTACTGAGGTAAGAGAAAAACACACCTGGATTCCATGAAATATCTTAGGTAATTTAACACAGTTATTTAATTTAATCCTCACATAGGCTGTACAAAATATTTATAATGGCTACCCTTTTCTAGGATGAAAATCCTGATGCTCATCATATTTAGTGACTTCACAGTAAGATGTAAGTGTTAAGATTCAAACTCAAATCTTCTGACTAAAAAATAAAAAAGAGTGGGTAAAAAAGAATTAATTAAACCTCTCTTATTGGCTCTTGATTTTATTATTTAATAACAACACCTAAATTAGTTGATTTAGTCTGGTATGCCACTTTATGAGGCTTTACTAATGAAGGATTTGGTTTTAATTAAGAAAGAAAAATATATTGCAAAAAAAAGGTTAATTTTAAATAAATTTATTTAATCAGTGGGAGGCTTTTTATTAAAAATTTCAAGAACTTTAAAGAAGTATATGATTTCTAAATGTAGCAAAAACAAGAAAGATATGTTTTCTTGACCTTTTCATTTAAGAACGACAACGAAATTTCTGAAAGTGAAATGGGGGAATTGGTTCCATGAGTAAATCACATTAATTTACTCTGGAATGAAATCAATTATTATAAAAGTAAAAATTATTAGACAAAATATATGTAAAAGAAACAATATCAGGGCTTCGCAGTGGAAGGCCTCCTCATTTTTATGGCAGTTAGTGAATCAATACTGGGGATTTAAGGAATGGATTTATTGGACTTGTAAACTGCACTGACTGTGTCAAGAATAAGGAGTTTTCTGTAATTGGCTTGATTCTCATTGGCTTAGCTCCTTCAAGACTTTTTCTGATATGATAATAATTACAGATAGATTTATAAAGATATTCTCTCCAGATATATATTTATCTGGAAGTCTAATTGAATATATTAGTTATTTATGGGTGATTATCAATCAATCAAGTATCTGGTTTGTCACCAGCCTCAGCATCTTTTTATTTCCTAAAGTTACAAATTTTTCCCACCACATTTTTCTCTGATCGAAGGGTAGAATCAACAGGGCTGTTCCTTTTCTGATGGAATTCTTGCTCATTTCATGGTTGCTTGCTTTCCTACAAAGTATAGAGATTATTAATGATCATAGAATGAGTAATAGAAACACAACGTGGATGCTCAACATACATAAAAATAAATTCTTTGCTCAATCTGGGAGTCATTTTCCTCTGTGCACTATCCCTGATTACATGCTTCTTGTTAATCATTTCCCTTTGGAGACACAGCAGGCATTGCAATTGAATGTCACAGGTTTCAGAGACTCCAACACAGAAGCACATGTGAAAGCAATGAAAGTTTTGATATCTTTTATCATCCTCTTTGTCTTGCATTTTATAGGCATTGCCATAGAATTATTGTGTTTTACTGTGTCAGAAAACAAATTGCTGTTTATTTTTAGTATGATAATCACATTCCTCTACCCGTGGGGTCATCCGTGTGGTTATCTTAATTCTAGGAAACAGCAAGCTAAAGCAAGCCTCTTTGAAGGTAGTACAGCATTTAAAGTGCTGGACAAAAGAAGAACCTCTCAGGACTGCATAGACAGGCATGGGGAGACATGAATGCTCTATGAGAATAAACTAGTGAGAAAAAGCCTGAAGATATTTCCTTTACACAACATTTTTGCATTGGTTTTAACTATGTTATTGAATAACACTAAAATCTTCCATAATTATTTTGATGACACCTCAGGAAATATCACCCTTTAACGAGATTTTAATCCCACATGCAAATTTAGTGGCTCAGTTTCCCTACCCTGCAACTTCTTCTTATACACCTCCCAGGAAAAAACAACTCAGAGACTATATACTGTAAAGATAATGATGGTGGGAGTAAGCGTCTAAAACCAGACTTTTCATTGTGCTTTACCTGACTTCCCTGAAGCATTGGCACCCTTTCACCAAGAAGATCCAAAGAAAGTTACGATCTATCTTGACATTTAGAACATGGAAGTTGGAGACAGAGACAGAGGTGCTTCTTTTGAGTTTGCAATCTTAATTCTTTAAAAGATTATGTTTATTTTCAGTTTAAATCTTAAAGTCTTTTTTTTTTTTCTTTTTTTTTACTGGTTTGATGTTGTAGCAGTAGTCATAGTAGCAGGTGTAGCTCTGTGAAAAATAGCTCAGGAAGCAGACTGCATATGGGAATGAGGACATCAGAGCACTGATAAAATGAGTTTTTATATTCTTCAAATCCACTGATTTGAAATGAAGCAAAATCATGAACCAATTAGGGTTAAGTAAAGATTCTGCTAGAAGTACAGATTCGAAGGACTTAACATGGTTACTGAGTTATGCCAAGGACACAAACTGACCCAGGATAGAATCAGTATGAAGTATAAAGTATTCTACTCTAGGGTTTCTTACACACATATATATTCCTACATACACACACTTGCACTCACAGACATGTTTCAAATCCTGATTTTTTTAAGTGTATATTTATATCCAACCCAAGATGTGAAGTGAGTGACTTATTTTGGCAACTTGATGCCTGGAAGATTTCTAAATATAAAAGCTCAATTCATTCAATAAATATATTTTGAACACTGACTCTGCTTGAGGATATTGTACTAAACAAGAGCCCAGTATAAAGAATAAGATATTCTAATAGAAAAACAAATAAATAACAAACATTAATTTAATTATATTTATGCTTTTGAGAGAAAAAAGCTAAAGGATGCTAAGCAAGTAACCTGACTTGGTCCTGGGAATAGAGACGTCACTGAGGTTGAGATAGTTTAATTTGAGATCTGAAAATTACATAACAATATGATGGGCAGAGCAGGAGAGATTTGGGGTAGGGAAGCAGCTTTTGAATAGGTCTTCAGGCAAGAAGGAATATAGAGCATTCCAGGAAATGAAAAGTCTAGTATGACTACTATATAGAGAATGCAGCATTTTTAATTAAGTTAAGGGAAATTCCAATAAAGGAAAATTTTATAAATTCCTTCCAGAACTTATAAATTGCCCTGTAGAAATATTAAACTAATATTTCAGTAGTTGAAAAAACAGCCATCTTATTTCAATCTTGAAACCAAGGTTATGTTTAATGTCATTACTTTGATCACAAAAACATCTTTTTAATTTTCATATATTTGATTATTAGTGACATTAAGAATTTTTATAGAATTATTAACAAATGACATAAATTTTAACATATAAATTATTAACAAATGGCATATAAATTTTGGAAATTATTAATTTTTTTACCTCTTATTTTTTCATGCCTATGGTTTTTCTTACTAATTTTGTAACACTTTATATATTAACATTATACCACATATGTATTATAAGCTTTTTATTAATTTGCTGTTTTGTAAATAACTTAGCTTGTGGTGTTTGGTGAAATAAATTGATAATTTATGTGAACTCAAATCTATATGTTTCCCTTTGTGGTTTCTCCTACTGCTATTTTTGCAAGTTTTGGTTTAGTTGTATTGTTACATGTTCCTTTTTCTGATAAAACAATACAGTTTTATTGCACCTAAAATAAAAAACACAGAAAGGTCTGAAGAAGTTAAGATTATGCATATTTGTAATACTCAACTAACTACTGTTAAGATGTTCCCACATTGATTTTAAGATAAATTTTAGATAGATATAGATACATAGATAGGTTGATAAGATTATAGATGATTTTTATTTTCTTCATTTAGTTTTCAGTTAATTTCTAGATTACAATTTATGCAATAATTAAGAAATCAGGGAAATATAATTAAACAAAAGACAAGATGCATAAATAAAATCTGGTTAACTTTCCTTGAGAAAAGAGCTAAAGAGTATTCCTCAGCATTTTTATGAACTATATAATTACTAACTCTGATGTCTACTAATCTAATATCTAACATCTGATTATTTAGTTTATCATTTGTGCTGACTCTGGATTACAACTGCTGGTCATCATATTTATTTATATTCTCTTTTGAACTCAGTTTCATTAGAACTTTATCTGTGGAAGTTCTTTGAGGTCAAGTTTATAGTGTGCTTTACTAAAAAGAATTTAACTTTGCTTGTGAGGCTGACAGAGGACCCCATCAGTCTTGGACCTCTTTAAATTAAATTTTCAGTTTGTAATTTTACCCACAAAAGTAGTAAAGGCTACACAGGTAGTACAAATTCTGGTCCCAAATATACACATGTGCAAGGATATAATTAGATATTCTCAGAACAACAAATCTTCACTTTCTCCCTTCAATTCAGTGTCATGGTTGAGAGATAAGTACCCTTAATTTTAACTTGATGGACATATATTATTTTCTCATTGCCCTTTAAAGAATTGCCTTTCAGAGGTCCTGGTTTATTGACAGTATTTATCTTATTTCCAGTCTTGGAGAGTCTTGAGCTAGATACCTTATCATACAAGCATATGGTCCTTTAAAACATAAGCTCTAGTTTAAAAGAGATTGGAAATGCCCCACAGGTTCTATTTTCAGCACTTTTTCTCTCTCAAAATTTGTGCTTTCCCACAATTTTGGCATCTGACAGCTGGACCATGCACTTAAAATAATTCTAAAGACTTATTGTTCCATATTTTTATGTATTTTGAGCTGGAGGTATTTTTCCAGACATCTGGTTTGTATATTCTCAAAAGCAAGAGTTGATTGTTCTTTTTCCAGCCTCTTTTCAATCTGTTTTTGGTATAGGATATTTAGTATAGTATAAACACCTATATATTTTCTGCCTAAATATTGATTTAGTTACCTTCCACAGTGTTGACACATAGCTCTTAAATTGTCATTCAGTTCCAAGAATTTCAAAATATCCTTTGTAATTTTCTTCTAATTGAGGAGTTATTAAACAGAGTAATTTTCTAGTTATATGACATATGTAATGGTTATTTTTGTGTTGAAATTTCATTTTACTGAAGTTAGATTAGACAACATATTTAGCCTAGGATAAGATTTATTTGGCATAATAT
The DNA here is from genome assembly GCF_000325575.1 of Pteropus alecto. NCBI lineage: Eukaryota > Metazoa > Chordata > Mammalia > Chiroptera > Pteropodidae > Pteropus > Pteropus alecto. The sequence continues at coordinate 197,424 of NW_006432008.1, read as the reverse complement.
ATGATCTCATCTTGTGAATGGCCCATGTTTTCTTGAAAGGAATTTAATGAGGCTAAAGATGAATTTATACATATTAAATAAACCATGTTAATGATATTACATGTCTCTACCCATGTTTCTAATATGACAACTTGAAGCAGATAATTAATAAATAGACATTCATAATTATTTGTCTCTGTGTAATTTTTTCATTTATAGCTGCATTTAACTTGAAGCAATATTGATAAGTTTATGTGATTTAGTGGTCATTACTTTTATTGCTATTATTTTCTGTACTGATACTAAAAACCCTCTGTTGCTCACTCAGGTTTTGCTTTAATTTTATTTTGTCCATGTTAAAAATCACTAATTTTGTTACTTTGCTTCATACTTGATTATTATGTGTTTTCCATCTGTGTATTTCAACATTTCTATATTTTTCTTTTATTGTATCCTGTAGAAAACAAATCTCTGGTTTTTGTTATTTTATTTAATTTTTGAATCTCAAAATTATGATCACTGAGTAAACTTTTTTATACTATTGTAATTGCAGTTATATCAATTTTCTATTTTCTCATGTCTTTATTTTTTATGCTTTCTTCAAGTTTTTTCTCCTTTCCTATCTTCTATGGATATCAAATATATATATTTTAATCTACCTGGATTCCTTTGAAATTTTATGTATTTTTATTTTGTCCATTTAAACACATTATTCTGAGGAAATCATAGCTTTCACCAGACTGTCAAAGATTCCACTGTACAAAAAATTTTAAGACCTCAAGTTCAAACAAAAAGGGAAAACAAACTGTTAGAAAAATGGATGAGAATATAAGGTGTTTGCTGATGATTTACTAGAAAGTCAAAGAGTATTTAAAATGAGTTATTTGAAAATAAGACCATTAGGGCAGCATTCTGTTCTTGATTTATAAACGTGGAGAGTAAAGTCACTTGCCTGACTCAACCAGCAATAATTAGTAGCCCAATGAAAGAGAAAATGTCAATAAAAGACGGAAGATTTTTACCAACACACAACACACAAATATTGTTGGTAAACAATATTTCAACAAGAAAAATAAAATGAATTTGAAGAAAGATCTCAGTAGGTAGGTTTGTTTGATCACTACTGATAACAAGAGATATGAGAAATGACTACTTACTTCCTAACATTTTATGTGTTCTAGTAGAAACAAAAATAATCAATGAACTGCACATTTCTAAAATAAATTGTTTCTACAATGAAAAGAAATCTAAACTTTGTCAACTAAGATTTTTCTTTAACCTCTCAGTGCTAAGATGAAATCTAAAGGACAACTAACCTAAAGAAATTATTCGATGGGGGCAAATGATATGAGATCATTTGCGTTTCATTTCTAGCAAGGAAAGATAGACAAGGCTGGCATTCCAGTAGGCATAGGTAACTCTGCTCATATGCTGTAGTGTATTTACATTCCCATTTGAATATAGGCATAATACCTTCCCCAAAGTAATCCATATTCCTAAAGTAAGGAAATAGAGATATATGGAAAAAGACCAGGACTCAGAAGGCAAAGTAAGATTCCATATCTGAGTTTATCAAGAAATTCACTAATGTCAGTTATTAATCATCTGCATACATGATTTCTTTTTGTCTTCATCTTTTCTGATTTTACAAATTGACCCCAGAGCATTTCTGTTTCCCAATGATAACCTTCGACCTGCTTCATCCAATTCCTCAAAGTTTACCATTAAAATGTTAATTAAAATAATCCAATTCTACATATCTTGATATTTAAGTATGGTCTGATCCTGTCTGTCAGTTAAGATGCAAATCAATTTCTTTACTCTAGTGAAGATCTCAGAGTACTGCTTTTTTAATGACTTTGTCATGACAAGCACTATGTATGCTTTTGGGGCTGTATAACCCGATGTTTCTTCAGAAAAAAAGCACAGAGAATCATTAAATGAAGCCCAAATCTCACTTAATAGAATGACACCATCCATTTGCCTTCTTTTAAAAACCTGCAAGTTTAATTTTTATCTCTTTATTATGTCCAGAAGTATTTTATCACATGAACAAAAACAGCTGAAGCATTATCTCATTCAATATTTTGTGATATTATTGTTAGTTTGTTTAATAAATAATTTTTAACATCAGTTTAAAAATAAAATTTTTAGAGATGTGTTGGTATGTGTTTGTTTCTATGCATATATGTCTTATTACTTATAACTAGTTAATATTTGTAATTTAATAATATACCTGGTGCAAAATTTATAACTAAGAAAATTCAGAGTATGTACGAGTAATGAATTAGTACAGATGGCACAGTCTCACATATCTATTAGGATTTCTAGCTTTCTAGATCCTTCTGTGTCCTCTCCACAGCTCAGACTGATTTCTTCTTCCTTTCTTTCTAACAAAAAGAGACTGGGCTTTGACGGAATTTTCTGTGTCCTGAGGCTATCCTCAGGTACAAAGCAAAAACATTCCAAGAATGTTTAACCAGAGTTCTCTGGGTCTCCTTTACTGACATTATTACAATTTAGAGTCTATTTTTCCTTATTTTCTTGTAAAGTTACCTCCTTTTTTTTCTTTTTATAGACACTCATTAAAGAATATTTCTCACAGCTATCTAAATGTTAAATAAAACTGCATTTACTTGTGCTTTCTATAGCGTATTTTGAATCGCTCTTTCCAGATACTAGCATATCATATAGCCTATGCCAATATATACTATTAAAATAATTTTTTGGTAAGCCAGATTAAAAGGTCAAGTCATCTATAAGGGGTTCAAAAATATGATTAATCTCAGATTAACCAATTGGAATAAAAAAATTTCAAAAGTTAAATATTAAAATACTTTTTGAAACTGAGTGATGTTACATGGAGATTTATTGTATTTCCTGTTTTCTTTCTATATGTTTGAATTTTCCATAATGAATGTTAAAAAAATATTTAAATATGACCACCACTGTTCCTTTTTAAAAATTTGTGTAGTTTTTTTGGTGGTTTTATTTTTTAATTTTGCATCATACTATTATTATTATTTGTTAAATATTTAATACTCTCTTCACCAATTTATTCTCTGTATCTATGAGCTTGTTTTGTTGTTGTTGTTGTAGTATTTGTTGTTTTTTCTATTTCACATGTAAGAGAGATCAAATGGTATTTGTCTTCCTCTGACTGATTTCATTTAGCATAACGCCCTCGAGTTTTATCCATATTGTCACAAATGGCAAGATTTCATTTTTTGTAACCGAATAATATTCTGGGGTGTGTGTGTGTGTGTGTGTGTGTGTGTGTGTGTGTGTACACATCCCACATTTTCTTTATCCATTCATCTGTTCATGGACAGACTTTGTAATTGCCTTCCTTCCTCTCCTCCACCAGCCATTGCCTGGAGCATGCTGACCTGTGACTTTGGTTATGGGTTTAGAGCCAATAAATGGTTATTGAAGTAGATTTTGAGGAAAATAAGCATCCCTTTGCATGGAAACTTTTCCAGGTGAGGTTACTACAGGGTCTTCAAATAAAGCAAGGCTAATGCCCTGTGACATGGGAAGATTGACTGCTTGCATGAGAAAATGAGTTCAAGAATCTCACCTTTATTTATCCAAGTTCACACAGATGTCATCATTCCCAGTGTGAAGTTCCTACTGTTTTCCTATCATTGCTCTAAATTTCATTTGGTGAGAATTGATGAGTCTGTGAATACATCTTATATAGTAATTCTCTTATATAAACAATTAACTTTTACGTCTGGCTTACAGCTATAAAAAAATAAGATAATCTTTCAGGACCACTATATAAGATCATTGATTGTCTGACTGTCACCAGTTGAATATTTAAAATCTTAAATTGTCATAAGTTATTCTATGCAGTTAGAAGTAGCCATACCACTCACAGTCCTTTTAGTCATTCTTAGCACAATAAGAGTCAAGAGCAGTAGCCACTCGACTGGTAAATATATAAGAGAAATTATCATTTAAATAAAGGTAGCATCTCGAAGCAGAAGGCTAGCCAACCATAGTAAAATAAAGTTGTATCCATACTTGACTATATATGTGTGTGTATATACAAAATTAATTAAAAAAAATTTTCAATTGGAAAAAAAAGCAAACCATGAGAGCAATAGAGAAAAATATAGGAAAATTTAATGGAAAATACTTTTCTAACTATAACTCAAAATCCAGAAGTCATAAGAGAAAAGATTGATAAGTATAACTATATAAAATCTGAAAACTTCTGTTTGCATTTTTAAAAATATAAAAAAAGGCTAAAGACACAAAACAAACTGGAGAAATATTATCAATTCACAACATAGAAATGCTAATCTTTCTAATATATAAAGACCTAGAAATTGATCAAAAGGTAGAAAAATTAGCAAACCCTATAGAGTTCAAAAAAATAAATTCAAAAGGCTCTTAAATATATGAGGAGATACTTGACTCCTAACGCCACCTAATGCCACCTAATGGGTGGGGTTCTTTGTCTCCAGTTCTTATACTCAATGTCTGTTACTACCAGTATTCTTAAAATACACGTGCAAATAACGTTGGGGCTTTTGTTTGAGGTCATCACCTCAAGTCCTTTGCCCCTGACAAGGCAACTCCTCCAGTTAAAGCAAAACCTGAACTCCTCCAGCTGACATATTAAATTGGTAAAATATTAAAGTCAATGCAAAAGAATGCCAGTATAGTTTGGTTTATTGTTTTATGAATTTAGATGCTATATGCTTTAAGTCATAAAACAAGGGGGGGAAAGTATACAAATAATAAAAATTTGATCAAATATGTTTTGTCTTTGAAATGGGTATCCATTATTATAAAAGCTTATTAAGAAGATGGCACCAGATTTTAACCATAATAGGTTACATACAAATACAAATTCTGAGGTGAAGCTGAGTAACAACGGGTACAACTCTGGCATCCCCAGCCCTCAGGCCTTCACATTACAGGGCAAAAGAGCTGAAAGTCAAAAGAGATGTCTTTTCTAAGAAATTGAAAAGTACTACTATTCTACATGAGTGATCCTAATTAACAAAGTTAATGTGACTTTGAGACTGAAATTATTAACTGTCTACACTTTAAATTCACAGTTGTCTGTAAGCTTCAAAACGTGCATTTGCACAAAATGAGTCACGATTTTGGGGCTTTGCCAATCATTAGAAATGGTAATAATGCCACATTTCCAAATTAAATTTTAGTTTTATTTTCCAAGTAATTGATTCCTTCATGAAGTTTCTGGTCAGTGACTCACATGAATCCAAAACATGCCAAGTTTAAAATGAGAAAGGTTGTGCAAATCCAAGAAATCAGATCCATTTCTATTTGCATCTTAGAGCCTTTCCATCATCACTCCACATAAAGAAATTACTGGCCTGAATCAGTGAAGTCTTTAGGCAGTTCCAGCCCAAAGCAAAACTGTCTCTCTTCTTGACCTGGATCACAGTAGGAAAAGAAGACAAAGACAGTTGTTGCATGACCTATGTGGCAGACATATATATTATTCTTCACTGGTCAACTGAAGGTCAATTCATCATTAGTGATATCCAAAATCAGAACTCTCTGCTGACATGCTAAATACAATGGAGGCAATATATATGATCTTGATTGCTGGTGAAATGACTATAGGAATTTGGGGAAATGGATTCATTGTACTGGTTAACTGCATTGGTTGGCTCAAAAAGAGAGATATCTCCTTGATTGATATCATCCTGGTCAGCTTAGCCATTTCCAGAATCTGTTTGTTGTGTGTAATATTTTTAGATGGCATCATAACGCTTCTTTCTCCAGAAACATATGACCAAGATGAACTAATGAACATTTTGGATGTTTTCTGGACACTCTGCAATCATTCAAGTGTCTGGTTTACCTCTTGCCTTAGCATCTTCTATTTACTCAGAATAGCCAATATATCCCACCCATTTTTCCTCTGGATGAAGCTAAAGATTAACAGGATCATCCTTGGGATTCTTCTTGTGTCTTTTCTCATCTCCTTAATTTTTAGTATTTCATTGAATGAGGGCTCCTGGAATTATTTCAAGGTCAATCATGAAGAAAACATAACTTGGGAATTCAAAGTGAGTAAAATCGCAAATGCTTTCAAACAGATTACCCTGAATCTGGGTGCTATACCTCCTTTTGTTCTTTGCCTGATCTCATTTCTCTTGCTACTTTTCTCCCTTTTTAGACACACCAAGCAGATGAAATTTCATGCCACAGGGTTCAGAGACCCCAGCACAGAGGCCCACATGAGGGCCATAAAGGCAGTGATAATCTTTCTGATGCTCTTCATTATGTACTATGTAGCCTTTCTTGTAGTAACCTCTAGTCTTATGATTCCCCAGGGAAAATTAGCAATGATGTTTGGTGGCATAATAACTGTCATTTTTCCATCAAGCCATTCATTCATCCTGATAATGGGAAACGGTAAGCTGAGGGAGGCTTTTCTGAAGGTGCTAAGGATTTTGAAATGTTTCCACAAGAGAAGGAGCTTTTTTGTTCCTTAGATAATCGTGAGTACAAGGAGAAAGAAATCATCAAAGACACTCTCCCTTTTCCCAATTGACTGCATTCGTTTTTATTATCTGCTATTGGAAATTATTAATACCTATCATTATTCTAAATTTTCCTTTGTGTTTCTAACTTGTTTAATTTTGAATCTAATGTTATCATTGAGCCACATATGTTTCTTTGTCTTCACAGGAAAACTCAATCTGAATCCCATGCTAATATTTCATATTGCTTAAATACAAAGAGGTTCTACTTCTTTTTGCCGTACACTGGCAAAAGCCTTTGAACTGAATGAATAGAAGAATTTCAGGCAAACAGGTTGTGGGGAAGAGATTTTTAAACACATCAGCCCTTCCTATAAAATCAGTCATGTAAAAAACTGCCTACTTTATCTGAACCAAAAGTCAGTCCTTATCTTTTCTGCCTTATCATCACCTCTATTTCTGGAATGATTCATCTTTATCAGGAAGGGGAAAAACACTCTGGTAAGAGTTTGCCTAGTCCTATTTCCTAGAAATACTGTTTGGTTAAAAAACAAACAAACAAAACCCCCCACATTTTTAAGAAATGTGATTGCCTGTCTAGAGAAATGACTACAATACAGAATATGAAATCATAAATCTTATAAAAGGAGTTAATTTTAATTAGAATAATTTAAAGTGTGCATTTCTTAATTTTAGATGAAAATGTTAATTATCTAAGAGACATTTTGGAAAGTGAATTGTCATGGATAGCATTTCCCATATCATTATTATTATTATTATATAATGTATATTTTTTAGTGGGTCTTTGGGTTTATTATACAACTGAATGAAAGATACAATTTAAGCATCATTTGCTATTTACAGTTGTCACTCTGCTGGGCATTGGGATAGGATAATATGCCAGCCTTTTTCATCATATTTGCTTATTCTTTATATTAAAAACTTCACTATTACTTTTAGTAGGACTGTAAGCAGATTGGAAGGTTAAAAGAAATAAAAACGAATAATACACACTCACGAAAACAGACGTACAAAAAACAATAGATAATGCTGCTTTAACATTAGTCTTTACTTTTAAGCCATTCA
>NW_006432008.1:166430-189336 GCF_000325575.1 Pteropus alecto | reverse complement strand
ATACTTGTTGGTTAAAAAACAAACAAACAAAACCCCCCACATTTTTAAGAAATGTGATTGCCTGTCTAGAGAAATGACTACAATACAGAATATGAAATCATAAATCTTATAAAAGGAGTTAATTTTAATTAGAATAATTTAAAGTGTGCATTTCTTAATTTTAGATGAAAATGTTAATTATCTAAGAGACATTTTGGAAAGTGAATTGTCATGGATAGCATTTCCCATATCATTATTATTATTATTATATAATGTATATTTTTTAGTGGGTCTTTGGGTTTATTATACAACTGAATGAAAGATACAATTTAAGCATCATTTGCTATTTACAGTTGTCACTCTGCTGGGCATTGGGATAGGATAATATGCCAGCCTTTTTCATCATATTTGCTTATTCTTTATATTAAAAACTTCACTATTACTTTTAGTAGGACTGTAAGCAGATTGGAAGGTTAAAAGAAATAAAAACGAATAATACACACTCACGAAAACAGACGTACAAAAAACAATAGATAATGCTGCTTTAACATTAGTCTTTACTTTTAAGCCATTCAGAGTAAGAATTCAAATCAGGTTTCACTGCAAGGAAAAAACATTAACTGTTCTACAAACCAGGGCATTTCCCTTATTCAATGAAACTAAAGAAAACAAAACGTTATCTGGTATATTTCACTTTTTATTAAACATAGAGAACAAATTCTTAGTAAATGTTGCTATGTATCTGCCTGACTAATAACATTATGTCCTTTATAATTAGATTTGTATCATATCCGTCCTTAATTAACTATTTATATGAAAACAAAAATTATCATCTGAGTGAATATTAACTCTCTATAATCTGATTGCACTGATTGTTTCCAAAACTAAAATTCATTTCCACTAGAACTGTCTTGTAAGAAATTTATAACTTATGATGATGCAAATGATGTTTCATTTACACATTTTGATTTTTAACAAGCACGTATTTTTGTTTGCTCTCTGTAGTTTCTTATTCAAAACTCAATTTGACCATATATGCGGAACATACTTGCATGAAGCCTATTGCAAATTCATGAAATATGATATATTTTAATTTGTATGAGAGTGGTTTTAACCAAACAGTTCAGTTATCACTCACTACAGAGCGATAATTATAATTTACCCAGGCTACAAAGCTAGTCAAGCTGTTTGGAGCAATCAGTTGGTTTATTCTTCATGAATGTAGAAGCAATCTTATTTTCGAGGATATCTGGGCACTTCTGAAATGATATCAAAGTCAAAATAACGACAAGTGAAAACATTATTCCATGATTTGAAGAATTTATTTGTTATGTTTCAACTGGTCATATGTAAATTAGCCCATCTGTAGTGATATTTGAGATTGGGGTATTTGTTCTCTCTACCAACATACTCAGTATAGAAGATAATGTCTTATCATGATAATAACTGGAGAGTCTATATTAGGAATTTTGGGAAATGGATACATTAGACTAGTAAACTGGATTGACTGGGTTAAGAAAAAAAAAGATCTCCTCAACTGACTACATCTCCAGAATTCGTTTGCTCTGTGTAATGGTGCTCAATGGCATCATAATGGTTTTATAGCCAGATGTTTATAAAAATGATAAGCTAAAAATAGTTGATACCTTGTAGACACTCACCCACGACGTCAGTATGAGAACTGCCACCTGCTTCAACGTCTTCCATTTCCTCAAGATAGCCAATTTCTGCTACCCATTTTTCTTCTGGCTGGAATGGAGAGTTTAGAGGGTGGTTTGCTGGATCCTGCTGCAATGCTTGCCATTTCTTTGTTAAGCAGCCTAATGCTAGCAATGAGACCTAATTATGATTTTGAGTTTAAAATTGCAAAACATAAGAGAAACTTCACTGAATTGTTTCATGTAAGTGTAATTCAATACTTCAACCTGTTGTCATTCTTTAACCTCATAGCGATTGCCCCATTTACTGTGTCATTGATCTCATTTTTTCTTTTAATTACGTCCTTATGGAGACACACTAAGTGAATGAAACTGAATGTTACAGGCTGTAGAGATCCCAGCACAGAGGCCCACGTAGGAGTCATGAAAACTGTTACTTTGTTTCTCTTCCTCTTTTTTGTATACTATCTTGCTCCTCTTTTGGCAACATTTAGCTACCTTATGAAGGAAAGAAAGTTAGCTGTGATATTCGGAGAGGTTATAGCAATTCTCTACCCCTCAGGTCTCTCACTTATTTTAATTATTGGAAATAACAGACTGAGGCAGGCATCTGTCAGGATGCTGAGGTGTGGAAAAACAGCATGTGTGATGTAAAACCTTGGCTGTAAAAATGGACTTTAAAAGCAAATTTTATTTTCTAATAAAAATACAATTTTCTGTAGGTTCATTGTCATTTTTTTCCAGTTATTCTATTTATTTTGAGTATATATCTTTAAGTGTTATTGAGACCACTAGCACACCAAAGAATACATCCTTTACATCTCTTTACACTTCCAGACATTCTCATCTTCACCCTTCCCTCCAAAAATTTCAGGGCCCACATTTCTCTTTTTGTCCTTTAACTGCAAATGTTAGGCATGTATTGCCTAGCTAAAGTTCTTTAACATTTGACATTGGCCCACTGTGAAGTGCACCCAAGCTGCACTAAATGATTTCTCACTTTTTTTCTATCATACACTTTCATTGCTGACCCTTAACTGAGTTCCCTTCATGGTTCTGCTGAGTTACTCTCATTTGACTTATTAACTATGAACTTAGTTTCTTCCTGTCTTGTTTCTGGTTCACTTTCCCAGTTTTGTGTCTCTGTCCTTCCAAGTCAGTGATGCTTTAGGTAGTCTACCAGGTGATATTTTCTAGTTGACCTTTCTCTAACATCTCTTATTTATTTCTCTTGAAATTAAATTTCCTTTTAAATAACTTACATTTCAGGCAGCACCAGGATAGGAATAGAACCCACTCAAGCATCTTCCTCTAAGGAGTGTCCTTAAGTGCTCTTCACAATCTGGATGGAGGTGACTAATATGTCAGACTTTGTTCAAATTCCTTTCCTTAATAAGACCCAAGGAGTTTTCATTCAGGATTTAAGAAAAGAAATTCATTGGGAAGAAATTATCATACACAATGGAATAACAAAATACCATCACTAAAAATTCACTATATGTTCATACAGAGTAAACTACAAAAAAAAAAGTCATTAATAAAATGTGATTCTGTTCAAATCCTCTTCACTAGTATTATTGAAATACTTGATCTGGCACATCTAAGGCCATGTCTGTTCTGATCTAACTGAGCATTTTTTGCTCCCACCATTTTCTATGTCTAATTCTGGTCTATTTCAATCTATGAATTTCCTTTTATTATAACTAAGGTATTAATTACCCAAAGATTATAAATTTTTCTGCATACGATTCTACACAATTAGTCTTAGGGACATAAGACTATATTTCTAATGTGCTAGCTATTTAGATTGCTATTTGTTATATTAGAAAGGAGAATCAGTGTCCCTGTGATAGAATATATTAATATATTCTATAAAATACTTGTAGATTCTATACTGAGATAAACTTTATGTCATTCTGCAGGTTTAGATAGAATAAATATTTAATTAGATTAAGACTTCTGGGAAGGTTTTTCTGCATTAAAGTCCTTCCTTCCATGTTTTGTTTTCTGTATTTCCAATGTTTCAAATATCTCCAATGACCATGACCGAACTTCAAAGTAGTAAGCTTGTGACGAAATTCTCTCTTGCATAATTTTTCTTTCTTTTTTTTTTATTGTAGTAAGAACATTCAACATGAGATCTACACTTTTAACAAGTTTTTTTAGTGTATAGTACTGTACTGTCAACTACAGGCTATGTGTTTTGCAGTGAATCTCTAAAATTATTCATCTGGCATAAGTGACACTTTATACTTGTTGAATATCAACTCTCCACTTCTCCTTCCCCTCAGGCCTTGGCAACCACTGTTTTACTCTCTGCTTCTATGAGTTTGGCTACTTTTGATTCCTCATATGAGGGGAATCATATGGTATTTATCTTCCTGTAACTAGCTCATTTCCTTTAGCATAATGTTCTCCAGGTTCACACATGTTTTTTCTTATTTCAAAATTTCTTTCTTTTTTTTTTTTAAGACTGAGTAATATTCTATTGTTTCCATATACCACATTTTCTTTATCCATTCATCTGTCAATGGGAATTTTGATTGTTTCTACATTTAAGTTATTGTGAATAATGTTGCAATAAAGTTAAGGGTTAAAGTTGTCTCTTGAAATTTTTGATTTTATTTCTCTTGGATATATACACAGAAGTGAGGTTGATGGATCCATAGGTCAGTATATTTTTAATTTTTTAAAAAAAGTTCATACCCTTTTCTATAGTACCTGCATCATAACTTCCATGTTTTACAACACTAGTAAGCATAAAATCTACAATTATCTGTGAAAAAAATTAGTCTAAAATTTATTTGGTAAAGGTGTTATCATAATTATTGTGAATGCTATATTTACCTGGACATTAGGGAGAAGAAAATGATGTGCTTGTGTCAAGGATTGTTTCCATAGGAGAGTGGTCACCTGTGAAATCACTACATGATAAAGCAGTTTGCCCAATAATCAGGGCTATGTCTCTAGAATGAAGATTTGACCTTTAAGGAAGGATGAGAGAAGAATTGTATTACCAAGGAATGTATGAATACCCCGAATTATTCCATGGAAACATTATGTAATAAAGTGTTCCTCAGTAACGCCAAATTAGAAAAGCTATTTCAAAACAAGAATTAGTCCATAGACATAAGGTAAATTTAATCATTAATCTCCTGCCTAACAGGCTAGAAGGGCTAAGGATCTAGATATTCAGATGCAATTTGGAAAGGGGAGGGTAGGGAGTAGAATGAAACAGGATTTTCTTTTCTTTTTCTCTTGTGTATACAACTTCCCTTTGGAATATTTTAAATGAAAAGGAAAAATCTAAAGGTAATTAATACTCTTCTCTATTATGGTTCCTTCACCTTATTATATATAGTATGACAAAGTGAATGACCATTAAATGTTACTTGACTAATAAGATGGCGCTATTTTGAGACCTTGTGCCATATAATTGTTGTTCATCTGAGGAACCAAGATAAAATAAGTTGAAATGTTTTTAGAACCAAATAATCTATATTTAGTGTTCATCTTTTAAATTCTCAAACTTTGTTAACCCAAATTTTGGATTTTTAGCAGTAATTAATATTATTCAACAAAATGAAGATTCCTCTATAAATTTCAATTTTTGACTATTTTCTAATTGCCAGAAAATAAATCCTTGAGGTTAAGATTTGCCAGATAAAATATAGGACACCTACTTAAATTTAAATTTAAGTAGTTATCCTATGCATTTGGAATATACACTAAAAAAATTTATTGTTTCTTTGGAATTCAAATTTAACTGGGTACTCTGCATTTTTATTTGCTAAATCTGGCAGGCTGTTGAGGTTACTAGTATGCATCACAGATTAATGAATCCAAAATTTGCAGAAGGTAGCCTGAGAAAGACAGTGCGAGACCTTGAGAGAGCTTTGACCTAATTTGCATCTTTATAAACTGTAGCTCAGCCTAAATTAACCATGTGTGGAAACATAAAACCTACTGGAAAGGTAAATGGACATACAGCAGCCAGGCCAAGGATTGCCAACCACGCTATTTGTGAAGACTAATTAAGTTTTAATGAAGATAGCTACAGCCTTCATTTACCACTCGCATCTCCATCACAAGACAGTCTACAATAAAAGAAGTAAAGAAAATTACAGCAAAAGCTAAGAAGTAGGTGTAGATATCAAACTACATCAGTTCAGATAAAAACAAATTGGGTATTTTCCTGTTTTAACATGTCAGATGAAGTAAAAAACACCTTAATGATCATAGCAGCTGGAGAATTTTCAATGGGAATCTTAGGAAATGCATTCATTGGCTTGGTGAACTGTATGGACTGGATCAAGAATAAGAAGATTGCTTCCATTGATTTAATCCTCACAAGTCTGGCCATATCTAGAATTTGTCTATTGTGTATAATACTATTAGATTGTTTTATATTGGTGCTGTATCCAGATGTCTATGCCACCGGTAAACAAATGAAAATCATTGACTTCTTCTGGACACTAACCAACCATTTGAGTGTCTGCTTTGCCACCTGCCTCAGCATTTTTTATTTCCTCAAGATAGCTAATTTCTTTCATCCTCTTTTCCTCTGGATGAAGTGGAGAATTGACAGGGTGATTCCTAGGATCCTGCTGGTGTGCTTGGCCGTCTCTGTCATTATTAGCTTTCCTGTCATTGAAAATTTGAATGATGATTTCAGGCTTTGTGTCAAGGCAAAGTGGAAAGCAAACTTAACTTTGAGATGCAGAGTAAATAAAGCTCAGTATGCTTCCATTAAGGTATGTCTCAACCTGTTAACACTCTTCCCCTTTTCTGTGTCCCTGATCTCATTTCTCCTCTTGATTCTCTCCCTGCGGAGACACACCAGGCAGATGCGACTCAATGCCACAGGATGCAGAGACCCCAGCATAGAAGCTCATGTGGGAGCCATGAAAGCTGTCATCTCTTTCCTCATACTTTTCATTGCCTACTATTTGTCCTTTCTTGTAGCCACCTCCAGCTACTTTATGCCAGAGACTGAATTAGCTGTGATGATTGGTGAGTTGATAGCTCTAATCTATCCCTCAAGCCATTCTTTTATCCTAATTCTAGGGAACAATAAATTACGACAAGCATTTCTAAGGGTGCTATGGAAAGTAACATATATCCTGAAAAGAAGAAATTTCTAACGTAAATGGATCTGAAGAAAAATTATCATTTTCTAGGACAAAGGAAGACATGTTTCTTAACTTTCTGCAGTTCCTACATTAATGTTTGTTTCATGTGGTCAATTACTCTTAGAATGTATTAGTATACTTACAACTTAGGAAATCTCATATAGAGCTGATTTTGCCTCTTTATCTCTCTCTCTCTCTCTCTCTGTCTCTGTGTGTGTGTGTTCCTTCAAAGTTTTTAAAACATGTTTTAGAACATACAGAAGCTAAGATTCTAATATTAATTGTGAGAGGAGAGATTATTTTTATAGTTAGTTTTAAATCATTTCTCCAGTTGCAAAATTGTATGACTAATTCAGAACAACTGTAATAGCATCTTGCTGTTATTTGCATCCATATGAAAAGGAGCTGGCTCACCTTCATGGTCCTAGCTAGACTTTTTTCTTCTCAGATCATCCAACTAAGCTCTACCTTTGAAAAACACTCAATAAGGAGACTGTTCTTAATCAAATTCTATATGATTCTATGAATGTTGCAGAAATTAATACTGATTATGAGCACAATTAAGACACATAAATTGTGATTAAAATAAATATTCTCCCAACGAGTTCAAAAGTTATTTTTGGATCATAGATCAATGAAAGAAAGACACTCAAAAAGTATGAGAGAAAGATAATTTATATAGAAAGTTTCTATAAAATAAGGTTAGCTAAAGAAAGAGCCTTACTAGAACCATTTATTGTGTATTGAACAATATTTCTTAGACAAAAAGCATGTGAAAAGTTTGTTTTTAGCAAACTAAGACTGCACCAGGCATTGATTATCAAGATACTTCGACGAGACCTTCAATCAAAAACTTACGTTTTGAAAGTTAAAATGTTAAAACTGTCAAAGAGACATTGATTCAATACAGTTCATCTCTATAAGCCAGGAGGATAATATTCGGATTATACATAAGTCATCTACGAGATATCTATTTGGGAAACTCCATCAAAAGCACATCATTTATGTTATGGCAAAGGTATTTTGAAGTGATTGAGAGAAATATTTATGTTATGGCAAAGGTATTTTGAAGTGATTGACTCTGTTACTAACCAGCCCAGACTAGCCATGAACTTTCTGTGCAGAAAAGGAAATGTTTATAAATATTCTAATCAATAAATTTGGTAAAAATCAAAATTACTTGTACACTAGTTCCATAGGTTAGTTTTTCTTCTCTGAATCTGACAGTACAAAAAATATATTTTAATTAAACTGATAATTTTAAAAAGATTCACCGAGTGCCTTATAAGATAAAGAAGCAATAGGTATATAGGCTGAAACTTACGTTCTTTTCAATACTGTCTTGAAGAATACCTGTCCCTATCCCCCATCAAAGCCAGCTTATGTGGATTTATTGGACATGGGAACAAAAATCTATACGGACTAATGGGAATCTTGAAAGCTCCATTTGATGTCTTCATATTGTGAACTTTAGAAACTTGATCGTCTACTTAAATTACAAACATAGCACCTCAACACTCAATTTCTCTGTGGACCATAGCCAAGCAAAGGATACTGAGGTAGCAACAGAAACCATATTAGAGACCTCTTACTGTGCATAATTCTTCTTACTGGCATATCTAGGATAAAAGGAACGTAGCCAAGTCAAGTGGTTTATCTTCTGAGATTATGTTAATTCTGAGAAATCATGAAAAATTTAGGGTTAAAAGAAGTATTTGTACTGTTTCTTTCACTCCCATGGTTTGGTGTAGAGTTTTCAGTCTTTCTCTAAGAGAATGTAGTGAAAAAGTTACCGAGAATGCAGGCAAATTTCTTTCTGTTTTTACCTTGTTCGATAAATAGATATCTACTCATATATTGAATGTCTGAGTGTTAGGCACCATAATGCATATTTAAAATACAGATGAAATGTGACAAAGTCCATACTTTCATGCACTGTCATAGACAACATCATAGAAGGCAGGTAATGATCAAGGCAACAAACAAATAGTTATGTCATGATTAACGCAACTGAGAGAAACTGGAGATGAAGGATAGCTTTATATACCAGAGTGAAGACAGACCTACTTGAGAAAGTGAGATTTCAGCTGAGACTTAAATTACAAATATAACCCAGCCATCCAATATTCTGGACAAATAACCCTGAAAGATGGCAAGCCAAGTGACAGTACCCTGAGGAGTAAATGTTTGAAGAAGAGCAATAAGGTCTATGACCAAAGCATGGTGGGCAAAGAGTGACTGAAAAGATCATGAAAGGCCTTGTAGGTCATGAGAGAAAATTTAGATTTAAGTGTAATGAGAAGACACTGAAGGAATTGAAACCACGTGTAACATAGTTTGATTTATATGCAGATTTAAGGTCACTTTGTTAATAAGAAGAATGGATATTTTATGTGCTGGGGGTGGGGAGAAGAATAATTAAGGGGTCATCTGATAAATTACTACTGTAAGTAGTCTGTATGAGAAATCGTAGTGGCTTGGATTTGGATGCTGGCAATAGAGGTGGGGAATTTTTTAATAGATGAATTCCATATAGTGTGTAGGTAAAGCTGATAGATCTTGTTACTTGATTAGATGAAGGGAAGGAATTGAAGGAAAAGAAGATTAAAAAAACTATTAGATTTTTTTTTTTTACTTTAACAATTGGAAGTATACTGCTACCTAAGCTTGAAAGAGAAACTGTTAATTGAGGGATGAGAGAATAGAAATAAAAAATTTGAATTTTTACATATTATGTTTTAGAGGTTTATGAAATAATCTAGTGAAAATATAAAATAGATAATTGAATATATGAATCTGTAATTAAATGTAGAGAAAAGAGATATAAATTTGGAAGTTATCAACATATAAATATTATTACCTAAGACTTAATTATAGATAGAAAAGTGACACCAGGCTTGAGCCCTGAGATGTTCAAATCTTTAGAGATAAAATTAAGGAGAAAAGACCAACAAAAGAAAACAAGAAGGAGCTTTTAGAACGATAAGAATAAAGCGAGGAAAGTCTAGTGAACTGAAAGTAAGAGATGTCATTGTATTATAGGGAGAGACAGATCTGCTTTCAGATGCTGCAGAGAAAAACAGTAAAATTGATATAGCAAAATAACCACTGGATTTGGCGATACAGATCTATAGACAGTCTTCAACTTACGATGATTAGTCTAACAATTTTTCAGCTTGATGATGGTGTGGAAACAATATACATTCAGTAGAAACCAAACTTCAAATTTAGAATTTTGATCTTTTCCTGGGCTAGCGACATGCGGTGTGATCCTCTCTTGCGATGCTGGGAAAAGGCAGCTCCCAGTCAGCCACACGATTATGAGGGTAAACGACTGATACTCTACAGTGTACTGTGTAGTCAGTGTTTTTTGGATATCATGTTTTGTGTTTTTATGTCCATTATATCTACAAAACACCATGTGTATTTCCTGTTTCTGGTGAGAAGAGGAAAGCAATTACTCTTGAAATAAAACTCAAGACAATTGCCCAACTGTAGGCTAATGTAAGTGTTTAAGGTAGGCTAAGCTATGATGTTTGGTAAATTAGTTTATTAAATGCATTTTCAACTTACAATATTTTCAATTTTTGATGGGTTCATTTATGAATGTCCTTGACTAATCAGTAGGCTCGTGTTATGCAAAAATGTATTGATTAGGATATGAGACCCTGAGCTTTGCTGTTCAGTGTTTTGACTGAAATCATAGCAACCCATTATTTAGAAAATTGTCATTTATCTCTAATATTTAGTGTGATGAGATTTAATCTTTTTTACTTTTTTTCTCTTTGCTTTCAATAAATAATGGAAAATTAAGAAAGATCAAAACTGGGGTTTGTAGTCTGCTTGCATGGTAAAGAAGATAAAGCTGCTAATTTCTTCTTGACTCCTCAGGCAAGACATTTTCAAATGTTTCTGCTCTCAGGTTTATATATTTTTATACATTTTGCATTGTGAAATGTTCCCAAGGCCATTTGCAGAATGGTCACGTTACTTCAGAAACTGGATGAAAAGTCAATCAGGGTACTGAGAAAGCCAGAACAACCAAAGACTAATTCTGCTTCTGAGGAAAGGGCCAGTTCTTGTGATTCCAAAACTAAACTTGGCAGTAAATGTGGAAATAAAGAGCATTAAACATGTTTAATTTCTGTTTTTGCTACCCTTACCTATAAATTCTTCATTAATATGAATACTAAAAGCAAACTACTTATAGCCTTTATAGAAATGTCCATTAGACCCTTCATTTTTTCCACACCTAATTGCATGGTCAATTTTCTTAGGTTGCCAGCATTCACATGTGTGACTTCCCATAGTCATAACCAAAATATGACACAGAGGAACAAAGAGCTTCCAAGTCAGGTACAATTTCTAGCCTGAATGTATTGAGCCCATCAACTAAGGAATGCTTGTGCTCGCGCTCGCTCGCTCGCTCTCTCTCTCTCTCTCTCTCTCTCTCTCTCTCTCTCTCTCTCTCTCCACTCAGAAGCTTTGGAGGTAGATAAAGTAAGTTGTATTGTAATTAGTCTATATATACTCATTTATTTAAAAAATCTAGTAGGTTTTCTCACCGTATTAGTTTTCTAGGATTGCTGTAACAAAGTACTATAAACTAAGTGGCTTAAACAACAGAAATTTATTTTATCATAGTTCTGGAAACTAGAAGTCCAAGATCAAGGGGTTGGTTCAGTATATGGGCTATGAGGAAGAATCTGTCCCAGGCCTCTCTCCTAGCTTCTGGTGGTTTGCTGGCAATCTTTGGTGCTCCTTAGTTCTGCTACATCACCCCAGTCTCTGTCTTCATCTTCACATAGGGTTCTCCTTATGCATATGTCTATGTCCAAATTTTCCCTTTTTATAAAGACATCAGTCATACTGGATTAAGGGCCTACCCTACTCTCATGTGAGTTCATCTTAATTAATTACATCTGCAACAACCTTATTTCCAAAAAGGTCACATTCTGTGATACTGGGATTAGGACTTCAACACATAAATTTCTGGGAGACATAACTCAACTAATAACATTCACTTTCCTTTGCACCTTGCCTAGCTCTGGCAGATTTTACTTCACTTTATTTCTACAAATGCATATATGCAGAAGAAATAAGTTGAGTCAACATGTATGAGCTAAATGCTGTACATGAGGTATACCCGTATGTCTCTAGACCAAAGAGAAGCCTGTCTGATTGACAGCTGGATGATGAGTCCGTCTCCAGCAGGGCATGCTGAGGGCAAACAGACATAAACAGAAATGGCATAATATGGCACACATACAATGAAAGACTGCCAGAGATCATGGACGTTTACAAGGTAATTTTTTTGTGTTTGAGCTGAGAAAAGGGTGTGTGTATTGATAATCTGAACTTGGCAAACTCTCTTTGTAGTCTCAAGAATACTTTTTTTTTTTTTGCTTTGGAATATTGGTGGTAGTTAAGTCCTCATAAAATTGTTAAAATCTCAGCTCCCTATAATGCTGCACAATACAGAACACTTAAAATCCAGTCAGGGCTTTGTACCTCCCAGCCCATCCTTCCTGTCACTTGACTGAGAACCATGACCCTAAATGGAAAACAAGAACAGGTTTTAGTGCCAATGACTTTATTAATGATTTAAAGTTGGAGAAAGGAAAGGCAAAGAGGTTTACACCACCAAAAGTTGATGGTCACCAGTTGTTCTCTATCAATTCTGAAACAAAGAAAAGGATTTTACACAGAAGTAATAACTTGGCTTGAGCATGATCTATGCCTTGTATCTCCACTATTAAGTAGTCTCATTATAAGACCTCACATTTCATTAAGAGAGAGAGGTGGAGAAGGAGGACTGGAGAGGTGGAGATGGAGGAGGAGGCCAGGAGAGGGGAAAGAGAAGGCAAGAGAAGAGGAGAGAGGAGGTAGAAACTGGGGAAATTGTAGGCTAATATAAGAATAAGAAAGTCAAAAAAATAAAATTAACTCAGGTGGAAGTAACACTTGCTCTTATAAGAATGGAGGAGACTTCTCTTTGTATGAGATTGAGGCAAGGACAAACCTGGGCAAAGTTTAAGAGTGATTAAAGTCAAGACTTAAAACAAGAGAAATGAACGGAAACAAAAAGGTTAAGAATTTAAAGAGAAATTCACTAGATTAGTGAGTAAAAATGCAATTAATACTTAGGGAATCACTGGAAGTCATTTTCAGTTGGTTTTCATTGTCTTTGGCCACTGCACTGACCACCCTAGCTACCTTTTTCATGCTGACCATCCTGGCCACCCTTTCACACTGACCTCTCTGGCCACCAGGGCTACCTTGGCCATGTCTGCCACCTTGGCTACTCTGGCCGCCTGGAGCTCTTGGACTCTGGCTACCTTGACCACCTCAGCCACCTCGGCAACCTCTTCCTCCTCTGCTATCGCTTTCCTACTCTCCCTGGACATCCTGGCAATGAGGCCCATGTGGCTGACCATGCATTTTTTTTCCATTTTTGTCCTTTTTGCCTCACTGACCTCCATGTACTCCTTGAGGTTTGAATTTTAATTCCTCTGGGAGTTCTTCAAGAAATTCATTATCTGCTTCATCGAGAGAACACAGATTCAGAAGGAGACAAGGAAAAAGAAAGATTAACAATAAACTTAAATAAGGCAAGTATAGAATCTACCGTAGCCTGAATTTAGTTAGGAGTAATATATTATTCGTTTAAATGGTACTGGGTAGTGATCAGGGTCCAGTGCCCAGAAGAGAAGAGGCAGAGGAACTGTGGCCTCTTCAGAGTGCATGCCCTTCGCATCTCTTGCTTGCTTTATCACCATTTACTCTCCCCTCTTTTGATATTTCTGCCACTATTCTATATTGTCTCCTATCTTGAACTTGCCATGATATATGTGAAATCATGTATAAACCACCAGATATCTCGTGATGTCTGAGAGAAACCACCAGGTGGTGTCACTGTGTCCACATGCAGATGTACATGATATCTTGACATAAATCTATTGAACAGGAGGAAATTATCAGCCACCCTGCCCTTCTCAGTAGCAGAGCAATCGTATAACACCTACTCTCCCCTTTCTTCTATCAGCTTCTACAAACTAGTAAGTCTGTAGACAAACGGAAAGTATAAATAAATCCCACCTAATGTCTCCTTTTGCAAATTTCTGGTACCTATAATTGAGTCCCTGCCCTCACCATCTGTTGCTTTAACTTTCAATTGTTTCTTCATCATCTCATGGCCATCACTTTTACAATCGTTCTCATATGCATTCAAAATATATTTTATGCCCACATACTGTATTGTGCTTTGTGTCAAACACTAAGATTCCAAGCTTTAAAGACATAGTCTGTTCTCTCAAGCTGCTAACTGCTCACTGTTGTTAGATTAACAAAGACATTACTGTGTCGTTCTCCTATTTAAAAATCTCTTTGTTGCCCATAAACTAAACTACAAATTCAGCTTCCCATTTACAATATCCATCATACTCTGGAACTTTATTTTATCTGGAACTAAATCCAGATTCATTTTCCTCTATTCACTTCAACCTTACCTAATCATTCAGTTTTCCTAGGCCATTGAAATACTGTGTTACATGCACAGATTTAGCCATGCATTTTATGCTGCTTCCCTCTCTAAGGTCCAGATCACATGGCATCTCCTGTGAGAGGCGTTCCTTTTTCTCCCCTGCTCTGGGGTTTCATAATACCTTCTCTTGCCACTTTTCTGAAGTGATCATCATTATGTCCAAGCTGAATCTTCCATTAGATGCTGAGTTTCATAAGGACAGGAATGATGTTTCATTTACCTTTGTATCTTTGGTACCAAGAATAGGACCATGCCAGGGTTATTGTTAAGTATTAAATTTTATTGAATTAATAATATTGGGGTTATTATCTTGTCCCAGTCAAGGGACAAGAAGGACTGGCTGAGAGGTGCAAACAGAGGATGTAGATAATCAGAGCATTTTTTCTCCCCAGGAATTCTCACAGGCATGCCAAAACAGCCAAGGCCAGGTAACTTAGGCAAGAAAAAAACCAGAAGGAAAGCAGTGATCCCATTCTACAGACCTGAGAGAATTCTTAAATCTAAAGCAAATCATTTAATTTTTCTTTCTCATTTGTTTTGTCTTTTGTGCTCTTTCTGCAACATGGAACTAATAAGATTAAACTGCTCCAGAGATTCCTAGAATCCATTTAGAAACATTTTTAATAAGTTGATTGAATTCAAAATAACTCACCTAATTAATAGTTGGAACTCTCCTTTGTCTTGAAGGACTTCTGCAAAGAAAGAACAAGAAAAGAATAAAGTATCAAATGACATTATAACCTGAATGGAAGGATTATTGGCAAGTCAGGAACTGGGGAAAATCATTAAGCATACAAAGATTTTCTTTAAGCAACAAAATTTTGGGTTGACTCATTTACTCAATTCTGCTGCTTCTCTATTGACATAACTTATAATTCATTAGCTCTCTCTCTCTCTCTCATGTACTATGGTCTTTTTTTTATAACCTCCCTCCTACAAATACTCATACTCATGTTATTAAAACTGACTTTAAATTTTTCATTTGGAGTGAGTACAACTAATAATTCCTTTTAAATTTCACCAACTCTTGGGACATTTTATTATTTAAACAGATATCGAGGCTTTGATACCAAAGAAATAAAGTGTTAGTGCTGTAAATAAATAAGGTACAGTGGTAAACTTGCTGATTGAATAATAATAGTACTTTAGTTAAATTATAAGAGTATCTTTATGATTACATAGTACCTTTATGATTCAAATTAGTTAAATGTCCATGGAGATAATGATCTTACAAATGTAAGGGATTTGTGTTTTTCAATCATTAGCCTTTGGTTGTAGATGAATTTAGAAAAAAGCATTTACAAATGAGTAGGGTGCCATGTTCTACCGATGTTTAGACACTGTTTAGATCTCTGACACAGAATATTCAGATGTGAAAAGAAAGGAAATGGCCCATATCTAACAACATGATTAAGGACCACTATAACTGAGGGGTTTGTTATTCCTTTTCGCATTTCTCTAGACTCAGTTTTTGGAATTTTCAAAGGACAAACACTAAGCAAAGAAAAAAGTATGATGGGTTCTGATAAAAAGGGAAAAGAACACATCCTGAAAAGGGATTTACCTGGCCCTTCAAAAAAAGTCTTCAGAATTAGTACCTAGGACTTAAAAAGAAAAACAAAGTAAGAAAAAGAAGATAAATTTAAAATATGACTTGATAAGACCCTAGCTATACATTTGTAGAAAGACAAGTAGATTTAGATACAAGAAGTTAGAAAATGCTTAAGAGAACTAACAACAACAACAACAACAAAAACAAATGTTTAGATATAATGGACCAACATTTTCCAAAGTATAACCCTAGACCTGATCATTGATTCCGAAGCAGAAATGAATGAAAATTAAAATATTTGAAAGAATAAGCTCATTTTTGCCTCAATGACAGATTGTTCTGGTGGTATTTTGGGGCATCCTGCATTTAATAAACTTTTAAGCTATATTTTTACTTGAAAGTTACTCACATTTTTATAAATAAATGCTCTATGAAATACTCAGAAACATAGCACTGCGCTTTATTAAAATGTAAGACTGCCTTAGAGAAGTTGATGAATTTGGGGCAATCCAAGAAGGAAAAATCCATTTGGGAACAAGTAGAGATGTGGAGCAAAAAAAATTTATGTGTTGAATAGAGATATTAACTTGAAAATATTCAACATACCTAAGACAACTTCAAGTCATTTTAGTGAAGTATAAGCTAAAAGAGAGGTCATAGAATGAGGTAGAAAGATCTTGGGCTTTGAAATCTGCCACGGCTGAGTCTATAAAACAGCTTTATCATTTGCTAATTATGTAAGATCTGAGAAGCTTTGGAATTTGGGGAGACACAAATATTCAGTTTATAGCACCATCAAAAAACCTCTTGATTTCTCAGACAGAGGACTGCCCTGTCTCAGGACTTCTCTATGCCTCTTGTTGCTGTAGGAAGCGGCGTATCACCCTAAGTGGGGACCCAAGTCCTGCACCAAGACAGAAAGCGTGAGTTGAGAGTCCTTGACTGTGCACGGGAAAGAATTCAAGTGTATGCCAGAGTTAGAGACAAAAGGAAAGTTTATTAGCGAAGGAATAACACTCCACAGATGGAGCATGGTCTCCTTTCAGAGACAGACAATGAGAGAGACTGAGAGGGACCCAGAGCATTCAGTGTATATGTCATTCTTAGTTTCTGTGAATTATAGTTTAAAGACCTGGTTTACCTGTTTTCCTTTGATGGTATGGGTATGCAGTGTGAAAGCTGTGTTAGCAATCTCAGCCTTTGTTCTATAGGTTCCCCATAGTCTGGCTATAGAGAATGAATTGTTGAGTTTATTTTGTGTAGGATATTACTTAAAAACTGTTCTCCTGTGATCGATTTGTCAGCAATCCCAATTCCTTTGTTCTGGCTGCACATTACAGGCTCTGAATACGGCTTGTTTTAACATCTAGTTCTCTTGCCTCTTCCCTACATCACTGTTATATAAGATACAGAGAACTCTTAATCTTAGAATAAAATATTAGGCTAGGTGAATTTTATCCTTCTGAGAGGCTGTAGACATAAATTCAAAACTGTCAAAACTGGTCATAAACTTTCATCCTATTTTTCATTTACCTAAGAGGAAGATAAAGAAATAGACTTCACAAAATTTTGTCTGTTTCATTAAATCTTCATTTTAAAATAAATTTATTAGCTAAGATACTGCTAATTGCTTACTCACTGTCCATTTTTACTAGTTAGCTTGCATAGCCCCAATAGTGATCAGGGTAGCAATGTGTCCAGCTAAAAAATATTTATTTTCAGACTCACTTGCTGTAGAGTGTGACCATATGATATAATTCCAGGAAGTTATTTGAATTTTCTTTGAGTGGTACTTTTAGAAAAGTCTTCTTCCAGAATACTGCTTCCCTTTCCCTTCTTACTGCCTGAAATGCAGACACAACACCTTCAAGTTTAACAGCCCAACCAGAACAGAAAAGAGTTTCCAGGCAGTGTCAAATACAAACTCATTTTGTGGCTCATTGAAAACTATTTTTAATAAATGGCGCTGGAAACCAGACTGCTATTGGTTGGAGATAGTTACAAAGTGGATTCTACAAAGGAAGGAAAACATTCAAGAGTTAATGAGTTAATACATATCTAGTTTGAAGATCAGGTAGAATCGGGTTTTCTTCTTAGATAAGGGAAGATTTGACTAGAAACAAAGGGCAGTTGTCAAAAAAAAGGGTAAAACTAGATATGAGTCAGGGAAAATCAAACAACTAAGCATAATGCTTAAACCCTGGTGTCTTGTGATGACTTTCTTGGAGGGGAGGACCCACAATAATTTGAGCTAGTTTTTATTATACTGTTATTATGCTCCTAGATGTAGTTTTATGATGCCACACTGTGGTCATTGTAAGCACAGCTCCTATATTATCTCCGTATAGCATTACATTTCCAGATATCAATTGCAACCATTTTCACAGTCCTTTTATTTTTTCTTAACATGGCTTCCTATTTTAAATTTCTTTTTGAGTAGTATATAACATTAAAAGAAAATATAAGGCCAAATAAGCAATGCAACATACAAAAAGGAATGGGGATCAAGTAGTAAGAATCAAAAAGTGGGTTACAAGACCTAAATATATAATATTAAAATTTAGTTGAAAACTGTATAATGACATTTGAGGTTAACTTGTATAAAGTAGGTTAACTTTTAAATTATGTTACACTGTTTCACTGTTAAAAAATGGTATGAACTTTTAAAAGAATTAATTCATAGGGATAGTTTTGAATAATATATTAGTTATTAACAATCTTATTCTTTTTTTTTTTTTTTTAGATGAGGCAACCCTTGGTTCACCTCACAGATTGCAAGGATCTTGTTAGCTTACAACCCCTTATTTTTTATTTTTTTACAGCTACAGTACCT
Organism: Pteropus alecto; assembly: GCF_000325575.1. NCBI lineage: Eukaryota > Metazoa > Chordata > Mammalia > Chiroptera > Pteropodidae > Pteropus > Pteropus alecto. The sequence continues at coordinate 170,639 of NW_006432008.1, read as the reverse complement.
GGTCTTCCTAGGTGGTCTCCCATCCAAGTACAAACCAGGCCCGATCCTGCTTAGCTTCCGAGATCAGACGGGATCGGGCTTGTTCAGGGTGGCATGGCCATAGATGGCAATTTTATTTTAATCACTAATTTTTCGTATTCATTCTGATAGCAGATATATTATAATAATTGGAAATCTAGCTATGGAAGAGTTACCCAATCAAGTATATTCCATTCTTGCTCATTTCATCTGGCTCGTTTTAATCTCTTTTTGTTTGATTTTAACAACTTAATAATTGTCTTAGTACTTCAGGTACATGGAGATGCATATTATTTGTTTATATCATATAATCTAGCAGTAAAATGTTGACTTTAGTACTTATTTATATACTACCTTACTAAATATATTCAGGTCTTACTCTCCTATAAAGAGTCTGTTCCTTGAGGACAACATTTCTTTTGTATCCTAATTTAAACAGACGATTGGATAAAGAAGTTATGGTTCATATATACAATGGAATATTACTCAGCTATTAAAAAAAATGAAATCCTACTATTTGCAACGACATGAATGGACCTAGAGGGTATTAGGCTGAGTGAAATAAGTCAGACAGAGAAAGATAAATACCATATGGTTTCACTTATATGCAGAATCTAAGGAAAAAAAAGAAAAAACTAATCAAAAACAGACTCACAAATATAGAGGATAATCTGGTGATGGCCAGAGGGGAGGGGGATTAAGGGGGCTAGAAGAAAGGGGTGAAGGGTTAAAGAAGTACAAATTGGTAGTTGATAGATGGTCATGTGGATGCGGAGCATGGCATAGGGAATGCAGTCAGCATTAATGTAATGGCTAGGTGTAGGGCCAGAAGAGAGAAAGAGCAATTAGGGAAATCATCTTATAAACTATGTAAATGTCTAACCAGTGTACTGTACACTTGAAACTAATAAAATAAAATAAAAAATAAATGGCTTTTCCATTTATTATCTCTCTGACCTTGAGCAATAACTGAAAGAGCCGAACTACGTACTCTCTAAAAATATGTTTATCTCTCATGCTAGGTGTCTAAACAGTTTCTAAGGATAGAAAGTTTTATTTTATCAATTTTCTCTAAAAAATTATTTTTAAAAGACTATTTTATTATCAGTAAGGAAATGTTAGATTGAAAGAATACACCTGAAAAAGAAAACTTTCCTTTGATTCTAAGGAATAGGATATAGGAGTTAAGAGTTTGTGCCCTGAAGTCAGATGTGTGTTTTTTTTTTATTTCAATTGATTATTTTTTATGGTAATATTGGTTAATGAATACCAGTAAGTTTCAACTGTACATTTTAACAGTAAGGCATATATATATATATATATATATTTACATTGTGTGTTCACTTCCCATAGTTAGATTTCTTTCTGTCACCACATATTTTACCCCCTTTACCCCATCTACCACCCCCCCCAATGTGGTTTTTAAATCTACCTTCATCACTTATGAGTTGTGTAATTTGGGCAAACTAATTAAGAACTAAGCCTCATTCTCTTTATCTACAAAAGAAAAATATATTAACATAACATTTTGTAATAATATTAACTCATAACATTTTGTGAGAATTAAGGGAGATTGCACAAGTAAAGTGCTTTTCCTGGCATATTGTAAATGTCCAATACACATTAGTGATGAGGAAGGTGATGATAATGATATGGATGTTCCTTCAAATGCACAAATTCTTCCTTTTGAGTGTTTCAGGAGGGATGAAAGAGAGCTTTTACTTTCCATCTACTGAGGACATGTAATAGTATATAAGGAATGTGTGGAATGGATGGGAGAGGGAAGAGTTGAGTTAGTAAGAAAGCCAGGGAGAAAGTAGAAACAAGAGACAGGAGTCAAGGCAGTGGACACAATGTGTTGGGTGGCAAGGGGCATAGGCAGAGAAGAACCAGAGTTCATGCCAAGAAGAGGTAACATTGCAGCCAATTGTCTTTTTATTTCTAGTTTTTATACAAGTTAAGGGCAGAAATTGAAAACAAATGGAATAGTCAGTGTCGAGGAGAGAGTTGAGAGCAGTATAGTATTTGGTTTGAGATGGACAGCTTGTGGTAGGGAATGGGGGCACACTGCAGGGGTCAGCAGAGGTCAGCAGTGACCAGCTGAACATGATGGAATCTTCACAATAGCACAAAAGTAGTCTTATCAGGGAACAGAGTAACAGTTATTATAAACATGGACCAATTCCACATTATGGTTCTGCTACTGTCTTTTGTTAAATCCTACACCCTTAAGATGTAGCCCTTGAGGTGAATTTCTACAGGTATCCTAAAGCTTAATCCAAATATCTATTTCAGTCTTTTCATATTTTTTACTGTTTTGATTGGTAACATTTATTGAGCATTCACGTGTGCTTACTTTATAAGCTTATCTCATTCAATCCCTTTAAAAATCTCATATGTATTATTATTATTCCTTGCAAATGAGACCAGTGAGACCTCTCCAAGGCCACATAGCTAAGGATCAGTGGGATGCATACTCAGGTAGACTGATTTCAAAACCTCCAGCATCTTAACTCTCGTTTTGGTTATGATGAGTATTTGAATTCCTTAACAATGGATGTAAAACAAGCTGGAAAAGGAGAAAAAGAAGAAAAAAAAAACCCCTAGCATTAATTAAGCAGTTGTTACCAAGGTGCTCCTGTTTCACTTAATCATTGAAAAAAACATGGAAGCTGAGTGAAATTTTCCCGATTTAGTGGTGAGGAAACTGAAGCTCAGAGATGTCCCAAGGTATGTGGTGATCCACTATGGTCAAAGAAAACCAAGGTACCCGTGGCTTGTTGAACTTGCCTCCCTCCCTGCTGAAATCACTATGGTTTTTCTGAGAGATAATTCAGACTATCCACCTCGCTGTTCTGAAAAAATAATACGAAGTAACTGGACTGTGGTTCTTTCCCTGAACCACACAATTTGAAATCAAAGGCTATTAATTTTAGTTTGTCCATTTAAAAATGGTGTGTATTCATCACAGCTCTCCGGGAATTGGTGTGTATACAGAAATGATCAGCAAAATGTTACCTATTTTTGGACACTGAATTGAGTCCCACGAGTGTCCCAAAACAGGAGAACAGGGAGATAAAGTTACAGCATCTTTATATCACCATTATTATTTTACTGTCACAGATTACTCATGATTTGTTGATAACCTCATTTTCAATGCTTCCTCATTATGGAAGTTTTCCAACTCAGGATTTAGAAAAGTCTTCTCATTCAGATTTTCCTAGATTGTTGTGATTGGCAGGAGAGAGATATGTTAGGAAAGGTTAAAGTACAAAAATTAATAACAGTAGATAGAACAGCAAGAAAACCACTAACAGCTACTCAAGGCTGTCTGATACTCCTAACTGAGAGAGGACTGTCTAAAGAGCATGATATCATTCAAACTTTACTGAGTTGATGATCTGTGTTAGGCTTCTGTCCCTACATAAATGGGTTAATTAGCCTAGTTCATCTTGTATTTTTGTCACTTTATGCTTAGATCATACAGAGCTTCTGAGAGTTTCTTCAGAGCCAACCACTACATTCCTCCAACAAGAAAATAGAAAGTAAAGGGATTGTTATTATTTTTGCTGAATAACAAAATGTGTTGCCTAAAAGATTAGAATTTTGAGAGCAAATAGAATTCTATTTATTGAGGCCAATACACATTTAAATTAGGTATGTTGGGCTTCCCAATATGTCTTCCCAGTTTTCGTTGCTGTCATTTTTTAAAACAGCTACTTAATCTAAATATCTAAAGTTTTATTCCTAGAAAGTCATATTCCTCTTTGAATGAAGAAATAGCACCAAAGATATGACAGAATAATGCAATAGCATCTTGTGGTCGATTTTCTTGCCTTATATGGTTACACTCCTTCGTGCTGACTTAGATATATTTATTCATCTTTATGACATATAAATACATAGATTCCTCACTTCTGTATTCTAGAATGAACAACCTTCATTATGGCACAATTCTTAGATTGTTTTTCTATCATTAATTCTTCATAGTGCCATTATGAGGCTTAATTTCAAAAGTTATGTGCAATGTTCATTTTGGATAGAACACAGCTTACTTTGATAGCCTGTTTCAGCCTTTTGTTTTGTTTCTTCGTATTTTCCACTGTGAGAGCTGAATCAACTTATCTGACCTAGTAACAGTGACCCTTTATATATGGTGAGGGAAATAGAAAATCTGGTGTTGGAGCGAAG
>NW_006432008.1:140752-166394 GCF_000325575.1 Pteropus alecto | reverse complement strand
TCAGCAAGGAAATTAAACATTTTTTAAATTTGTAAAAAGAATATGTAAAAAATATGTAAAAATATGGAAAATTTCATCAGCTATAGAATTACAATCTATGCACGACATTGTAAGTTTGCCTCATTAAAGAAATAACTTAATTAAAAGCATAAGGGAAGAATAGTTCTCCAACTTAAATGACCTTGGGAGCAAGAAAAAATCTTCTATCATCTAGGGGATGGGATTCATAGGCACAAAGAATGTCACTAAAGGAGGTGACAGTGACAGACACCATAATATAGAGCTTGAAAGGTTTGGGGCTTCTGCTGGGGACAAAGACCCACATCTTCAGAGCAGAAGACTTGAATGAAGTCTTAGACTTCCCTATTACAAATTTGGGTGCCCTGCTTTAAAAAAAACACTGTGAAAGAATTTATACTCTGTTTGATATTATGTTGCTAAAAACATGAGGTTCAAAAAGAAATGGAAATTCAGAGGTTTCTCATAAGCTAATGAGTAGAAGAATTCCTTAGGTAAACTATAGTTAATGTTTATAAAATTTTAGAGACAGAGAGTTTCGTATTTCACCCTCTGAGAGAGAATTTATAGATACAGCAATACATCACAATTAACTTCTTGAAGGAGTTATTTCTTCTAGTTCATTTTTAGCTCACACTTTGTGGGCTATGGACATCTGGTAAATATTGAGTTATAGTCTAAGTTGAAAACAGTTTTTCCTTTTCTGTTGTTGTTGTTCTTTTTCCATTTTTCTACCTCTGTGGCTAGCAATAGTAATGAGAAAATGTTTCTTTTGCTCATTAAATGTTATTGCTCAAAGCAAATTTTCTAAACTTAAGTACAGAAATATTTTTGTAATATTTCCTTATTTGCAATTCTTTTTGTTCTTTGGGAATTGGAACATATAAGATGCTGTGGGTGGAAAGCAAAGAGATATATTCAATGTTGGAAATTCAAGGATCTATAATTACTCAAATTCAAAGATCTATAATGGCTCAAGCTCTGTTACAAAGAAAGGAAAATAGAGTCTAACTAGGTATCTGAATAGTTTGGGTAAAATAAGTAGATGATGAAATAGGAGAGCAGAATATTTTGGAATTTAGTTTTGGGGGATTTTAATTTATAAGGCATGGGAACTTTTCTTTGAAAAATTAGTAGGAAGCATTTTTCCTTTCGTTGTGTTTTTCACTGTAAACTTCAGGTTCATTTTGTAACTATGGGATGGTGGGTTTGCAGTGGAGACTTATGGAGAGAGAGCATGTTTTCCCTTTACTACATACTTTTGTTCTTCCTCATATGTTTCCAACCCTTTCTCCCACCCTTTCTTCCCTCTGTTCACCTCCTTTTCTGTTCCCTCTCAGGAGAGGAGGACATACTAATCTGCTTATTCAGAACCAAGGATAGCAGGATATTAACTGGGCTATATTTTAGCAATAGGTTTGCTTTTTCAGAATCATGAGAGTACGCTCCAATGACATCTACTTCCTGGAGTAAATCTCAGCTGGGCTTACTCCCTTGAGGCAGACTGATCATTTCTTCTCTCATCATTTGGCTAGGTAAATAAGCAGGCAAGGGTGCCCTCTTGTGCTTAGTCTTTCTGAAAGAACTAGAGAATCAAAGGCCTCACTTTGACTTCTGTACTTCCAATTCAGTTTAATACCAAATAGTCCTGCCTTACCCAGTGCTTACCCAGATAATTTCAAATATTACAAAGAGATCTTTCTATATACACATTTAACTTATTGAAATATTGTGTATACATTGATCATCACTTATACAAAGCACAACCAAGCCGAAAAGAGTCAATGTATATTAGCAAAACCGATGAAATAATATGCAATTGAGTCACAGGATTTTTTGAAATAGAAAGAAAAAGAAAGAGAAAAAGAAATGCATGGTTCACGTCACCAGACATGTGAGTGGTGATGGATTTGTCAATATTTTGAACGAGAGACTGAAGAATTAACTAAAGGCACAAAAAAACATTGACTAACAAAGTTTATAACTGGTACAAAGTTGTAAAAACAAAACCAGGTGCCAAGTACTTTAACTTGGGACAATTATAAGATCATCATGAGTACTTCTTGTGAAAAATACAAGATTTTTCGCCTTGTGTTCTGACTTTGATACTGAACTTTGTGTTAGATGCATCTCCACTGCAGTGTGCTTTCCCCCTTTGTCCATTGTTCTTTTCATATAAGCTCCTTAGTCAGGAATCCTGAGGCAAAAATCTGAGTGGCGGGGTCCTGGGTGACTGCTTTCATGACATATAAAGCCACTAAATCTCGCTGTCTTCTAAGAATACTCCCTTAACAATCTGTCCCTTTTCAGTCCATTATACTAGCTTTGACTCCCATTACTCCATAATATTATTCTGGAAAAGTCATCCATCCTCTTCACAGGCCCTGAATATTCTTCCTGATACTTGGGATGGTTAGTGACTGCCTGGACAATATATCTGACTGCAAATATACTTGAACCCACAGGTATAGTTGCCTGTTAAGGGGTAAGATGCAAAGATGGTCAACAAAATTCACTGAAACAAGCAAAAGGAACATCTCAGCTATCCCTTCCCTTGATTAGAGCTTGGTTGTCTTTAGTTTGCCTCACTTATATCAGAAGTAGAGACATGCACTTCTTTCATCTCTTTCCACAAAGACAGAATAGGTGAACAGTGGGTATCTTCTATTGACTCATTTTATGTACCTCGAAGTCAGACATTTTTATCTGTTTTGCTCATGAACATACCCCAAATGCCTAGAAATGTGCCTAGGGCATGGTAAACTGTCAGGATATGGTGGAGAAGCTGGAGGCTATTTTTTATTGGTTTAACTGCAAGTAAAACATAGATTAATAATACAAGTAATGAAAAAAATTTTATAGTCAGCAATCTTTGATCAATACATAGAAAGTTTCTACTTTTGATGTGTCCATTTGGGCTGCTATTGCATGATACCATGGACTGGGTAACTTATAGACAATGGAAATTTATTTCTCACAATTCTGGAGGTTGGAAGTCCAAGATTAAGGTGACAGCATGGTTGGTGAGGGCCATCTTCAAGGCTACAGATTGCCAACCTCTCCCTGTTCCTTCACATGGTGGAAGAGTCAAGGGATCTCTGTGGGTCTCTTTTACAAGAACATTAATCCCGTCATGATGACTCCACCCTCGTGACCTAAGCACCTCCCAAAGGTCCTACTACTTATTACCTTCATCTTTGGCATCAGAATCTCAGCAGAAGAATTTGAGGGGAGCACAAATATTCAGACCATAGTCATTTGCTAACATATTACTTGCAATCAATCCATGAAGCCACTGATGCATATTAGCTCTCTTTTAGTCATCACTCCCAGAACATGTCAGCAACAACAGAGAACCTGCCCTCCTCTTCACAATAGAGCACCTGTCTTCAAACACCTGAACGACTCTACCTGCCAGAGTCTTTGTTTCCTCAGTTGAATAGTATAAGATGAAAATGATAAAGCTCTATTTTCAATTATTTTAATAGAAGCCATGGATATTCTGCCATAACATTTTATGACAGTTTAAGAAGCAATTATTTTCCAGACATGCCTTCAGGGAGATAAAATTCCAGTCATTGTAATTGATCTTGAGTATTTTAAGACTTTTAAGCAGTGCACTGCCAAATAATTTTTTGCTTCAAAGCCCTTAGTGCAATTATAATGATTTTGTTTTAGTGTAATCATTTCTTTTACATCTGTCTCCTGGTAGGTAAGCTCAATGGGAAATAGGAGTAGCTTTCCTGTTCAACACTATTTTCCTGACTTGTTTTGTATTGTCTAGAACCTAGGAAGCACCAGGATGAGCTACCACTGAAAAGGAGTAGGCAATACTTTTATATATGGGTGCATGTGTGTATGTATGCATATTTGCACTGTCAGAGAGTTCTAAATTCAAAAGGACCTTTAAAAGTGACCTTATATACAACAATACAGTATAGTAAAAAGTGTTAGATATGAGTTCAAATTAGAGCTGTGATAATAAAAATATAATAATTGCTATTTATTGTGTGCATATTTTGTGATTGGAACAAATTGCAAAAGCTCTTTAAATCTAATCTTCACGGATGTGGTTACATGGTGTAGTGGTTAGCATGTCTGCTTTACATGCAGAAAGTTCTGGGTTCGTGCCCCAGTGGAGCCACAGTCCATGGTCTACGACCATGCCACCCTGAACAAGCTCGATGTCTGATCTCGGAAGCTAAGCAGGGTCGGGCCTGGTTAGTACTTGGATGGAAGACTACCTAAGAAGACAAGGTGCTGTGGGCATTAATAATAAATGAAAATAAATAAATAAACCTAATCTTCATTACAGTATTTCGAGGGAAGTACTATAATTAATACTGTACGGATGTGAAACTAAGAAATAAGACAATTAAATAATTTTCAAAGGTGACACAACTAGTTGGTAATTGAGGTGAAATGTGAACCCAGACTGTCTGGCTGTAAATTTTGTGCTTTTAACAGCTATGCTGCCTAGGGCACTGAGTTGTTCTTCATTACATACTAATAGTGTGAATTTAAGTTAATCCTTGGACATGTTTTTCTCTACTTAAAATTGTAATAATTATCTCAGATTGTGGAGAAAATTTGGTAATATAATTTATGAATGTTTTGGAAAATTGAAGACGCTATCAACTTGTGATAATTATGATAATTATTTTTATTCAATTCAGTGTTTTTCTGATCTATGTATTGATCAGAAATTGCTGAATATAAATATTATTTCATTAATGGTATTGTTAATATATGTTTTACTAACGATAGAGCCAGTAAGAAATAGCTGGAAATAAAACAATTAATAGGTGAGTATTAATAATGAATAAGTGGGTATTAGTAACAGATTTGGCAAATGCAACAAACTTCACAACAACTCCTTAAAAATGAATTAAAAAATAAGGAATAATTCTTGAACCATACTGGAAGAAAAAAGAAATTATTAGAAAACTGGAAATGTTTATATATGTCTAAGGTTAGAAATCTGATGGGATTAAATTGAGGAAAGAAATGTGGCTCAAACACAGACACTAGATAAAATAGTTCTTAAGACTCTTCTGACTCATAATTAATGAAAATAAAGAGGAATAGGGAGCCAAAAACAATCATTAGGGTGACTGCTTAGAGATGGAATATAAAGCAGTCAGGTGGGTTAGCCCTGCTTTCACACTTCTTGCATTCTCTCTCTCTCTCTCTCTCTCTCTTCTTTTCAAACTCTTTCAAAAAATTGAAAATGAGGCAATACTTCCTAATTCATTTTATGAGGCCAACATTACCTTTATACCAAAACCTGGTAAAGATAACACATGCAAGTGTGTACACACACACACACACACACACACACACACACACACACACACAAACAGTCAAGCAGTAAAAACTTCGACATCTGCTATCTGCTTCCAGACTGAGAAGTTAGCATGAATAACTGGGTCACAGAGGCAATACAGTGTTCCAGGTGGCTGGCAACACCCAAAAGGAATGGAGAAAATGCTGATAGGAATGACTAAGATTCTATACTAGTAAATTCCAACAGCCTCCACTCCAACACCGGAGTCAAGCAACAGCAAATTTAAAAAGTGTCCACAGTCAGGAAAAGAGGAATTCTCAAATGTAAATATAAGCCTGCAATCAAGACTAATAATACACACAGGGAAAAAAACAATTTCATTAAAGAGAGGCACCAAATAAACAGCAATAAGAGCAAAGTGAATAAACAAATAAAGGTACAGATATTGAAAAGAAAGCATGGAAAGAGCCAATAGCTATAGGTGAGAAGCTAATTGTGTCACTTTTGAAAATTATTTAATTTTCCAATCTCCTAGTTTCTCATCTGCACACTGTTATTAATTATAGTACTGCCCACAAAATATTGTAGTGAAAATTAGATTTAGAGAGCTTAGAACTTATAAAACAAGTCAAATGATAGACTCTTTAAATTAATAAACAAGTTCACGAGGTAAAAAATTACTAAAGAATTTAAAATAATGCCTGGCACATAGTAAGTATCATATAAGCCTTAGCTATTGATACAGCAATAACTAATAGAAAATGCTAGTTAAAAAAAAAAAGTTTACAAACCTTCAATGTAAGTGCTTTAAAAGAAAAATGTAAACATAATGTGGTGTAAATAAATGAAATTATAAACCATGTTTGAGAATGAGAAGAATTTTGTAAAGATATTGTCTTCCTCAATTCTTCAGCAAAATCCCAAGCCAAAATCATAACAGAATTGTTCTGTGAAATTTACAAATTGATCCTAAATTTTATCAAAGAGATTAAGTGATTATGGAGCACATCGAGGACAACTATCCCAATTCAGATAACTGAGAAGTCTAGATATAACTTGAAAAAACAATTTTCAGTGCATGCCTGAGCTAGCAAAAATCAAAGAAAATGCTTAGAGATTTAACAAAATAAGGTAAAAACAAAAATCCAGGAAGGGAAGTAAAGCCTGAAATTGGGGCCTGACCAAAGGGAATCTACCTGACCAGGATAATTTTGAGCTTCCATTTTATAGCCCATGAGTAAAAAGGACAGACACAAAACCATATACTCACTCACATTCACTAGAGAAAAATCATTAGTGAAGTTGGAGACTAATTAATGGAAACCACTTCCCCGCCCATACAGACAGACCGCCACACCCACACGCGCGCGCATGCACACACACACACACACACACACACACCACATTCAGTATGCATGCATGGGTACAAATGAGGAAATAGATAAACACAAGTAAAAACTAGTAGAAACAAAAAGCAATAATCTGTTACTACTTAAATAGACTATACTCTTGTATATTTGTTTCTTAGTTATTACTTGTTTTCTGCTTGCTTGGAAAGAAGGAAATGCGTTAGAAGGGGGAAATGAAAGCAAAGACACACACAATGAATGGGGAAATACGGATTAATCATGTATGTATATATTGGGAATTCAAGGCTCTTAGTAATACAATTAAGACATGGCCCTTGCTTTCAATTAAGACATGGCCCTAACTAAAGAAATAATGACATACAGGTTAAAATGAGTTACATAAGTCAGTGATATGAGCCCCAAAAGAGATAGCATGAGCTGTGGCCTGAAAGGCTCAGAAGAAGTAGATGGAACTTGAATTTACCTAGAAGAAATAGGATTTTGCATAACATCAGAGAAGTGGAGGGATAGATAGTTCAGGAAGTAGGAGAAATACACAGTGACTAGGGACAGGCTCTTGAATTTGTTACACAATACTTCCACAAAAAACAATGACAAGAAAATGCTTCTAAAGGAAGAGTATTGGTGGCACCCAGAAAATAAACTGGAAGAGAGCAGGATCACATGTAAATGCAGTGCCAAAAGGCAACTTAATTGATCAATTGACTACCTTCTATAAAATAAGTAAATAATGAAAAAATTAACCGTCACCTCATTATAGATACAAGCACCTATTATCCAACTGTGTGAGTGAGAAGTATGCTCAACTGGAAGTCAAGAATTCTCTTCCTGGATTCACTACTGGCCAGCCTTGAAATTCAGATTATTTGGGATTCAGTTTTCATATTTGAAAACTGGGGGGAGGAAGGTCAATAGAGGAGGATGGATTAATTAATAATCTCATTTATGCTCTCAGCACTACATTCAACTTTATAAACCAATGGTGAGAAGAAAGCACTCACATTGACAATCGAAATGTACTACAGTAAAAGTAAACTCACTTTTAATCTCAGACTGAGTTTCATTACCCAAGAAGTCCACAGGGTGGCATAACAGTGAACTAAAAGTAAAGTTTGAATTGCATTCCAAGAAACAGGCTTCTTCAATGACTAATGTTTACAGATTTCCCTTCCCCTGCTTTTATGATGTCACTGAGGCCAGAGAAGCTGAGAACAAAGGCTGTACACAAGCAGGATGACAAGGAGGACTCCCACAGGAGAACCAACTACAATCTAGACCCTTTGCAATCCTCAGTCATACAAAGGAGCCTTTACCATCCTCATCCTCATTTTACAGAAGAAACTAAGAAGAGAGAAACCAAGAAAACTATCTAAGGTAACAGACTTGGTAAGTGATGGAGCAGAATTCAAAACGTAGTATCTCTAGTCGAAGTCCGTGGTCCTTTCACCACACTGGCTGAGAGCGATGAAGAAAACTTACTTGATTATCACAAAGTGACTTTTATTCCTAACTGTCGATACAGAAATGAGACTTTGCTATTTTCTTTATAACTGAAGGGATGCTTAAAAGATTTGATTCATTTTCAGCATGGGACAATATAATTTCAATTTTAAGATTTATTTCTAGGCCGCTCACATTTCTTTCCTGCCACTAAATGAAGCAGGGTCATTTCTTCATTGGTTGTAATCTTAATCAAGGTACTTTGAGTTAGAAATAACAGAATTTGATTCAAACCAGGTTAAAGAAAAAAAAAAAAAGGATGGTCTCTCAATTAAATAAAAGTTCATTTTAAAGAAACCAAAGACAAGAAGTTCTTTTAGGTGATACAGAAAATTACAATCGAGAGCCAGAAAAACATGAGGAATTATGACAATTGCTCATACTTATTCTCTTTTTCTCCACATTCTTAGTCCAGGATTTTCTTGGCATGTCCAGGCTATTTCCTCTTCTGATAACTGGATTTCTTTTCTTTCCTAGACCCCACACCTCCTGAATTCACACATTCTCAGCTCTAGGACTAGCAGAGACAGGCTCACATCTTTGAATCCAGATTCCTAACCTCTGAGAGAAAGAATCCAACATGATCTGGCTACAACTGTAGAGAAATAAGAACAAACAAGGGTGATTATCAAGAATGATGTTTTGAGCCAGACAGACACTCAGAAAATGTATGTTTTTGCTGGCTAAATATCTTTCTGGGAAATAAGACAAGAAATTAGAAAGAGCATCAGGATGAAATTCTAAACCATTTGATATGTCCACATTTTCTCCTATCAATGGTGATAGCTATCAAACTATAATTTGGGACAAAGATGTTGATAATGTTTCAGAATAAAATTAGGCCAAAATTAGAAAATTCTGAATTTATACTTATTCATACATCAGCCTGCCTATTTTAAAATGAATTATAAAATTAAAAACAAGCCTTAATGACAGATCAAGAAATGCACTAAAATTCTCAAAAGAGTAATTTAAATTTGACCTACAGAAAGACTCTTGACTAAAATTGGAGTCACTGAAAAAGGTTGTCATTTGTAGTGAACACTTCTCTCCTAGAAAATGGCCCTTAAATAATAAAGCAGACCTATCAAGGGTATATAACATCCTGATTAAAACCAGATCAGTGAATTTTTTTGAGACATTCTTAAGTTGTTTTACAACCAATAATATTCTATGTAGCAAAAAAGAGAGAAATGTAAAGATTTCCAATATGTTACAAATGTAAGCTAGTATTGAAAGCTAAATTACATGCTACTTTTACTTTACATCAGTGATTTTCAAACTGTAGTGCACTACATTGCCTGGAGGTCTTGTTAAAACACAAATTGCTGTCTGTTCTATCACCTCCTCCCTCCCCTCAAGTTTCTGATTCTATAGATCTGACTGGAGTCTGATAATTTGTAATTTGCATTTCTAACAAAATTGCAGGTAACACTGATGCTGCTTGTCCCAGATGGCACTTTGAGACTTACTCTAAACTCTTTTCCTCTCTCTTTCTCTGTCTCTGTTTCTGTCTCTCTTCCCCCGCCCATCCCCCTCATTTCCATGTTCTCTTTAAGAAGTTCAATTGTGTGCTGTGTCAAGTGTCCATCCCGCTCAAACAGCGTGGTTTGTGGGGCTCAGGTGATTATGAAAAGCAAAGGAAGGATTTTCCTTGGTGATGCACTCATGTTATAACTAACAGAGAGGCTGGAGAGCTTGTGTGGAATTTGGAACTTAATGTAAGACTGTATTTTAGCATCTTAACTGGTGAGCATCTTTACGGCTTTCTTGACAGTTTGTGCGTGATTTTCTCACCAAATTCACACTTGTCTGTGCCAAAGCCTGCGCAATGCAGAGTATGATTTTAAATGTGTGCAAACATTCAAATCCTTAGAGCTTACCAAGTCATCTTTTCTTTTTAACCTTTATTGAGGTATAATTGACAAATAAAATTGTAAGATATTTAAAGTGTACATTGTGATAATTTAATATAGGTATACATTGTGAAAGAATCTTCCCATCTAGTTAGTTAACATATCAATTGACTCATGTTTATTTATTCATTTATTCATTTTTTTTACTGATCGATAAGAACATTTAAGTTCTACTCTCAGCAAATTTCACTTATACAATGGAGTGTTATCACTATAGTCACTATGTTATGCATTAGATCCTCGGGCTTTATTCATTTTACTGCTGAAAGTTTGTACCCTTTCACCAATCTCTTCCCATTTTCCCCAGCCCCTGGCAACCGCTCCTCTACTTTCTGTTTTCTCCCATTCTGTAGGTTGCCTTTTCATTTTGTGGATAGTTTCCTTTGTTGTGTAGAAGCTCTTTAGTCTGATTTTTTTTTTTTTTTTACTTTGATTTTGGTGTCAAACTCAAGAAATCATTTCCAGGACTGATGTCAAGGAGCTTTGAGAACTCCGATAACTGCTACAAGCTCAGGACAAAGGAACCATTTCTAACCAGTATTTTTCTGGGTTCATACAGAGTTATACCAAACACAACCAAATGCACTTAAAACTATAAGCAAACAAACAGCAAAAAGTTTCACAGAACTACTTTTCAGGGTCTTGGTTCATCCAAATTGGATATTGGATATGGGGATTACAGTGGTAGGGAGAATATATATATATACATATATATATATACACACAAAAACATACATTCACAAATGACATTCCACATCCTCTCAAAGATGATTGAAAGCTCAGAAGCTAGAAGCAAAGCTAGAACTAGGAAAAATGAAAGGCTAAGAAATATATGTTTGAGTTGTCACATGTTTATGAAGAATGATGGTTTAATGGAATCATTACAGATTTTGTGGTCAGACCTTCCATAGTTTAAAGCTTATGTGTGCCATTTACTAAGTATGGTATCTTGTATGTTGGTTTTCATAATTCCTTTTAAAAGTGATGTGGAGAACACCACCACATTTATATGATATGGATATATCTATATGATACAGATAACATATTAAAATGTCTAGCACATAGTAGGCATTCAAAAGTACTAGCCACCATATATTAGAGTCCTATAATGTGCAAGGCACTCCATCAGGCGCATTGTCTTGTTTAATCATCACAAGAGCCCCTTGAATTTTTATCATTATTATAATATCATCATTCCCATTTTGCAAACAAGAAAACAGAATCCCAAGATAACTTAGGAAAAATTCAAAGTCAAACCCTTAATGGTTTGAGGCTAAACACTTGCTTTTCTACAAAGATGATTTTTCATTTCCCCTTTATCTTTCCCATCTGAAGTTCTTTGGCTACAGTTATAAACCAGAGTTCTCACTGCAGAATGACTTGCAAATTTAGTCGATTTCCATGCCTTTCACTTTGCTCTAAGTAATATTCACTACTTTTACTTCTCAATCTATGAAGACCTTGTTGGCAGATCTAATTAGACAAAAATAACAAATGGGGAAAACTTGTTTTTTATAATATAGTCTCCATTTTTGTCTATATTGCTCCAATAACCCTTTAGTCTTTTTGCTATTCAATTCTGTTGGGGAGAATTGGGGAATCTGACACTGAACTTCTACAATGTAATTGCTCATTCCCTCATTCCCTCTGGCTATTCAAAACAAAAGAGTCTGTTTTATAGCTAATCTAGTCTACATTGTATTGTCAATGATACAAATGATAAAAATGCCTTTGGAGGACATTATACCCTCCCTTACTAGCTCTTTATGAGGAGACAGATACCTGTTGGCACTCCCAGTCAAATGTTATCTATTTGTCAAAGTGTCACTCAAATGTCATTTCCTTCATGATTATTTGCCTTATTCTTTGATTTTTCTTAGCCTCCAAATCCCCACAACACTTTAAGTCACTTTATTTTGTTGTTTTTATATTCAACTTTCTATATTAAATACTACTTGTTTTCTCTTATTTCCTACTAGGTTGTGACTTTCTTGAGAGTTAACATTTACTTGCTCATCATCCTTTTGGTGCCTGCTTTTAGTCAGACACTCTGCTAGTGCTCCAGAGACTGTATGGTGAAGAAGACCAAGAACCAGATTTTCAGAAGCTCACAATCTAATGATCTCAGAAAATGCCTAGAGAAACTAAAGAAGGCTTCATAGAGAAAGTAAAGTTTGAACACAATCTGGAAGGAATAGTGAAAGCTGTCAGATAGCAGAAGAGGAAAGAGTATTCTAGATAGTTAAAACAAGTTTAAAAATGCATAAAGACATGACAGCACATGAATGAAAAGAGGATTTCCAGAGGAGGCAAAATATTTACCTAGAACGTCAGATCTGAGCCCAAAATGCCCCCACTAATCACTTTATCCAACCATCCTGGACATCACTAATCCATTGAGGTTCTCCTTTACGCTGAACTCAGACAAGCTCTCACCTCAGAGTCCTTCTCAAGAAGGCAGTCCAGGCAGCCATTGCCAATCAACTGAAATTTGCCCAAATATGAAATCTATTTGCCAAAAGTACTCTAACAGAAATGTATAAATTTCTATTCGGTAGAATTTTGGTCTAGTGAATATATACAGTAGGAAGAGCTTTTAGTGTAAATAACACGTTAGTTTTCATTGGTGACTGATGGCCTTCTTTCTGTATGTCAGGTAAAGGTAAAGAGATGCTAGTGTTGTTGAAGGCGGACAAGGGGCTGAGAGAGAGAAAGAATCAAGGAGCAAGGAAAGGGCATGCTGAGTCAAGCTCAGGGAATTTTAAGAATGTGAAACAACCTTCATGGACTTTTGAGTGCCTACATTTTGGAAGCTGTTTTGAAATTTTGTTTCATTATTCATTTGATTCTGCTTAGGTACATTGTGCACTGCTCCAGGAATAGTGTCCCCAAATAATAACAGTAACTTACATCTTTACTGTCACAATGTTCACATGCAACATTACATAAAGCTCTTTACTGCCTCTGGCAAACAGGCAGGTCTTCCTAATTCTCCCAACTCCATCCTTGACAATATGAATGGTATTGTATGGGGCAGAGACACTCTGTCATTATTAACTCAGTTTCATGAGGCACTCCATGGTTATTGAAGTCTTTTACGCTTTTTACAAGCTGCTCTTCAGAGCAATACTAAGAAATGGGTAAGCGTTGTTATGGCCCTTTACAGTGTCAACTGATGGTCATTGCACCAATTCAACACCAACAGGAATCCCCACTTTGGGGTGTGGTGAAGAAGGAAACTTCATTCAATGCAAACAGCTCAACTGTGATACAGCATGGCTGTGAGAACAGCATGGCAACAGTGCAATAGTTTTACAGCTCAATTACGAAGCATCACAGCATGGCTGTGAGGCAGCCTTGGGGCCAGGTCCTTTTCTGGCTAGACAGTTCTACTCTGCTCCACCCACTTTGGTCTGATCTGGTCCATTCCACTCTGCTGTGCATTGGTCTGCTCTGCTCTGCTCCTGCTAGACACCTTCGATGTTTCACCTCTGGTTTTTCAGCCAATAGTTTTACAGCTCAATTACGAAGCATCACAGCATGGCTGTGAGGCAGCCTTGGGGCCAGGTCCTTTTCTGGCTAGACAGTTCTACTCTGCTCCACCCACTTTGGTCTGATCTGGTCCATTCCACTCTGCCCTGCATTGGTCTGCTCTGCTCTGCTCCTGCAAGACACCTTCAATGTTTCATCTCTGGTTTTTCAGCTCCAGCCTGGGAAACAAAGTTTTCCATCTTCAGTGGAAAGGGAAAGTGCATTCTCCCAGCCAGAGGGGAGCTGACTTAGATACACACACAGAAGTTCCCACCCCTAGTCCCTAATTGGTCCATCCTCATGCAAATGAGGACTCCAAATCCTTGCAGTTTGATTGCTCCAAAGAGCGCTGTCCTGATTAGTCAGAACAGAGCCTCTCTGATTGGTCAGTGAAGATGCTGATGGAGATATAGCTGCACATTGGATGGGGGAAGCCTCAATCCTATTGGTCAAAATACTATTCCAGGAATTCGTTTATTAGGGCTAGCTCAGATGGCAAGAATACGGTGCATGCAGGAATTTCAGTGTGGGCTTCTCCCTGAAGTGTGGTTTACTTGAGGGGCCCCTGTATAGAACTGGCTACCATGCTCTGCTTTTAAATTGAGCCCAGTTAGCCACTATGTACCCTTTTTTGTAAGTATGTTCTTTCGCAGTGTCCACAACAGGCAGGAAAAAAAGGTTGCAATTAAGTTATTTTCTGAAAAGCTGACAATCAATAACAGAGTCTTTCTTACAACTAGATTCTCTTTTGCTTTTTGGTCATGAGTACTGTAATTGACCAACAAAAAATTAATATTTTTTTTAGGTATCTTGGAATTTTATTAAATCTCTATAATATGTTAGATGCTACACAGTTTACAAATCTCTATATATTAAATGGATAAGCAGAGCAATATGTCAAATATACAAGGGCAATATTTATTATATATAATGTGCTGTATATTTTAATTTAGGTGCTTAGAGGTATTAAAATAATACCTCTAATAATGATAATAATCATAATCAATTATAAATAACCATAATAATCATAATCAATTATAAAAATGCCATATTGTCTACTTTGAGGCCTACTTCTTGGTGCACCAGTGAGAACTGCTCCAACTTCTCTTTAGTGCCTCTGAGGTTTTATAGTAGCGATTGGTAGATTTATAAATTTTAAAAGTAAATTTGATTTGTAATGAAAGAAAAATGTATTTGACTATATGGTATATATATATGTATACACACACACACACAATGTATATACATAAACATTGTAAATGTATATAAAAAGCCAGAGAAAAATGTATTTGACTATATGGTATATATATATGTATACACACACACACACAATGTATATACTTAAACATTGTAAATGTATATAAAAAGCCAGAAAGAATAAAGAGCATACTTTTAAAATTGTTTTAACTTTTTATTACTAATTTCAAACGCAGAAAGGTTGCAAATATAAGAATAGAACAAAGGGACACACATACCTTTTACTAGCTCCACTTACTAATATTTTACTCCACTTGCTTTACTGTTCTCTTTTTTTTGCCTGAACCATTTGAGGGTAAGTTACATAAACTGTGGTCTTTTACCCTCAACCTTCTCAGTGTATATTTCCTAAGGATCATGATGCTCTCTTACATAACCACAGTTATCAACTTCAATATATTTAACATTGATATAATAACATTTATGTAATCTATTGTTTGAATTCCAATTTTGTGATTTAAGCCAACAACGTCTTTTATAGCATTTTTTCCCCCTCTAGTACACAGATCCAATCTAGTATGGCATTTGGTTGTCATATCTTTTTGGCCTCCTTTAATTTCTAATATTTTCACAGCTCTTCTTTGCCTTCTATATACATTGGTGCATTAAAAAAAAAAGAAAGAAAGAAAGAAAAATCCCCTCTCTTTTTAATACAACATTCCTCATTTTGGGTTTGTCTGATATTTTCTCATTATTATATTCAAATAATGCATTTGTAGCTGGAATACTACATACATGATGTTGTGTCCTTCACAGGATAGCTTGTCTAGAGACGTGGTATCCCTCTGCCTCTCATTGGTGGTATTAATTCTAATCACTTAGTCGAGGAATTGTTCGCTCTCCACTGTATCCTTAGTATTTTTTCTATAGATCTGAGGTTCCCATGACCACCTCTTCAAGTTTGATTAATTTGCTGGAATAGCTTACAGAACAGAGGAAAACGGTTTACTTACTAGATTACCAGTTTATCGCAAAGGATACTAAGAGATACAAATGAACAGGAAAATGGAGGGACACATAGGGCAAGGCCCAGAAGAATCGTGAGCACAGGAAAATCTGTCCCCTTGAAGCTTGGGGTGTACCACCCTCCTGGCATTTTTGTCCACCAAACCAGAAGCTCTCTAAACCCTATTCCTTTGGGTGTTTATGGAGATTTCGTTACATAGGCATGATTGATGAAATCTTTAGCCATTGCTGATTGAACTCAGTCTCCAGCCCATATTCCTTCCCTGTAGGTCACGGGATGGAGCCAAAAGTTTCAACCCTCTAATCGCTTGATTAGTTCCCCTGGCAAGTAGTCCCTCTACCTCAAAGGCTTTCCAAAAGTCGCCCAATTAACATAAACTCCAGTGTGGTTAAAGGAACTTGTTATGAATAGCAATAGACACCTTTATTCAAGTCAGTTAGGAAGTTACAAGTGTTTTAGAATCTCTGTGTCAGGAATGGGGAGGAAAACCAAATATATGTTTATTATTATAAATCACAATATCACAGCAATATTTTCCCTAAGAGCTGAATATGTAAGCTGAGCACAGGGGATATTTCCTACCTGTCCTTTTCAGGAACTGAGTCCTTTTGGATAAATGTCTTTATCCCCCCCCAAATCTGCCCATCGACAGAGCAAGTTCAGAATCTGTATTAGACTCAGATTAACTTGAAATCTCAGATAAGAAAGCAGCTGTGTGGGGTGTTAAAAGATAAACTGAGGCATATTAAAATTTTTTAAGAGTTTATTTGAACAGAAGTTGATGTGAAGCAGGCAGAGCCAAAACGGAAGTGGTTAGGAGTGCTCCACTGGCGGGAGGACTTCTAGAGAGAAGGCATGGAGGCAAAGCAAGGACATCGATCTACTCTCTCACAGAGTTTGGGCCAAACCACTGAAAAGAACCCATCTTTCTGAACTCCACCTGCCTGCTGTTAAAGAAAACAGCTTTTTCTTCTTTTCCCTTTTTCCACCAGCTTTACTACTTTGGAGAAGTTTGAAAAGAGATTGAATTCAGTCAGGTTAAGCTTTGTGGAAGGAAAGATGCTTATCTTTGCTCCTGCCCATACCTGTGCTAAGTAGGCCAGTTGCACTCTTCCCCAAGATCTGAGGGCAGGTTCCTCGTAACAAAGTCTCTAATCTTGCTATGAGTACAGTAGTCCCCCCTTATCTATCTGAGGGGATATGTTCCAAGACCCCCAGTGGATGCCTGAAACCATGAAGAGTAACAAACCCTACAGACTATGTTTTTTCCTATATATACATACCTATGATAAAGTTTAATTTATAAGTTAGGCACAGTAAGAGATTAACAACAATCACTAATAATAAAATTGAACAATTATAACAATATACTATAATAAAAGTTATGTGAATGTAGTATCTCTTTCTCTAATAGCTGAGATGGCCACTAAGTGACCAACGAGGAGGTAGCATAAACAGAGTGAATATGCTGGACAGAGGGATGATTCACATCACAGGCGGGACAGGGAAGGACAGGGCGAGTTTTCATCATGCTACTTGGAATGTCATGCAACTTAAAACTTACACGTTGTTTATTTCTGGAATTTTCCACTTAACGTTTTTTTTGGACCACAGTTGACTGTGGGTAACTGAAATTGTGGAAAGCAAAACTGCAGGTAAGGAAAGACTACTGTATAGTCAGCGTTCCCTAACTTTCTGGCAACATTTAGGAGATTTACCTACCGTATTCTTTGATGGAAGCCCCTGGAACCAGCTCTGGAGTACCGTCAACCACAGCCACTGGAATGTTTTACCTGAGAGCACCAGTAGCCTCTTCAGGCTGACTTCCTCAGACTTTCCATAAGTCATTTTTTTTTTTTTCCTCTTTCCTCAGCTACCTGCTATTTCAGTATTAGCCTCATCCAAGATAGAACTATTTTTTCTTTTGGGATAGACATTGTATCTTTTAAAAACACCCTCAGTGTCTGGTAATCATTTCTTTCACAAGCTAAATGGCCTTTTCCTAGCTCCATCATCTATTTCAACATGTTAAACCATGCCTGAAATGCCGTGCTTAGGTTTGGAGATTAATTTCCACCCAAGATTCTGACAACACTGCTCCTCCATCTTCAAGAAGTAGTTTAATTTTTAATAATTCATTCTGAAATGAGGGTCTTATATCCATACCCCACTAAAATATATTTTTGAAACAATTGTTGAGCAGGGTTGCATTTATTCTAATTTCCTTCATCTCCT
The DNA here is from genome assembly GCF_000325575.1 of Pteropus alecto. NCBI lineage: Eukaryota > Metazoa > Chordata > Mammalia > Chiroptera > Pteropodidae > Pteropus > Pteropus alecto. The sequence continues at coordinate 148,313 of NW_006432008.1, read as the reverse complement.
TCTAGACAATCCTACATGTAGAATTGTGCAGTAATTTTTGAACTCTGTCTCGTCATGTTCCACTAGACACTAGACATAAATCACTAGGGACTTCTGAGAGTGCACACCCAACTCTACATAACTAGGTTGATCAATCATCTGATTTGCCTGGGACTGAGACATTTCCCAGGATGTGGGATTTTAGTGCTAAAATCTCAAAATAATTTGGCTTCAGTGCTAAGAGTTGTAATCTACCCACAGTTCTTGATATGGACCACTCAAGGGTTTTTGGCGCATATAAAAGTTGAGTTCACAAACTCAGTGTGGAAAAAACAAAAAAAAAGCCATATAATGTATCAGGGTCCTGGCAGGAAAAAAAAGATGTCACGACAAAAGGTAATTAATTGAGGAGGATTTAACAAAGAAGTTACTTAAAAGTTATAGATAAGATTAAGGAACATCAACTGGGAATAGTGCCGCTCCCTCATCCCTCCTACTCAAGGCTAACATGAATAGGGAAGCTTCTAAGACTTTTAGATTTGAGAGGGTGAGGGGAAGGAATGGTTACTAGAACCCAGTCCACAGTGAGTAACTCTAAGGGAGGGCCACCTGACAGGATCTGCTGCCTTCAGTAAAAGGACCCAGTCAACCCATAGGAAGAAATCCTTGGAAATAAATAACCCAATTCATTCTCCTCTCTTCCTCTGATCTCCTGCCAATGTCTCCCAGTGGCTGGACACAACTGGAATCAGGAGGGCAAAGTAGTCTGTAGAAACTGTCCAGAATGATTAACCTCTGGGGGCACAGAGCAGAAAAGAAAAAGATGGAGAATGAATCTAAGGGACAAACAAAAATATTTATTTTACATTATTCTCTTTAACTTAAAAGTTATCTTATTTGGAGAACCTAGTCCATCAAAGTTGTAAGAAATTCAGTTATTAATGGGACTCTGCCTCCCCTCCCCTCCCACGCCCATCTCATGTAAGACCCTTACTCCATAGAGCAAACTTTGGTCTACACTATATTCATACTTACTGTTGAGATGGGCATTGTCCAGACTTGCAAGAACATCCAAGTCTGGTGGCCCCATGGCTTCGTGCCACAGCATTCATGGGAGTCTTCACCAGAGTTGAGAACGCTGAGGGCTATAACATTACCTGAATGTGCCCACCATGCAGACATCCCCTACATTACAAAGTCTTTCCAAGGGGCATTAGAGGGAGCAGGCTACAGTGCTAGTTACACATAGTAAGCTTTATTCTTCCTTTCCCAAGATTGAGAATCTTCTTGCTTTGACTTCTGCTTTTGCATATCTCCTTTCAAAAACACTAGCTCTTCTTCCTTTCCACTCAAAATGCCCCAGAATATGATTTTTAGTGAGTTTGGATTTTCACAATATAAAGCGAGGTTTTCTGGAATTGGCTCCTGCTCCTGTAGACCATTAACTGCCAAAATCTTCGATTTCTTTTTGAAATAATAAAAAAGAAAATCACAGAAACAAATCTAATAGAATTCTCTCTGATTCCTCTACTGCAATGTAAATAACATGCAACTTAATTTGTATACATGATTGGAAATTTAAATGGTGTTGGAATACTATAGCAGGAGAGGAAATGGAGATTAATCCTAATCTGTAAAACAGGAACCAAAAAAAAGTATATAAAAAATAGAAAATCTGTGTAAAAAGACAGAAAGACAGCCATAGCCCAGTCACTTATTACACTGTACATTATCCTTTCCCTCTTCACTTTGCTTACATGTGTCTGAGCCTCTGAGTTTGATAGATATGGAAGGTAGGAGGAGGAAGATAAACATACATTGATATGGCTTCATCTACAATTTTCAAACAAACTTTCCTCTCTAAATGAATGCTAGATTACTTTCCAGAGTTGGTAACCTTACATAATTTACGTGAATAAGAGTCAAAGGAAGCATCAGGGTAGAGTTGAATAGATGGTCCCGGCTTGAACCTTGAAAGACTTGAGTTTGAATCTTTGTTCTTTGATCTACTAGCTTTTTGATGTTAGGCAAGTCACTAAACCACTCTTGAATTTTGGGTTCCTCAATCTATAAAATTAGGATAATGATACCAACCTTACAGAGCTGGTGTAAGGATTAACAATGATAAATATGAGGCCCCTGTTTAGTATCTAGACCATGATAGATACCAAATAGATGATTCCTCTTTTAGTATTCAAGTAATTGTGCCGCCGTCACTACTAAAGAAAACAACACATGAAAGGTAAAAGAATCTGATGGTTTTACAAGTGAACTGGACTAGAGTTAAGAAAAAAAAATAAAATGATAAGAATGGAAGATAGAAAGGGTCAATTGAAGAGAATAAAAAGTCTTTACTAAAGAGATATTTTTGTCTCCTCTTTCCAGTTTTTATTTGAGAGGGGCATGGGAGGGATCTTCTGATTACTAAACTCACTCTCAATATGAGTTTGGTCCCTATCTGGAGGAAAAGGCATCTGTCATCCCAGTTTAGCATTTTCCTAGCAGACTTCTATTTCAAACAACACTGTGGCCTATTTCGGTAGCTATGTACAGCGTGCTTAAGAGTTTCAGCCATAATAGAGGTCAGGAAGGTGCCAACTAATCTTGAGGAACAAGAATATATTGAGATCAGAAACTAGGGCTAAGGTGTGCCCAGTTACACCTGTTGAGTGGCCATAGTGAATCTTATTTCCTAAACTACAAAGAATTGAGTGATGGAGTAAAGCGTGTGTCACCCTCCAGAACAGACTCCTGCTCCTGTCAAATCTGGATAATAAAGATATCAATTAAGCACATTCCATGGGCTTTTCACAGTAAGTCAAGAATACATCTTGCCCACAAAGATTGTCTTTAGAACATTCTCAAATAGGAACACATCAATGTCATTTTGTCTCATGATTGATTTTTCTCATCATTTCACAGTTTGATGACATTAAACTGAGATCTTTTTTGGTACAATTTGTGTTTTTGTTTGTTTGTTTTTGTTGTTGTTGTTTTGGTTTACTCTTGTTAGAGATAACAAAATAGCTGGCTAACACACATTAGTGAAATTCAAATAAAATGGCAATCTTCTACTTTCTTAAGACCCAATATGCCTTCTAGATCCCTTTAAATGTCAGTTTCCATACTTTAGCATTTCATTATAGTTATAGATTATGAACCTTATCTGAATAGAAGCTCATGAAACTGAGATACAGAAGAATAGGAGTGGCCACAGCCAAACAGTGAAATATATGTCTTCACTATAACATGTGTATATTATGTACTGTTGAGTTGGCTCCAACTCTTGGCGACTCTATGAATGAGTGATGGCCACAATTTCCTGTCCTCAACAGCCTTGCTCATCTCCTGTAGACTCATGCCTATGAAAATTCAAAGCTGCTTAAACAGGAATACAAATAAAGGAAAGATTATTTTATGAAAACTGTTTTTGAAAATATATTTCATGCCTCAAAAACAGTATTAGGTGAATACATTTCTGAAAAATTGCAACAAGTTATCTGTAATTGCATATTGTAAAATATCACCTAGTAAGGACACAGGTATCCTATCATAATACCTTTTCTTGCTCAAACTCTGCTGCCCAACATTCTATACTTATTGAAAGACCAAGACCAATATCTTCCTTTACCAGTATACACAGGATTCTGGTAAAGAGAGAATAAAAGGAGAAGGACTAGAAATAGTTTGCTCACAGGGCAGTAAGATTTCTAGAGATCTAAAAACTTGGATGAGGTGGATATTATTCTACTTGTTTATATTTAGTTCATGATATAAAAATAAGTACACACTCAGATCCATACTAGCAGATATTGCTTTCTTATGGTAATTTTGTGTATATAAACATATTTTTTCTTTAACATTGTAACCTTATCATATGGAAGTCGAAACTCTGATGGCATTTGACTAATTTTTCTCTCTTGCAATTTTGTTGGGACCCAGCTCTTTCTTACCCTCCTCGAATTTCTTATTCTCAATTTCTACTCCAACTATCCTATGTTGGGGTGGGAGGATATCAAAATCAAATTAACATGTGTCTCCAAAAAACAAATACTAAATAAATCATTACAGTAAGCAGTTAGGGGTGCTAATAGTGATTAAATGGAAGTCTGACTCAGAGGAAGAGTTCAAATTAAAAAGGAGAGGAGAAAGAATTTTGAAGAGCAAATACTGAAGAACAGATCTATTGGATGCTTTTCCTATTTTTCTTTTTTTGGTTGAGGATCTATTTTCCAGAATTATCATATCTAACAAAAAACATAAGACATTAAATCTTCCAGACAAGAATTTAGATCAGCTATCCCATGAGATTTAATTTCTAAATAAGTGAGGACATAAAGGGAAGTAATAAAGAAGATGAAAATGCATACAGAAAGCAAATTAAAAAAAAAAATCTGTGTAGAAAGAGAAGAAAGTGTTTTTCAGGAAGAAGATATTTTATTCATTGTTTCAGAGAGTTAGTTCCAAACTGCTATAAAATAGCAGCTGTTTGGTTTCCTCTCCAAGAGTCCTGATTGGAAAGATATGAACATCTTCTGGTGGCCAGAAAACATTGTTCAGTTGACTCTTATTTCTGAGGTGAGTTCAGAGTGTTTACAGATTTCTCTGTATGTTTCTTACATTTTACCAGATTTCAATTATGTACTTAATTAGAGAGGAGAATTCAAACACTGCTGGATACAGTGCCAGAGCATGAGTTTTTCAACTAGAATTGTATTGTAGAAAGAGCACTGAATTGAGTATAAGGATACTCAGGTTTTGGTTCTATTTTTTGCCACTAAATAGACAAATGAGTTTGAGAAAGTTGGTTAATCTCCTTGATTCTCTTCTGTAAAATGAGTAGATTTAAGTGGATACTTTCTAAGATTTCTTTCCAGTTCTTCTTTATGCATTAGACAATCTTTTCAAGTCCTTCAACCAAAAGTAAGCCAATTTGCTAGTCTTTAGATAAACTTTAAGAATTTATTTAAATAGTTTAGAAAAAAAACAGTAGAAGCAAAACAAACACAACGAAGTCTTTTAGAAGCTGGAACTTTTATGCAAAATCAACATATCCTGAAATAATCGTTTTTTTTTAAAACCTGATTTTTAAACTTCTCAGTAATTCTCTCCCTCGATAATCTCAGGTCTGGAGGTGCATCATTTTCCAAACTCTAAATCTAGCTTCCCATAGAAGAGGGTATAGTCATGTCAATCAGCAACCCAACTCTTAGTTCTCTTAAAGAAAACAAAGAAAATCCATAATATATTCCTCCACTTTTGTATTCCCAAATGATCATTTCCTTTCTGTGTTGGTTTTAGCATCCATTGGGTTTATATGAATAATAGTTCATTGTTTTCCAGTTTCAGATATGCTAATATATCAATGCTTCTGTATTTTAAACTCTAGTCCCTTGAATGCTTTAGACCCTCTTTAATCTCTTGAGTCAACTAATTGTATTTTCTTCCTTAAGGTGAGGCGCTGAATAGTCTTTTTGTCAACTCAGCATCATTCTGAGCCTCTTCAAAGGCAGGAACTACATTTCCCGGAATCTCTTTACATGTATAGTTCCAAGCTGGAGTCTGTCAATGAGAGGCGCTTGCTCAAGATTTAGAAGGCAGAAGAGGAGGACACCATTGTTTTCCAGTCAGAAAGATGCATGGGCAGATGAAAGTTCAAAGCTGCTTCCAGATAAATTTCTTGAGGAACTCTTGCATCTATGCTTCTGACTGAGACAGCTGGGGTGGATGGACTCACACTGAAACTAATGAAGTTTATAAACTTCAGGGCTCCTTTCTTGCATGGACCCTTTCTAGGACTCTGGGACTATTGTCCTCATAATTTTATTTACTTTTTCTTATAGAGAGCACTCGAAGTTGCATAAGCTTTAAGGCTCACAACACTTAGCTCTAGCTCTGAACGGTTAAGAGCCTCCCAGAGATCTTGTGACTCCAGTGACTTCAGGAGAGCTACCGTCAGCTTTGGGGCTGGAGTTGGAGGTCTTCTGTGAGGCCTTTCTGAGTCTCTCTCCCCCTGCCCTTGCAACAGTTGTGGACACTCTAACTCCCTTCATACTAGGAACAGAGTGGCTTTTGTTTTCATGACCAAACCAGTCATTGCTTAAAAATGACTGCTGTCAACAATTAGGTTATTTTTTTTGTTCCACTTAATCTCAAATTTAACGTGACATTTCTCTACACTAGAAATAATAGGAAAGCAATTATTTAACATCACATTAATAAAACCTTAGAGTAAGCTCCAGCTTGATCAACATTGACTATTCATAATGTAACATTTGGCACGTAGTGCTTAGTAAATATGTGCTAATAAGTGAGTGAAGGAATGGATGACTTCGTGAGCATTTGTATCCAAGTTACTCTTTAGTTATGATTATTAAAACAATATAGATCATCTTTGTTATAACAAATTCTCCCAAGATTTACTTAGCACAGTATCAAGAACTCCCAGCTGCTCACTGCTTTTTTTGGATGAAAATGAGTAGATTTGGGAGCCATTCCAGCACAAATTCTAGGAAATTCCAGGATGCATCTGTAATTATTTTAGGGTCTTCCAGAGGTTTGAGGCCACACCTGTTAGTTATGAATTATTTTCCTAGGGTGAATATATATATATTTAAAAGGGCCTGATTATTGGATCAGAGTTTGAAGAGTTCAAGCCCTCTCATTTTTCTTCTTGCAATTCAGTTCTGCATAGTAAATAGCAATGATAATCATTTTGCTGGATAAGAAAGTCAATGGCCAGTCCTCACCAGAATAAATCATGCTCATAATTTAATTTTAATGAAGACTACAACCTTAAAAAAAAAAAAGGAAATAATTTAATCGTGCTTAGAATTAGGCCAGTAGTTTTTAAAACATCCATATATATCTTGCACTACTGTATGCTCTATATTGAAGTCAAACATTTAGGAGTTTGTAATTTAAAAAATATTGATGAATTCTATGGAAAAGTAAAAAATTCCACGTTTTGCTATTTGTTCTAAGAATTAATTTTCTTTAATTTATATTTTTCATAGATGGAGTAAAAAAGTAATAATGCAAGATAATTTCATAATTATTGACGATGAATATGTTGGTAAGTAATTAAGTTTGGGAATCTTTGGTCTTTTTGTTTTCATTTAGTAAATATTTACTGTGTTCCACTTCTATGCTAGGTACCATGCTAACCAGTAGAAATATAATGAATTACACTTTATAGCTACCTTCCTGAAGTGGGGCAGACAGACACTTAACTGTAATTTCAGGGGGGAAAAAAAACAGGTGAATGGTTTGGAGGAATAGGAAAGGAAAAAGGGAGCTTTTGTGGGACCAGACACTGGAGTTACATACGATAATTTCATATATTTTCCATCACACCTTTGAGTCATTCTCATAAAGGAGGAAACCAACTCTGAGACATTGGATACCTAGCCAAGTTAACTGTTAATGAAGAGCAGCTTTAGAAGTTTACACCGATGTCTGTCTGGACCCTAGAGGCAAAGAATACCTAAAAGTCCTGAATTCCAGATAGTTTTGGGGTAAAAGTCACAGTCCCTCTGGCATATGTTCAGCACGACTCAGTTCATTCTCTAAAGGCCATGTG
>NW_006432008.1:139893-140725 GCF_000325575.1 Pteropus alecto | reverse complement strand
TCATTTATTGAATGATGTTTCTCTGTACGTGTCATCCCTAAGTCTAAGAGGGCTCAGTTGCTTAAGCTTCCACCAGCTGGCAGAAGTAATTGGAGCAGAAGGTAGGATGTGGATTTATTCAGTTTTTTTTCCAAGTACAATATTAAATACATATTAACAGCTCGTTATTTGTTCTGCTAAATGGGTATAAGCTCTCGATATTTAGATTCTCAGAGGACTTCAATTTCTTCACCTGCGGGTTTAGATGGAATTATCTGTAAATTATCTTTCAGGAGGAAGTTGCCAAATAGTCGTAAGAGTTTATTATCTTAGTTTTTAATTGCTATATCAGAAATGTATAATATAATATGTAAGCTTGATAAATGTTGAATGAATAAATGTATCTAAAAACAAGTGTTTGGGAGAGAGAAGAGCAGCATAATTGGGATGCCCTAGTTCCAAAAGGTCATTTTCAGGTGTCAGGAGGTTGTGAGGAGAGACCTCCGGTTCCCCCCCACCCAGCCCCTCCCAACAAAGGGACCAGCAGGGCGTGCTCCTCAGACAGCTCCAGATTACACTGCAAACCTTGGATTTACCTTTGCTTTCCTTTACTCCCCATCTCGGCCCCCGCGCTCGGGTCCCGGGAGGTTGGGTGGGTTGGAAAGGACATCGGGCGCCTTTAAATGCTAATGAAGTCGGTGCCCAACTCCGAAGCCAACTTTCCCCACCCTCTTCCCTCGTCCGCCCTTCCCTCCCCGGCCCGTGCGCCGCCTAGAAAAACTTGTGCGGGGCCATTTTTGGGGCAGTAAGATCGAGCGAGGAGCCCAAGAGCGAGCGCGCAGCCCGAGAGCTC
>NW_006432008.1:97276-139388 GCF_000325575.1 Pteropus alecto | reverse complement strand
GAGCTGAGCGTACGGGGGGCCCGGGGACCTCGGGGTGCCCGGGGACCTGGGGTCCCCAGAGTCGCGGCCGCAGTGCGCCCGTCCTGCAGGAGCTCCCAGGTGAGCGCGTGGCGCTCTGCGCTCTTCGCTGCCGGGTGCGCGTTCCTCTTGGTCCTGGGCCAGCAGTTTGGGTCTTAACTTTGGTCGCCTAGCCAGACACTGTCACCCCTTCCCGAAGTGGTAAATGCCTCGGTGCAAAGAGTAAAGAAAGGAGCGGCAGCCTGGGAGAGGGGACCCAGGGGAGGGATGGATGTGGATGTAGGGGAGGAACAGACACGTGGGACGGCGACTTTGGAGTCCTTGCTCAGGATCTGGGTGTGGGGAGGATTTCCTTTGGGGAAGAGTCAGGCCCCAGAAGCAGACGGGGAGGAAAAAGTGGAAAGACTTCTTGCTGGGGAGGCTCAGGTGTCTGTCCCTGATGCCCTTCCCACATGGGCACGGGAAAGGCGCCATGCGTCTGTCGGCCACATGTCGGGAAAGAGGTGTTGCAATTCTCTTGGATCTTGGTCCCACGTCCTCCTCCCTCCCTGTGCCCACTGCTGCGAAGAACCATTCACAGTTTACCAGTCGCTACGCCTTTTCTTCTTCCTGGACTGTGGGGAACGCTCGTGGTGCGGCAGCTGAAAAAACTTTTTAGGAAGTGTGGGTATGACGTTTGTTTAGAACATCGTTATCTTGGGACATTTAACTTAGGAAAGGAAATAGTCTGATGAAAAGTTCGGGTTTGGGAGCAGAGCGTTAGAAAGGGTTTCTGTTGTCATTGTTGGTTTTGTCACGTGCAGCCTTCTCAAGTAACGCCCTGTGTGAGGCCTTAAAGAGGCTTACAAAGCAGGTGGGTGGTGAATAAATAAGCTTTCTCAAGGGTGTGTGCATATATCACTCACTCTCTTAAACAGGAAAGTTAGTAGGATGCTTTAGAGAAATTTTCAGCATTTGAGTGCAGTGTGTTTGATCCCTCTGATCCTTGCCTGCCAAATTTCTTAGGAAGAACATTGAGGGAATAATGTGAAGAAAGCACAGTATAGTTCCTTGTTCCCCACCTCGAGAGGCCTGTTTCTTTTTCTGGGGCTTTTACTCATTGACTGCCCATGCTAAATGTAACCTGTGTCGGTTAAGAAACAAAATAGCTCTCATTTTGCTGGACTAAAAGTTGCTTAAGTCTAGCCAATACTGAACTGTGATATTGTTTCCAACAAGTGTTTTCTTGGAACACTTCATGCAAAATGTGTCAGAGAGACAACCTTGGGTTATCCAAAGTGGTGTTAAGATATACCCCCCTCCCCCTTTAAATTCTATTTGTAATAAAGGAATTTTGCAGTTATTCACTTGATTCTCGTACCCCTTCTGGATCTAAACTGACCTTCTGGATTTTTAAAGCAGATATCTATCTTTAAAGATGAAAGAAACGGGTAAAGTTAACTTTCTCAGCCACCAATTGCTGTTAAAGCCTCTACTACATCCTGGTGATGATTCTGGAGGTCTTTCATCTTTCCACTGAAACTCCAACTCTCAAAATGAAGGGCAGCTTTCTATGTGACCTTTCAACACTTTGTCTCTGTTCTCTGTGTCCTGCCATCTCGTTTTTTTCTTTTCTTTTCTTTCTTTCTTTTTCTTTTTCTTTTTCTTTTTTGCCAAGCAAACACATGGGTGCCTAAAATGTGCCGGGCACATTAGTAACTGAAATGGAATTCAGGTTTTTTTGGATTCTCCCATTCTAGTTTTTACAGTCTTTAACTTCAGTGTACATACAGCCATAGGCCAGGAAAAGTAGTTTACCTGAGTGAAACACTTCCCTTCTAATGAACATTATGGAAGCCATTATGGCCTTCCTCTATCCTCCCTTTGCCCTTTTGTGTAGGTGAAGTGAGTTTAGGGTTTAAAGCAAGAAGTGTGTATGAATGTGTTTGGCCGTATGAAGTTGTTGAAAATATTTGTGGAATTAGGAGAAAATTTAAAACTACATGGGGTGGGGTGAGGGGAGAGAAATAACCTTCAGCCTGGATTGAGGTTAGGCTTGAATCAATTTTTATCTTTTCCTCATTGTATTAGTGTTGCCTTTCTAATCAAGGTTATATCTTTGACAGTGGTAGACATTAACTTTTATGAAAATGAATCGAAAACAGTTCCTAGCTTTTTATTTTCCCAGGTCATTAATTGGGGGGCACATAAAAAGAGACACAAAAAATATATCGTTTGAGGTAATGTGTGACTTAAAAGCATATGATTTATCAAAAGCAGGCTACTTCAGTGTACATTTGGATCTAAAACATTTTTTTTCTTCTTTGCCCAGCTGCTCTAATTAGAATGGCCTAAAACTGAAGATGCCAATGGTTTAAGTTTTTCATTGGAGACATCTTCCTTATTTGGAATCGGAGTTAGAGATTGCTCTGTCAGTGGTGGGCTGAATGATCTTGGACACATGAAGAGTAGTGTTTTTTTTTTTTTCTTTTTACAAAGAGCTAAAATATTCCTCAAGCATACCTAGCAAAACTAAGAACTAACTATACCCACAACAGAGCAAATCCTAATTACTGTTTTTTAGTGCTGAGTTTAAAAACTGTATCCTTATTGTTTATCCTTGGAAATTACAAACTTTGTATTTCATGGAGATTTCAGCATGGATTAATATTAATTTTTACTCTCATTCTCTACTAAGTTCTTTTTTAAGGTACTCTATTGTCAGATTTCCTGTTTCATTGAATCTTGATAATTTCTTTATGCATTTCCTGACTTCAGACATAGGCATTTCTTAGAGGTACTGAATTTGGCATTCAAAATTGATTCAAAGGAGCCCTCAGATTTTACTTGATAACTGTAACAAATATGAATCTACAAAGGACAAGTTAATATGACCATACTATTTGTTTAGATGACTTCTCTTAAATTCTGTTAAAATTTGGTGTTGTACGGAAGTGATCCTACTCGGGATGGAAAGTGGATACAATAATCATGTTTAAGAGGGAGACTTTATAGAAAATACTGAATTTCATTCCCACCAACTGCAGAGAGTAAACAGTGAAACAGAAGCCCAAATTCATCACTGTGTTTTGAAAAGACCTGTTACATCATGTCTCAGGGTGGTGAGTACAGCACTGGATTGAGACAGCATCAGTTCTATTATTACTCTTGACTCCTCTGATAGGCCCCCAACTGGCAACTAGACAAGATACTTTATGTTATGTGTTTGTAGATTAGCTATTAACAAGGAACTACTATTTCACTTAATAAAGTTTGCCAGTGTTTCGAAGTGTGAAAATAATGTGTTAAGGTCACTTGTGCTTACCTTGTTTATCTACATTCTCTTTCATTGTGACCCTTCTGTTGCACTTTAGAACATTTTTTTTCTGTTAAACTATAATCTTGAAGAACATTTTTTTTTTTGTTTTTCCTTTAACGATATTTCTCAATTTTAATTACTGCAGAATTGTATAGATTTATTACCAGTCTTTATCTTATGACTATATAAAAGTTTTAACAGGGAAGAAAGTTTTATTCTTTTGAAAGTATTTCCTTATAATAGCTTCACTTGCTCCATTTTCTTTTTCTAATATATTTTGGAATTAAGCTTTTAATGGTTTCCTTGGGTATGTTTGGGCTTTATATAATGCTATTAAGACCTTAGTGATATGAGCTTTATCTCTTTGTAGGTCAGCTACTAATTTATCTGCTTAATCCTATTTTAGCCACCAAAGTCCTTGGCACTGTCAAATGGTTCAACGTCAGAAATGGATATGGATTTATAAATCGGTATGTGTGTTTGTATCTTTACATATTTTAAAAACATAGCTATGTTGTGGCACCAGCAGTTAAAAATTCTTCACCATACTTTATTAATGGCTTGTATGAGTTTTTAAGATTTGTAAGTGCTGTAAATAATCTCATTTCTAAGATACTGGTCATTAAATATTAGTTAGAATACATTGCCAGAACATTGATAAATAACTTATTTTATAAAATTTAGTTATTAAAAGAAAAAAATGGGTGGGGGGGATAAATAAGAAATGGGAAGGGCCTTAGGATAATTGACTTCATATCCATAATTTCACAGATGGAGAAATGGAGTCTTAGACTGGTTAAGCAACTTTCCTAAGGTCACACAACTAGTGAGTAATTGAGCTGGATCTGTAACCCAGGTCTGGTCCAAGTCCTGTGTAGAAACTGTAGTGTTTTCTTTAAACCATGGTAACTTCTAATCATATAAGAATGAGAATGTGAGTGCAAGCTCTTGGAAATATGTTTTTATGTGATATTTTAATTTTCTTTGTACCCCTTCCACCTCAACCATCCCCTCCACACACACTTAAAAAAACCCTCCAATTTCTTCCTTGCCTGTTTTTTTTGGGGGGGAGTGGGGGTGGGGGTGGGGAAGGAGGAGTTAGAGTGGGGTGGTGGTTGGGGGACTGTTTTAGGTTTCAGTGTAAGGAGAGCCTAGTTCACAGCTGTGCTCTGTCCTTTTAACTGTCTTGCTTTGCTTTTGCTGGGAGAGAAATCTGGGGCTCTGATTACATACCACGTGATTTAGAAAGAGATGAGAGGAAAGGGATGTTTCTGTGTGTTGAATCTGTACCCTCGGATCTAAGCACTGTGGTAATGAGGAAGAGTAAGGTGGGTATCTTGGGGGTTTAGCAGTTTTTCATGGGGATTGATTCCCGGCATCCGAATTGAGTTCAGAGAATAAACAAAAATGTATGTTGTGTTTCAAAGTCTTGAGATCTAAACTCATAAAACATCTATTCTTTTTAAGTTTTTCCACCTACCTAGTACCTTTTAATTGTGAGCTTTTTTCTTCTAACAGAAATGACACCAAAGAAGATGTATTTGTACATCAGGTAAGGGGGTAATAAATGTTACATTTTATATGTGTGGAGAGGGTGGTGTTGGTACTGTGTTGTTTTCCCATTCCTGAATGTCATCCTATACATCATTATTCTACCATAAACTCTTTCTGTGATTTTATTTTGGCAAGAGCTCAATCCCACATTTTAAGGTTGGCAGATAAGCTCTTCTGTCCCATCACAATAACTATTTTCAAAGAGTTTTTAAATTTGAATGAAATGAAGTAATATTTGATTAGACCGCTTTTTAATTTTTAAAGCCTTTTTTTTTTTTTTTTTTTTTTAATTTTTTCTTTTTTTTATTGTCCCAATCCCCAGGCTCTTCTCCATACAGCAGTTACAGAAGTCTTTTTAAAAAGCAAATCAGATCATGTCTCTTCCATGACACAGTCTTTTCTTTTAAAACCTTCCAAGCCTTCCTATTGTATTTGGAAGAGAATCTAAATTCTCACCGGGTATTACACAGCCCTTTGTAACTTTTCACTATGACTCCCCAGCTTCATCTTTTACTGTCCTCCCCACTGGTCACTGAGTTCTAGCCTCACTGTCCTTCCCTCCCAGGAATGTACTTTGTTCCCACATGTTCTTGTGCCTGAAATACTCTTCCCCTAGGTCTTGGTTTATGTGCCACATCTAAGGCCTTTTTAGTACATACTTTGAACCCCCATATCACTCTAAAGCCTTTGAGTCTTTAGCAAAAAAACCTTTTGTTTCCATGACGGCATCCTGTTCTCTTGATTGTGTGGTTCCCCCATAATATTTGGCTGGAACTGTCTTGGTTTTGCTTAGGTGGGTATTTGTTAAAGCTCCTCTATCAGAGCAGTTCTAATTTGGAGTAAATAGCACAGCGAAGTGGATAGTTAGGGCGTATGTATTCAAGACATGAGAAAACTCACAATTCCTAGGATAGTCCTCGCTCTTGTCAAAGGTAGGCTTGGTTGTTAGCACATGGTCAGGCCAAAAGCCCCACACTCCCTTAAATTCGAAGCCAGTGTAGAAGATGGGTAAAATATGGAAAACATGGGCTTCTCTGCTGCAGGTATCTCAGTCTTTCTTTACATTATTAGCCTAGGATGTTATTTATTCTCTTATCATGAATCCTGCTCTTGCTTTACAAAATAGGTTAAAAGAAAAAATACCTACCCTTACTGTCCTTTTTCTATATTTAGTTTTCAATGAATTGAATCCAATATGTCCATAGTTCTAAGTGTATAACAACAGAGGAGCTCAGAGCCAGGTTCTAATACCGGCACATTTACCTGCAGGGCTCTGGCAAGCATCTGGTTGTCAGTGTTTTTATTTTCTTTTGTTTAGGATTGTGTGTGTATTGAGGTGGAGTGTGGTGACTGGAGATAGTGATATCTAAGAATAAGCTTTCTAGTTGTGGTTTCTGTCATTTATATCTCTGCTTGACTTGGATATATTTGAGTTATACCTAGATAATTTGAGTAGATTTTTTGTTTACATACAATGACTTTTAAAGTCATAACAAACTGAAAGGAAGTGTTGGTTATAATACCAAGAGGTTAATAGATCTTTTGGGGGTAAGAACTCTGCGTTTGGTGACTGTTGGACTGAAAGACCTCACAAGTTTCTGCACTTGTGGCCAGCTTCGTTAGCCTGAGAGTATATGACCTGATTTCAGCCCCCGTGAGGCTGTGTGGTGAGTCACCTCACTGTGTTGAGGCCTGCCCAGTTTAACAGGAAAAAGGGAACAAGCGGGCAGGGAGGGGCTGGCTTTGGAATGGCTGAATGTTCAAACTGCGTGCGCATATATCCTGTCCTGAACTGCCTTTTTCCTCTGTGGGTGAAGTCTCTGCCCTATTGGCTCATTCTTTAATTTTTTTTCTCTCTCTCCTACTCGGAGTAAGGGAAGGGCTGGATTACACATACCTAATCGCTTTATAAAATAAGGTTGACCTAATTCCATAGAAACTCAGAGCCCCTTTAACTATTTAGAGATACCAGAAGGAAATAGAAATTCATTGCAAGGATTATTCTGCTTCCTTCTACTGGTTGAAAAAGAAAGATCTGTTCATAAGCACATATTTAGGTGCAGATGTTGAATGCAGGATGACATCTTCATTGACCTTTTAATATATTATCAGGGACATGTGCATGATGTGGTGGGAAAAATACTAAATAAATATGTAGATACAGTACAGGGATATGAGTTCCCCCACTTACTCCCCTACTCTCCCCAAGCTGCATCTTTATAACCTCAGATAAATTACTTATTAGCCTCATGTTTTCCCACCCATACAATGGGTGGTGGGGCAGAGGCCAGATTTTCAGTAATATTGTGATTCCTGTGGTAATTTTGTATATTCTCTTAGAAATGCCTTGGCATTTCCTAATTCCTTTTTCCTATTCATCATCTTCCCTCCTCTCCTTCATACATTTTTAAAATTCTTTTCGAGGTTAGCAGTTTCTCTTTTCTATAGAGCTTTATACCTAAAATGTGTGCTTGTGTGTGTGTAAGATTCATGAAGGCATCCAACTCCTCCCCCTCAACTGATGGTGCTAGATTAGTAGTTTGAGGGAACCAATATATCTAACGTCATGAGTAGGTCATGATCAGGCTATAACAGGAGTGTGTGGTATCTACACATTCTGTTTAATACACCTACCAAGATGAATTCTGAAGGATAACATAAATCAAGAGGTTAATGTGGAATGGTTTTTATAGTGTTTTTTTGTTTTGTTGTTTTAGAGATTCAGGTTAGTAGGAGAATGATAGTTTTAAAAAGTAATAATAGGTCAATAGTTTCTTCATTATACCCAGTAAGCTTGAAAATGATGAAATCTGTCATCAGTGTTGACATATACGTCATTTAGAATTTTCTCTTCTCTTGACAGACTGCCATCAAGAAGAATAACCCACGGAAATATCTGCGCAGTGTAGGAGATGGAGAAACTGTAGAGTTTGACGTGGTGGAAGGAGAGAAGGTGAGAAGAAGTTGTGGCTGGGTATCGGAGTGTGCTGGCACTTGGTTTCCTCACATTGTAAATGATCTCTCAGCCCCTTATGAATTCACATTACTTTGGGTTTTTTTGTGTAACAGGAAGAAGTGACTTTTATGTAGAAATATTTTTGATTACTGGGTGTTATTATAAATATTCTTTGATATATTATAAAAGTACATTTTAAATTTTCATTTAATAAATGATGAACCCTATTTCTGGAAGGAAAAGCTAATTTCTCAAGATTTAAAATGATATTTTATTTTGGTATAAATATATGTGCAAGTGTGGATTAAAATTTAACTTTTTAATAAGAAAATTTTCAAGCTGTGATTTGTAAGCACTTCTGCATAAATAATACACAGTAAAGAATGCTTTAATCTCAGTAAAAGATGATTCAAATGGAATATAATCATTGTGTTTTCTCTTTGGCTTGGATTTTGGAAAGCTGAAGGCTTCTTGGTAGACTACATAACAGCTTTGTTCAGATGAAGCTAATGGATCATCTTGAAGTGTCTCTACAGAATTTTCTTTATGCTGTTACAGTTTGAATTCCAATATTAGTAATGTCCTTTATGCTTTGTCTTTAATCAACAATCCATTATAGAGATCAGTAAAACAGTATTGAATGAGAATAAAAACACTTTAAAACCGTATGTGGTACAACTTCCATGGCAGCTGATCATGGCAGCTGAAGGATAAACTGAGTTAATACCTATGCATGTGCTCTTCCCACATATGTGCATATACACCGTTTTCAGAGTCCTTACTTTTAGTGGCTCCCAAACTGTTTGGTTTTAAAAGAACACTTTATTTAATATAGAAATTTAAATGACGTCTTTACCAATGTGATCCCCAGGGTCTCTTGCAAATGCTGGCCTGTAATCATCTCTCTTATTCCATCCAACTCTTAAAATTTTGTTTTGCCAGGTTAATTTTACCCCTGTTTGTTTTCAGAATTTGAAGTTTTACACATTGATGGTAGGGTGTAAAATATACTCTTGAATTCCTTTGTCTGAATTTTTTATATTTTTTGAAGCATTATTTTTATCCATTGTCCATATGAGGATAACACTAAGTTTGTTTGAGAATAATAGAGAAGTCTGCATGTGTAGAAATTATACTAACTAAAGCGAGGATGCTCTTTTCCCATTGCTGCCAAGATGGGAGCAGTTTCACTATCAATAAGTCATTGCCGGACAGCCACATGAGCCCACGAATAGGGATTCTCTTGGTATCTCTTAGAGTAACGTAGGTTTCAGCATTTTCTAGGAAGTTCACGTGATCTTAGTTATTTTCCATTGAGGATTATTTTTCTTTGTCTAGCATTAGTTCTTTGACAGTTACATTATATTTATTAGTTTATGTTCTTTAAAAATGTACATGCTGCTCTTAAACTTAGCGTAACCAAACAAGGCAAAGTTTAGATTGCGTGAGCAAACAGGCTGTATACATATCAATCAGGACATTAAATACCTTGCTCACCTTATTAAAACTTGGGTGTGTTTTTGAGGTCACGATAGGAATTGACAGTACATTTTGCCAGTCTTTAACACTTTGGCTCTCTAAGGCTGTTTTTGGTGGGTTAGTTTAGCTTTTTTTAAATTTTGATGCCATCTTTATTTTCTGTCTCAGGGTGCAGAAGCTGCCAATGTGACTGGCCCAGATGGAGTTCCTGTGGAAGGGAGCCGTTATGCTGCTGATCGGCGCCGTTACAGACGTGGCTACTATGGCAGACGCCGTGGACCTCCCCGTAATGTATGTTGGTCCCTCTTCCTAACCAGTAATTGAAAAACATGTTCAATCTAAAATTAAGTATGCATACATGGAACAGATTAATAAATGCTGCCTTTTCTTTTTCTTTTCCTTCTTTCCTTCTTCCTTCCTTCCTTCTATTTTTGTTGATGGGAAATTTTTAGTGCCCAGAATTTATCCGTAGCCACTGGTCTCATTGGAAACTTGCCATTCAAAAGTTCTATCAGTTTGTATGTCTTAGGCTGCAAATTTTAGAAATTTAATTATCTTGTAACAAGAAGGCTTCATTAAGGGTCTCAAAAAGCCATTCTCTCTTTATTGGGCTCTTTTATCTGGTTAGAACCTAGTGGCATTTATTGGGAAAGGGGAATGACATTTCTGTGATTGGCCTAAACCTGCTCATCCCTTGGCACTGGCAGTCTTGACTGCTAAGAAAATCAGTGTTTGACTGGCAGGGAAGAATGGGGAGTAGCCTGGGAATAGGCTAATAAACAGTCCTGGCCACAGAAATACTAAGTTTCTCTCGATTAAGTAGCTATTTTATTTAGCATAGCATTTTTCCTTTATTTTAAAGTAAAGAAGTAATAAGTAATTCTCTGGATTTTTAGTTCTTCAAGTTGATGATAACAATTCAGGTGAAAGGGTTTATAACCAAGCCTGGCTATATTTTTCTCAGGAGGCTCAATTTAAAGTACTCTCAGAGCATCCAAAGAGAGTCTCATTCATTTGTGGTCATGAGGATCCTATAGATTCAAGTTACTTTTTGATGTTTCTAGAATTAACGCCTTGGATTGGCAATATAGAATGAAACTCAAAATGCTTTGCGAGCACAGGATTGTGGCTATGTGAGTCATCCAAGGAAAACTTTTGAAAAATCTCACCAGAATAAAATATCTGCAGACAGAATGATTTATCTCTATGCATTGACAGATTTATATCTTTCTGCTTACCAGAATGCTTTTCCTCGCCATTCTATCATCTATATCACCCTGCTCAAGCTGATTTTTATCACATTCTTTACATCTTCTTTCTCTGTTTCTATATTTTTCTTACCCATGTTTTGCTTACTCTGTTTGATTTTTAGTAGTAAGCTGCGTGGGGGTGGGAGTAGATGTGAGCTACAGCATTTCCTGAATCATGTTAACTCAAGTTCAACAGAGTCACAGAGCTCTAGTTGTGATTATTTTGATTCCTAGGTTAATTCAGAAGTAAAAGTGGTAGGAAACCTTTAATGAAAAATTTTCCTTTACTTTTCTCCTCAGCTGGGAATTCTGAAGTCATGCAGGTAAAAGATGTTTAGAAATAAAGTAGTCAAAATTCTGAGGGTGTACCTGAATAAACGTTTTCTGTTGTAATGTCTTTAAATCCTTACGGCTCAAGAGCATGTTTGGCAGTGGTGCTGCCATTACTCTTATGTTATGAAAACTCCTAATGAAAGCTTTGGCTGTATAAAACTCAAAAAGACACAAAAAGCCTGAAAAGAAAAACAATTTGTGAAGTCTGTGTCTTTATGTAATTGACGATACAGGTTTTACAAGGTGTAGAATGGCTTGATTTTTCTGAAATTAGACTAGCTGAGGCTATAGTTGAAGCTTTTCCAAATACCCTCATCCCCAAAAGAAATGGGTTATTGTTAATTTTTAATTTATTCATTTAAAAAACTATAGTTACTTTCCTTAAGACTACCTTTGGCATTTGCATATTCTCCTTTAAAATAAGATTTGAAATAAATTCTTTGAGTGATATTTGGCTGTTTTTATTTTTTAATATAAAATATTAGTATATGGTATGGTAGTTTAAATGCAGGAAAAAATATAAAATGAGTCAATAATTCCCTTTGTTAGTAGGAGTTATATTTAGAAACTGCCCGTATCTTTTACTTATTACTATATATTAAAGTACAATTAAGATTGTTCCTAAACATAGAAAGAAAATCATGCGATATCAGTGGTTCTCAAACTTTTTGGTTTTTGGACCCATTTAGATGCTTAAATATTATTGAGCTCTCAAGAGTCTTTGTTTATGTGTGTTTCTATCTATTAATATTATATTAGAAATTAAAGCAGAAATTTAAAAGATATTCAATTGATGTAAAATAAACTCGTTACATGCAAAAAACATTTTTTATGAAAACTATATGTTTTTAAATTGAGCAAGAAGCATGGTGTTGTTTTACAATTTTGCAAATCTCTGATGTCCGATTTAATAGAAGGCAGCTGGATTCTCATATCTCCTTTGGCATTCAGGCTGCCGAGAGACCGAGAGACCGTGTCATTGCAGCTCTAGGACACCCCACCACACACTCCTGAGAGGATGAAATAGGAACAGGCAGATAGCATCTTCGTAGCACTATGAGAATGGTTTGACCTTAGTAACCCCCTGAAGGGTTTGGGAGACGCCATCCGCACTTTGAGAATAGCTGCAGGAAGTAAACCATTTATTTAGAACAAACTTGATAACACTACAAACTATATTTTTTCTTGACTGCCTTAACTTTGCCCCAGAAGAGGCAAATGTTGGGGGACACACATTTGATGGTGCTAAATATTATAAATGTTGTAGATGATCTTTGGGTAGTTGGTCAATTAATACTCATTAATTCTAATTAGATGACTATTAAATTCATTATAGATTGATTGCTTTTGCTTTTCTGCTTCTTGGTATTTTATCTGCACAGATCTACTTTAATCTTAATGTAGTTTATCCCAGGTAATCACATGATGATCTGGGTTAAATGCATTTTGTCTGTATAATAAAAGGGATTATTTCTTTTGGGGAGGTATTTTTCTTTTGGTGATATTCATCCTAAATGGTATTCTTTGGTTCTTTCCTTGCTGAAACTTTTTCTGAATCTCTGTTTCTTTGCTTCGCTAGTACGCTGGGGAGGAGGAGGAGGAAGGGAGCGGCAGCAGTGAAGGATTTGAACCCCCTGCCATTGATGGGCAGTTCTCTGGGGCCCGGAGTCAGCTGCGCCGCCCCCAGTATCGCCCTCAGTACCGGCGGCGGTTCCCGCCTTACCACGTGGGACAGACCTTTGACCGTCGCTCACGGGTCTTTTCCCATCCCAACAGAATGCAGGTAAAATTGCACCTGGGACTTCTCTTCAGCAGTCCTCACCCCTCCGTCCTTCCTCTGCCTCCTCTTCTTCCTCCTCCTCCAACACCAGCTGCCGGAAGTAAAACCTTGCTTCCCGATGCTACAAAAGCTGAGGCAAGGTTTTGTCTGCATTCTCAGAGCAGTCATTCTAGTAACATTTCTAAAAACACAACCACATGAGCCATGCCTGTGATTGGGGACCCTGGTGCATAGTGCACAGTTTCTAGTTTATAGGAAAATAAAAGAAGTAAAGTAGAGAAGCAGATGGTATGTGTAAGGGCTTAAACTCTGAAGTCAGGCAGGTCGGGATTTGAATCTTGTCTCTGCTACTTTTTATCTGTGAACTTTTGAGAAAACCAAACTTTTGAGAGATTAACTTGTCCATCCATTAACTCGGGATGATAACCTGCCTCCACCATGGGGTTATGATGATTAAATCAAAAGTAAAGACTAGCAAAATGCCTCCCTCAGGATAGCTA
Source organism: Pteropus alecto (assembly GCF_000325575.1). NCBI lineage: Eukaryota > Metazoa > Chordata > Mammalia > Chiroptera > Pteropodidae > Pteropus > Pteropus alecto. The sequence goes on along the minus strand of NW_006432008.1, from coordinate 126,220 downwards.
ACATCTAATAAGTCTCTAATTTGGATAGGATAGTGTCGATTATTAAGAAAAGCTACCATAGAGTGGAGATTGTTGATTAGCGATCTCCTTTTTTACTGCAAAATATTAATACAGGTATTGTGAACTTGACCTGTAATTAATAAGCCTTATACCAACTTTGCAGTTCCCAGAAACTTGGAAAACTTAGGATAGGATATCATTTTTGTTATCACTAGCTACAAAATTTTCCTCTCAGTGGAAAAAGTGTCCTTGGTTTTTGTTTTCTGTCCACTAAGTGTTTTGACTGAACATTATGTTCAGTCTGTTCTTTGCTACCCTTCGCCTGTCCCATCATGCATGACTGTGTTCTTTCTACATTGCTTCTTGTTTTTTCCCTTCCACGCTTTAACAGCTGTCCCTGACAAATGTGCTAAAAATAACAAGTAGACTTACGTATATGGAGAGATTGGGTACATGAGGCGTAGTAGGTTCCTTTAGGGCCGTGCTCTGGGGTTCTAGGAAATGAGGACAGGAAGAGTAAGTGAGATTGTCATACACATTTATTTTTAGTATGTTAGTGCCTTCCTGAAATAATCATTCTTAGTATTTAGCATATACACATGTATCTTATTTTTTGAGAACATGATGATTCTTTTCCATATTATTTGAAATAAAGTATATTTCACCTTAGGAATTGAAGGCGATACTTCAATGTCATGTAGAAAATCCTTTGCAGAAGCTGATTGAAAACTCATTTTGAAAAAAAATGTGCTTATTCTGAGAACTACTTTTAGTTGTTTTAACTTGGGCTGAACTTTTTACTCATTCCATATCTGAAGTAAAAGCTATCTTAGATTCCTTCAACAGTTTTTCCTTAGACTCTTTCTACTACATATCATGTTTATATGTTCAGTGAGTAAGAGGTCTGCTTAAGCTAACCAACAGCGTCAAGTGAAAATTCCAAAAGTTTCTTCTATACAACTAGGCGACCTCAAGGTTGTCATTGTAATGGCTTAAAAGTATACAGAGAACTCTCGGATGGTAAAAATTACCGAGGTCAAATAGAAAACTCTTTGTCAACATTTTCTACTATATATAAAACTGAAATTTCTTGGACACAATGGGGAAAAGAAGATAATATATAGGCCCATAGTATTTCCCTTATGTACCAAGGACATAATATACCCTGATCAGTGACCAAATGACTTCCATTTTTTAAAAGATAATAATTCTGTGTATTTGAAAATTTAGTAGAATTGGTTACTGAGCTAATATCAACTATTTGTAGTCTTTGAGAAAAGAATTATTTGATAGAGTAAACGGAGCAATATTGTTTAGCGTCTGCCAAGTGACAGATGTTTGAGATCAATTCTTACTCAGTCTTTCCTACACCTTTATGAAGTTGGCAATGGTTTCCATATTATTGTTGTTGTTGTTGAAGAGATTTGAGTATTTAAAACAATTAGCAACTTATTATCTAAGGTTACATGGGCAAGAAGTGGGAGAGCTTAAACTCAATAAATCCACTCAAGTGGGTGGATCTAAACTCAATACATCCACCTATACTTTTCCCATTCTCTTATTCTAGTAAACTCTCTTCTTTATTCATGTTAATAGCTGTTTCTATCTGTCCTTTTTTTGTGAATCAGAGTTCTTAAGGAAGAAGCAGCTTTGCTTGTTCAGAGAGCTAAAGGAAGGCTCATGTGGTTGGGAAGGTATGAGTGAAGAGGAAAGGGATAGGAGGTGAGATTAGGGCGATACCTTAGGGTAGACCAAGCGCGCCTGGTGGACCATGGTAAGGACTATCGATGTGATAAAAAGCCAGTAAAGGAATCTAAAGAGGAAAGAAACGTACTTAAAGAGATCATTGACTGTAGAGGCTGGACCACAGGAGGCAACAAGTAGGGCGACCAGCTCCTGTAATTTCCCTGTAGAGAGATGATCGTGTATGGATTAGAGTGCTGGCAGTGGAGGCGTGATGATGAGTGTTTAGATTTAGGGAATGTATTAAACATAAAAGTGACAGCATTTGATGCTGGAATGAATGTGCGGTGTGAGGACGAAAGAATACCTCTGCGGTGTTTGATTGAAATGACTGTAGGAAGACTGAAGAAAGGCCAGGTTCGGGGGAAAGGTGGAAATCATTTCAGGTCTTTTTCCACATTAAATTTTACCTCCAAGTGGAGATGTCAAGTAAGCAGAAAAATAAAACAAAGCAGAGTCAAGGGATAGAAAGTGGCTTGAGTTAGGAAGGTGTCATTTTAGATAAGGTGGTTGACAAAAGTCTTTGTTGCTATATATGAGAAGAGACCTAAGTGAAGCAAGGGAGCAAGTCATTCAGATGTTGGGAAGGGCGTGCATGGCCCAGGGAACGGCAAGTGCAGAGGCCGAAGGGAGCTGAAGGGGAGAAATGAAACTGGAGATATAACTCTGGAGTCATAAAAAACATAATTAAGCATGACATAGGATAAGACTAACTATAAAATAAGTGTAGCTGGAACATCGACCCTGGGACTGAGTTCTGGGACACATCAATTAAAGATTAGAAAGATAAGGAGTCCAGCAAAGGCCAATGGGAAGGAGCAGATAGGGAGAATGTATTTCAAGAGGGAAATGCTGCGTTAAATGCTGTCGATGAGGAATTTAGGTTGAGAATTGACTGCTGGCTTTGATAGCTTGGAGGTTAGTGGTATGGTGAGGACAAAAATCTGATTAGAATGAATTCAAGAGAGAGCCAAGGGGTAGGAAGAAAAGGTATTCTCTTCCACTTTGAGGAGGTTTCTGGGGTGGTGGTGATGGGTTTCCTTTAGTAATATATGTCTGTAAAGGAGCTCACAGAAATGGGGCGGTATCTGGAGAAAGATACGGGGTCAGGAAGGGTTTTGGTTTTATTCGATTTTGTTTTTACACTGAGTGAGTTCTCTCCTGGTTTCCCTTATGCCTTCCCTTACCAGCAGCTTACTCATAATGCCATTAGATGGGCAAATCAAATGCCATACATATATACACACATTTATATGCATACATACACACATTTATATACATGTAACTTATCGTGTATGTGTATTTTAATTCCTGTCTACTGAAATGGCCGGAAATCAGTGACACCTTGATATAGCATTGAGCTTTATAAATACCGTTCTCCAATAAAAAGAAGCTCCTTTGGAGACATGGCTGGTTTCAGAGCTGGGCCAGAGAAAGTACAATATGAGCCTGGAACATCTTGTGCCAGAAAGCAAGGAAGTACTCAGAGAATGTTGGAGACATGTCAAAACGACATGAGCCAGCTTGAAAGGGTTCCCACTGGCCAGTAATGATAGTAACAGATTATAACTCATTGAATAAAATAGAAAACCGTGAATCTATATAGATATAAATCAATAAATGAACATTGAGAATTTGATAAGGGATGAAATATTTTACAGACTTCTAAAAAGTATTTTCTACAGACTTTTAAAAGTATCTCTTCACAAAATCCTCATTAATTACAAAGTGAAGAAGAGTAAACATAGCAGAAGAGCCTTGGCAGACTGCCACCTTATCTATTCCTCAACGTGCAAATATTGTCAGTAATGGCACAAATTGAAACCGTACTCCATGCAGCAGGATGCAGTGAGAAGAATGCAGTGTCACTTTAGTGACTTCCCTGCCAAAGATACATAAACTTAAGCAAGGGAAACACCAAACAACCCACACCGAGGAGTATTTTACAAAATATCTGGCCTTTCATCTTTAAAAGTATCAAGGTAGCGAAAACCGAGTAAAGGCTGAAGAACTGTACCAGACATGGAGACAGCTAAATTCAATGCATGGTTCTAAGTGGGTCTTTTTGCTTTACGTAAAGAATATACTGGGGAAGCTTGAATGGGCTCTGAGGATTAGATTCTATACTTTGAACTTTTCTGGAAGTTTGCGACTATTTCAAAATAAAATAATTGAGAATAAAATAATAATAATAGATGGGCTCTATTTCAGCAAAATAAAATAATAGATGGGCTCTATTTCAGCATTGTTTGTATGCCTGGATGGAAATGATGGAGTAGAGAAGGGAGAAGATGACACAGTGAAAGAGAAAACGAGGGATAAAGATTTAAAGTGCTCTAGTAGGCAAGAGAAGAGGGATTGGCTTTGAACGTGAGCTTGGACCACTTCCAGTGTAATGAGAAGAAAATTAATACAAGTGTAGGCAGGTTGGTTGATCTGATAGTGAGAGAATGTAGAAACTATTTTATGATTTTATGGAGAAGAAACGTTGAGATGTGGCTGTGTTGTAAAGAGTTTCAGAGATTTTTTTCTTTTCTTCTCCTAGAAGTTCAACAATAAAATTATTTTATTCCCTCAGCTTAAAATAAATTTATCAAGAAAGCGTATTTTATTTTTTTGAATGTTATACTTAATTATGCAAACAGATACAAAGGAGAAATTGTGAAAGGAAGAAATCAGAGGTGAAGGCACGATTTAGAGGCGTAAGAGAGCCTATGTACTGAAGGGATACCCAGTTTGTAGAATTAGTGGGTCTGAGTTTGAAAAGTGTGAAAAAATTTTCATTGCTCAAATGTAGTATATCATCCCATTTCCTTTTACACAATAGATTTTCTTTCAAGGGATGAATGGAATACTTCAAAATGTTAAAATTAATACTGTAAAATAAAATTAAGTGCTCTGGATAAGGCAGAAGACTTCTAGTGGAAGTGAGTTTTTCTTTCCTGTCATTCGTGAAGATCTAATCAGTGAATAGCTCACTGTTATAGTTGAGAATTCTCAACTTTGTAAAGAAGCATTTTATTTTTTACTTTTCAAAAAACATTCTGAATGCAGCTGTGTGCTTTGTGTCTCTCATATCCTGTAGCATGAGCCTCATTTTCAGCTCTGTTGCCCTTCTAGGCTGGTGAGATTGGAGAGATGAAGGATGGAGTCCCAGAGGGAGCACAACTTCAAGGACCTGTTCATCGAAATCCAACTTATCGTCCCAGGTACCGTAGGTATGTAACATTTTCCACTAACTCATGACCAGCTGAAGGACTTGTGAGTGACAGTACAATGAATGAGGATATTATGGGTCTGTTCTGTGGATTTATTATATAACAGAAGAGTTGGCTGCTTCGACTATATGTCCAAGTTTTGGGGGGACTCTACAGTATATGTTTTCAGATGGCCCTGTGACATTTTCCCCCTACTTAAACAATTAGAATTTTTAGTTATCCCTGTACCAAAGCATTATTCGTATTTGATAACTTACATGATATAAATTCTTATTTTTTATTATATTTATGAAATTAACAGTCGATGGGTAATTCAATGGTAGTGGTACAAATGTAGGAAGAATTGAGTGCCAGCGAGGAAGTGGGATACTGAATATTCTGTTAACCGAGCTAGTCTAGTACAAGGGTTAAATCATGCTACAGATGAAATTGTGTTTAAATTCCTGCCCTGCAATTAGTAACTGTATGTCCTTTAGCAAGTTTCTGGACTCTCTAAGACTTGGTCACTGTAATCACCAGACCTATAAAATGGACATTAAGGAATATTGTACACTTGTCAGCAGGGTTAAATGTAAAATGCATCTCAAATGATTAGTATGGTGCCTGGTACAGTAAGCCCTCAGTAAATGTCAGGTATTATTAACTACCCACGATGTTATTGTTGGTGAAGGAGTGGGCCATTTTATTTGTGCTTTTTCCCTGTGAAGACTGCGAGTAGGGCTAGACTCCCTGAGACCCCTTTTCAGCTTTCTACATTGTAAGCCTTCCTGTTCCGTTCACCCCAGCCCTGAGGTGTACGGAATGGGAGCTTCATTCCTGAGCGATGCTTATGCCGCCTTCAAGTTTGGCAACGCGGGTTCATTGAAGGAGGAATAACTGTATTGTTTGAGGAAAGGATCTGTACCATTCTCTGTCCTTTTTCCTCACAAGATTCATTCCAGTTTTAGACATAATCACTCTAGTGATTAATTCCGAAGGACTTTCAAATAAAAGAGTCTTCATAGAAATGTCTTAATGAAAACAGAGAGGAGACAGGACTATATCTGAATCCCAGCTCTGTCAATTCCTAGCTGCGATCTTGAGAAAGTTGACCTTTTTTATCTATGAAAGCAGCAATCCTGTATAGTTCAACCAAATACTTATCCTCTCTAAACCTCTTGTTTTTCATACTCTCACAGAATTGGCATTGACATTAAGTACTTAACATGAAAACACACCAGCACACATTCTGGCATATAGTCTAAGTAGTGCTAGTTTTCTTCTCACGTTTAATCCCTTTAGTCTCCCTTAAACTCTGTTCATGGAGGGCAGATGCCAGACCACCCACTTTTTTATTTTTCTGTCCTCAGTACCTGTCTTGAGGCCTGGTAGGAACATAGTATGTGTTCAGTATATGTTTGTTCACTACAAATAGATATTCAGACGAAGGAGGGAAATGGTGGAAAGATAGGATTTTTCCTCCAAAACTTAGTTCCATGTGCTGCATTAGCCTGTGCATAATTCTAGCAATAAGTACTGATCACTTTTTAATCTTTAAAAATGAATAAAACCTATGTTCTCGAGGATTCCCGTCCTGTTGTACTTGTTCTCTTTTTGTTTCGTGTTCCCTGCTCTAGGGGACCTCCTCGCTCACGACCTGCCCCAGTCGTGGGAGAGGCTGAAGATAAAGAGAATCAACAAGCGGCCAATGGTCCAAACCAGCCATCTGCTCGCCGTGGATACCGGCGCCCGTACAACTATCGGCGTCGTCCCCGTCCTCCTAATGCTCCTTCACAAGATGGCAAAGAGGTGAGTCCAACCAGCCGAGGGTGTACTGCCAGATTATCCTGAATCGTGTCAAAGTTTAATATTCTTTTTTATTCTAAGAGTGGTTTTATAATCTGACACTGAAATATATATAATATATATTACAATATATGTAAAGTATAGCAGTGTTATTATAGTAACGTTTATATAAAATAATACGTTTATATTAACACTTTGGTTAAGATCGTGTGTATGTGTGTATATATGTGTATATGTGTATATATATATGTGTGTGTGTGTGTATATATATATATATATAGAGAGAGAGAGAGAGAGAGAGAGTGTATATCCTGTACATAACACAAACCAAATATTTGAATTTAAATTAACATTCTCTGAAAGAATTACCCATGCTAGTGGGAATTCAGAGCTAAAATGTTTAGGGCTGTCGAAACAAAGAATTGACAGAGAAGAACCTGCCTCTAAGAATGTGTGGAAAGTAATTGTATATTGTGGATTTCTTTTATGGAGAGTAGAGGTGTTGTCATTTGGAAGCTCATATTGACTCATACTGAAGTGTAGTTAAAATTTTGCACAGTGATTTGCCTTCAACTTTTGGAAGATTCCAAAAGTTAGAAGATTCCAACTTTTGAGAACTTTTAGTCTCAACTCTCCACTCTCACCCAAATTGATTGATTTCCGGTTTGTGGTGGTTTTGTGTTTTAGACCAAGGCAGGTGAAGCGCCATCTGAGAACCCTGCTCCAGCCACCGAGCAGAGCAGTGCTGAGTAACACCAGGCTCCCCAGGCACCTTCACCATCGGTAGGTAAGAGCTTGGGCAGCCCAGGCTTGAGTTGATATTTTCTTTTAAATAGCATTATTTCTCAACAATAGTACAAGGCAGTCTAAACTCATTCCGTGATTCACCGGGGTCATCCCCTCATCTGAAGACAGTGGTTTTGGTGGTTAAATATCTCCGTGATTCACATTTTTCTGCTAGGCTTTGGGGACACAAACATTCTGGCAGAGTTAATGAGAGTCAAATGCTTTTTTCTAGAAACAGTTTTAACTATTACGATATTAATATGGTATACCCCTTGAGAAAACTTGTGAAGGTTTTACTTTTGTGACACCTAGTGGCCAGTTTGATAATTTTAACATGTTTGACAAGGTCTCATTTTAATAACAGGCGACTGTAATTTGAAGAATAAGCTAGAGTGGTTTTTTCCTTTCTTTTTCCTTTTGATAACCAATACTATTTATTTGGAGGCAGTGCAGTATAATGTGTGCGAACCAAGAAGTTTATGTATCCAGTCCAGGATCTACTAATTTGCTAGGTGATCCTGAGCAGTTTGTTTATCCTCTGCCTCATAATGTCTGCTGCTGGTAAAATGGGGACACTAACTAGACATGGCCACTAAGGTTGTTGTAAAGATTTAGTGAGATGACACATATGAAGTGCTTAAACAGGGCGTGATAGTGAATAACCTCTTTATAAAGGTTAGCTTCTTATCTTATTGTGATTCCACTGTATGTACTGACTGTTTCCATTGGATTAATGTGTAGTTTGCGAATCTATAGAAGATACATGTGTCGATTTTGTTTAGAGCTTCTGAAATATTGTTTTTTGAATTATATAAAAAACAGATCATTTTTGCCGTTTTATTTTTTAACTCTTGGTCATTTTGTCACTCTTTATAAATTTGATTTTAATTTTTTTCAGGTGACCTAAAGAATTAATGACCATTCAAAAAATCAAAAAGCAGACGAGGACCTTACCAACACCAAAGAAACATCCAAGCAATGAAGTGGAAAACTAATAACTCAAGATGTGGATATTGGAATGTTTACTATTCTTCATGAAACAAGTATAAAAGGAAATGTCAGCCAATTTTTTTCCAGCAATTTTTCTGGGAATGCCTGCACAGAAGACAAGAGAGCAACCTCCCCAGTTTCAGCAACCACTAGGTTTATATTTTTTTCCTGGTTTTTACTGTTTTGGTAATATGAATTGAAAGAAGAAATATTAATACCACATGGGGTGTACCCCTACCAAAGAAATCTGAAATATATAGTAAATGCTTTTTTTTCCTTTTCTGTTCATTTTGGATGCTGGTGCTAAACTTCCAAGTGTCATGATTTAAAAAGAAAATTTTATGCCCTTATTTATTTCTAGGATGAGGGGAGTATAACATTTTTGCTTTCTTATGTGACTCTCTTTGAAAATGTGCAGTATGAAGTTCCTCAAAAATAAAATTTTTACCCTTGAAAGGAAAAGAGATATCACTGGAGTATGTTTTTCTATTGTAGCAGAAGTTTCGTCTTTTTCCCCCACTTCATTCACTTAACAGTAAACTGAAAGCCAAATGTTAACATGCATTAGTGCTGTTTAATTAAAGTGTAGGCATCTGAGTTTGAGATAGTAGAAAATGGGATTCCTTTTGGAATGTGCGCTGGAAATGAACAAGATTGTGTCTGAGTTCGGCGGTAGGCACACTTGGTTTGGTCCTCTGTGTTTTTTGAGTAATCTTTGTTGAGGTCAGCAGCTTCCCTTAGATTAATGAAGGAGTTAGTAGTTCCAACATCCTTGAACTTCCAACCAGAGGTTGTATTGTATGTTTGTGTGTGTGTGTATGTTTCAGAAAGAAGAAGGGGGGCTCTTAGTAATTGTACTACAAATTTCCTTCCCCAGGGACTGACTAGATGATGCCCCCAGGTTGAGAAACTACAGAATATGTCAGTGCTATGTAGATACTTCTCAGATACATTGTACCTTTCAAATGATTTGTCACCTAAGTACATATTGACCCTAGGTTGGTGCCAAGCACCATTCTAGTAGTTAGGAGGGAACAAATGAACAAAAGGCTCTAGTCCCAATGAGCTTATATTTTAGTGAGTGAATATAGAAAATAAGCAAATATGTAAACAAATGTAAAATTTAATGCCAAATGGCAATGAATGTTAGAAAGTAAAACATGGTAAAGGGATAGAGATTGACATTGCAGGAGGTATGCTTATTTTAATTGGGGGTGGGGTGGGGGGGAGGGAGAGCATCTCCTTCCAAAAGATAAGAGAATATATAAATGTCCTGAGGTAGAAGAGCAGTAACCTCTTGAATATCTGGAGAGAAGCATTCCACGCAAGGGGAGCAGATGCAGACTCTAAGGAGGGACCACACTTGGCCTGTTTAAGAAATGGCAAGTGGAGAAAGTGGATTCTTCAAGAAACTGGTATTGCCTTGCAGGCTTAAAAAGAAATCAAAATTGGTAATGTACATAGGCAAAAATACTCAAAGGTATAAAGCTTTTCATAAAAGTTCAGTTGGCACATTTTAAAAAATCTGTTTCAGATATTTTCATGAGTCTGCACATGTGAATGTGTGTATGTGTAAAATTGGCACATTATGCAAATTTAGGGAGAAGGAAGGGGTTTTGTGGTTCCCCTAATGACTAATATTAGATATATCTGTTTTTAAAATTCTATGGGTAATGTTACTGTACTGTCTAGCCAGTCCTATCTTTTCTAACTTTCCCTTTTGTTCTTTGCTCATTTTAAAGCAATATTTTTAATGGAGTATTTCAAACATTTATCAAATGTCTTAAAAAATGTACCATATACTTTTTTGGCACTGACTTTTTTTCCACCAAATAGTTTTACTGTTCTATTATCAGTATGTGCAGAGTCTTATCATTTGTACTGGCCATATAACAATTATATAACTTTCCATAATTTTGTTAAGTCCTCTATTGGATATTTAGTTTTTTTTTTTTTTAATTGCATTTATAAATGCTTTATCTCACAATTCCAAAACCTTTTCCTTTTAATACCATTCGTTTCAGGATTACAGCTATTCTATTTCCAGAGAAAAATTTTAACAATGCAGAATTCGGGAAAATAATCTTAACTTTGGTAGTGGCTATAAATACAACCCTAAAACACACTGGATGAAAGTACAGAAAAAGGAGATAAGTTGGCTGTGGTGTGAGGATGGTTGTGAAATAAGTTCTTTCATAGCAGGGGATCAAAGACTTGAATTGTTTTACCAAGAGACGGGCTACCTGGGAGGGAGCATAGCCAGAGATTAACGAGGAGGCTGGCACACTGCGATCGTACATTAGCTGTGATTGGTATTAATTTGAAGCTCAGGAGTTCTGCATGTTTAATAGAACAGCACCTGTTGTGAATGTAGACCTACACAACTAAAAATACTTGAATGCCCACTACTTGCCAAGAGTGATGCCGGACGCTTTCATATCACAAAAAAGTCGAATCACAACAGTACTGTAGAGGATCGTGCATTTATTGCAAAGAGGCAATTTTTGAAAGTACTTTTTGTTCTTAGTGGGGCATAAAAATGTACATAGGAAGGCTGATAATTTGTGATTTTGAAGTAATAAAGTTCCTGAACTCTTAGAGCTGACATGTTAAAGCTGCTGGGAGCTAATGGTTGAAAAGATGAAAAAATTTATTGACTTTAAAAGAGTGATTTTTGTATATTATGGCATAAGTTATCTTGTTCAACGAAAAATCTAGAGAGGAAACAGGTGCTGATCTAAATGTGAAAATCAAGTGAACTTGTTAGCGGCAAGGGTAAGATTTTATTACCTTCATCATCTCAGGGTTTCATCTGATAAACTAGTTTCAGAATCACCCAGATTTTCAGAATAGGGATGGAAAACCGTACAGTACAATAAAAAATACATGTTCTTCACAACATCTGTGCTCTGTGCCTCATAAACCTGTTACAGGGATTAAACAAGCTGATGAATCTGAAAGTATGTTGAGACTACCGTCTAAGACCATCACTTATTTTCTGATCTATTTCCCATATTTGAAAGACATGTGCCAGGTGCTTTGCTAGGGTCTAGATATAGTGAAATTGTGATCTCTGCCCTTGGGGAAAATATAGCTTCATAGAAGAAACAGACAAACTTTTTTTTTTTAAACAAATGAGAACCACTCTGGGTGCCAAGAAGACAGGAAGGACAATATGTAGATGATTTGAAGTGAAGGTCAGGGAACACTTCTTGGAGGTGAGCTGAATCCTAAAGAAATAGGAGCAATTATTAGGTAAGTTATTGGGGAGAAGGTAAGTTAAGCATGGGAAATAGCACGAAATGCTTGTGGGATGGGAGGGCTTAATACTTGTTTATCTTTTGTTACTGTTTTAGGAAATATGAATAGTATGACTGGAAGATACAGAAAGATTAAAAGAAATAAGGTGTTTATGGAGATGTACAATCATTAAGTGATTTCATTCTGCAATAATTTAAAAATTTTAAATGGGAGGTATTACATGACACAACTTGCTTGCTGGGGAGATCATTCTGGCAGCAATATGAAAGGCTAGAGAGAGGGAGAGAGAGACTGAATAATGGAGTCCAGTTAGGCGAGAAAAGAGGGCGTCAGTTCAGACAATGGAAAAGAGGAAAGAGGGATGATAGAAATTTAGAAGACAGAAGGACCGTAGATGCCATTTGACGGGGTGGAATGGGGTGAAAAGAATGATAAGAATCAATATAACATTTCTGAGCTTTCTGATTTGCAGTTAAGTGGATGTAGTACTCAATTTGAAGCTTATAGCCCCTTAGGGAGACAAGTAACTGGAAAATCATTCAGAAAGTGTTTATCAATTAATTAGTAAATAGTAATTGGTTTATCAATTAGTAAATAATTCTCTTTAGATAATTATTTTAATGGCATGTATTCAAATCCTACTTTTACCATTATTAATGAGGTAGGTAGAAATTTTTTAAGGTTTTTTTTTTCTTAACTTCTAGTCAACCATATTTCAATAGTGTAGCCAGAAAGGTATACATCAGAGATTTGACTCAGAATTATTTTTAATGTTTTCTCTGAAGCAGACTGAAATAAACAAGATAAAAAATTTAAAATTACAATCCACCATAGATTGCACAAGTATACATTAGTAAGAATCTAGGTTATTATTAATACCATCATAATAATATGGCAATTACTTCTGTGGTGCTTTTGATTTTTGAGAAGTACTTTCAAGTATATTATTTGAATTACTCAACTTCTCTGGGGTAGATATTTTTAATCTCCATTTTCTGAGTAAATGAATTGGGGGTTAGAGAGGTTAAGTCATATTTTTTACTTAGTATGAGGAAAAGTTTTTCTGATAATCGGAGTTAGGAATGGAACGAGCTGCCTGGTAGCAGGTCTTCAGCACTGATAAAGTTGAAACAGAGCATCTCTACACGGCAGAGATGACCTGCTTTGGGAAATGGCTCCAGGAGGCAAGAATTCGAACCAGACGAGTTTTTGTGTTCAAGGATCAGAGAATCAAGGGATATGAAAGTTGATGAGGACCTGGGGCTAATTTACTCCAACCTCTTCATTTTACCAGTGAGAGAACTAAGGCCCAGAAAGATAAACCTGTGCAAGTCGATGTAAGCTATGGAAATAACAGTGACCGATTCTATGTCTTGAGGAAAGGAGAAAAAGGGGAAGAAGAATGAGTGGAACGTATGGCTGGCACGATGTCCTGAAACATTACGTTTCCTCCAGGAGGAGTATGAATATTCTTTACCAGTGAAAAGTAATTGGCAAGTTAGATATTTCTTTTATGGTCAACAGCATTTCTTGACCTCGGTACCATTTGCAGGAAACAGGTAATACAAAGAGGTATGAGGTATGGACCTTATACTAATAGCTCTTCCAAGCAACGTGTCGTCGGCAGAATAATGCCCGCCCCACCCCCCAGCCAAGAGTTCATACCCTAATTGTCAGAACCCATGATTATGTTACCTCACATGGCAGAAGGGACTTCACAGATGTGACTAAGGTTATGGAGCTTTAGGTGGGAAATTATCCTGTGGGCCCAATCTAATTGATCACGTGAGTTCATACTTAGAAGTAGAGAAACTTTCCCAGCGGTGGTCAGAGAGAGAGAGATGTAACAATGGAAGAGGAGTCAAAGAAACACACGATGTGAGAAGGACTAGACCGGCCATTATGGGCCTTGAAGATGGAGAAAGGTGTTTGTGAGTCAAGAAGTGTGGAGGCCTCTGGAAGCTGGAAAAAACAAGGGAATAGATTCTCTCCAAAAGCCTCTGAAAACATAGCCCTGCTGACATCTTGGCCCAGAGAGAGACCCATGTTGGACTTCTGGCCTACAGAATTGTAAGATAATAATTTCATATTGTCTAAGCCACCAGGTTTGTGGAATTTATTACATCATCAGCAGAAAATCATTACACAATGTAAAAAGAAACGTCTATATGGAAAGTTAAATACCCATAATCAACATTCCCTGGAACACACCAAACTGGGGTAAACCTGAGGATGTCCTGAGAGGGATAGCCCATGTTCTCTTGTCTCTGCTGTTAGTTAGTTGCAGAACCTCTGGTTATCTTAAAAATGCTTCCCTCAACTGTCCCTTAAGGCAGTGGGCTTCTTCATAACTTCAACCTACCCAAACCCCAACTCCTGCAGAGAGTCTTCCATTTTCCTGCCCTGGCTTAGATTCCCTCTGCTAATGTCTCCTGTTTTCCCAGTTGCCCAAGATGCCCCATTTAGGCGCCGGGCATGGCTGCTGGCTCTATGTGCAGTTTCCATCAAGATTGCTGTATTTCCCTGTGCCATGCAAGCCTTGCAGGTAGGCTTCAGCACCCTGCAGAGCCCCTGCTGTTCCCTTTTGTGTTAAATTCCTTCGAAACAGTTCCAAAGCAATGCTACCTAAAGGCTAATAGGGTTTTTGTTTGTTTGTTCATTTTGTGAAATAACTCTACCAGTTGTACTTACAGTCTCCTTTCCCTAGGACTCCGTTATAAATCGTGAGGCCCTGGCCAAAGGACCTTAAGAGACATGCAGAAGGCTGAACACCAAGCTGCTCTTGTTATTGGGCAAAGCCTTCATGCTCTGACTCTTTCTCCCCACCACTCCTTATAATGAATAATTTCCCAGGGAATTTTCCATGCCTCATGCAAATGGATTTCAGGACTGTCCATCCCACCAAACTTCAAGCTATGATCTCTCACCATTGCAGAATTGTACAAGAGAATACACTAAACACATGAATGGATCGCTGTTAAAGGAATTTAGAGGAGGGTAGAATCTAGCAAGAGTTTGCATGGAGGAAACCACGGAATGAAGAGATCCCCAGTGTATATTTCAGTGTGACTGCCTACCGCTTAGTACTTAACATGAGCAAAGGATGAACACTCAATAAATGCTTATTGAATTAATATTGAGGCAGAAATAACCATCTGATAGGGATGATGGGACTGAAGCATTGCTGAACATGAGTCAGAGGGCCAGAAATTTAAGACAGGTAATAACTGAAATTATAAGAGAAGGAACACTTGTAGAGAAAATAGAAATAACAGACTTCTAACCACTTTATCCATGAGTATAATGTGTGGGACCTCCTCTTTACATCTTCTGTTTAACTAACACTATCTAGTATGAACTCAGGTGTTTCTGTGTCTGAGCATTAACATTGGAGAGTAAATTTTCACTTCCTCCTCTTTGGAATATGTATATTTAAGCCCTTATGTCCTAAGGTTATAACTTCTATCATTATAATGGCTTCTTGACAATAATGAGATTTTTGAACAGAATTCTCTGTATCAGAATGGCTATCTAGCAGTGTGCTAGATGTTGCAGAAATTACAAAACTAAGTAAGCTACAGTCTTTGCCCTCAAGGAGATTAAGGTGCCTGGGGAAGTAGAGTAAGAGATTACATAATATGGAACTCAGGTTAGTTCATTTGGCTTTTATTAATCAATTATGTCATAAAGGATGGGAATAACAATCGACTAATGAGACTTCATCCTTTTAAAGAAATCGAGGCAAAATTCATATAACAGAGAATGAACCATTAACCATTTTAAAATGTACAATTCAGTGATATTTAGTACAGTTCATCTAATTTTAAAAGAGTTCTGAAAGAAATAAAAATTTCAGTAGAGAAGACTAGAAAACGGAAGTACCTCAGTCTCCAAATACTCCACATGGAAATACACCCAGGCTCGTCCTGTTCTAATGGATGCACCTTTCTGTTTGGTACGCTGTCAATGCTGCACAAACTGGTCACCTGTTCAAGCTATCGATGACCTATATTTCTTTCACTGAATTTGTTTTAGGTGTTAATATCTGCTTTGGAATTCCTTCGGCTGTGTGTTTTTTCTTTAGCGTTGCCTGTGATTATAAATTCCATGTGGACAGGTACCTAGCTATGGTATTTAAAAGCATATGCAAATGACTGGTTACCTAGTTCTGGGATTTTTATTTCCACTTATTCCTTATCGATTCCCTCATGTCATAGTAGTGGTTAATACAGTCTGGAGCACCCAGCAAAAGCTTGGGGTTGCCCTTTTCCCTGGAGGAGAATAATCAAGCTAAATGTCCAATCCTGACCATTTTGAGCACCATAAAGGCGGCTGCTATGGGCTCGAACCTGAGATGGCGCTGTTGCACTTTATCATGGCTTTCCATTTTCACCTGGACTGACCTCTCTCTCATACCTGACCATCTACCAATCAATTACCAGAGAAGGAAATGAGTAAGTAGATCAGCAACAAGTCCAGCTTTTACAGTTTCAGCAGAGGTTTCCGGCTGGCTAAAACTGACTGATGAGACTTTATCGTGTTAAAAAAACTGGCTGATGAGACTTCATCCTTCATCAGTGTGTGGTGAGTCCCAGAAACCTCAGCGCCCACAGACTTCCTTTTGTGGGGAGCCCGTCCAAACTCCATCTTTGGCTGGCAGCCACGCCCCACAGTGGGAAGGAGGGACTGGAAAACATTTCCTTGAGGCTGGCACACCTTGCCCTACCCAAACTGGTCATTTTTTCCCCCCATTTCTTTCTGGCTTGGCCAGTTTCATCTGAAACCAGAGTGACGGGAGCAGAGACACGGTAGTGAATAGGGGCTTGTGGGTACCCAAGGGTGGGTGGGTGAGGGGAGGAAGCAGCAATGCAACGAGGGGTGGACTTTGGCATTTAGGAAGAAAAAGAGGGAGGAGGCTGAGGATGGGATGGTTGCAAACGCTGTTTGTATTTCATGTGAACAAACAATAATTACGGGGTGAATGAATCGGTGGGTTTTGGCTTCTATGTTTTTATCACAAGAGACGGAATTTGCCTCAGCAATTTTGGCAAAGAGCAGAAGCAGCAGCCAGAAAGCCTAGTGATGAGGGGCCTCTGTGTATTCCTGGGAAGGGGTAGAAGGGAGAAATAAGGGGGAAAATAAGCAGGGTACAGGAATTAAAGACTTGTCCCAGGACTGTATAGTCATTCAGATGTGTGGCCTTAGGCTCACTGCCCTCAGCTTGAGCTTTCTCATCTGTAAAGTAGGATGGTTGTGATATTTAAGTGAGATAATACCTGTAACCATGCTTAAAAACTGTGCAGTGTGATATGCTGTTCCTTGCCGACAAAATTTCTTTTTTCTCTTAATTTATCTTCTCTTTTTCTGTCTTTTTCCTTTCCCACTATCAGTCCCTCAACCTCAGCACCACTATGTCTCCTTTTTCACTCTTTTATTTCTTTGATTGTGGCCTCCTGTTACGAATCCCTTTCCTGTCCGAATTTCTCATACATTTCAGACCGAGCTTTCTTCCTACTGCTTAGTGAGAGCCATCAGTCGTTGTGGAAATGAAAGAGCCATAGTGCGTAGCACACCCACACTGAAATGCAACTGGAAACAGGGCTTTGCGCCCTCACCCTTGCTTACCTGAGTACACTGGACTCTCCACTCACAGCCAGCGGGGGACCATCGAGGTGTCTCGATGACACACTGCAGGGCCTTCATCACTCCATGAGTGTGCGAAGGCTGCCATAACAAAGTACTACCAGCTGAGTGTCTCAAACAACAGAAATTTATTCTCTCGCAGTTCGGGAGGCTAGAAGTCTGAAATCAAGGTGTTGGCAGTGTTGGTTCTTTCTGAGGGCTGTGAGGGAAAGATCTGTCCCAGGCCTCTTTCTTGGGTTTGTAGATTGCTGTCTTTATGTCATATGGTATCCTTTCCGCATATGTGTCTGTCTTCAAATTTCCCCACTTTTTAAAGATACCGGTCATCTTACATTGGGGCCCACCCTAATAACCTTGTCACATTAATTATCTTCGTTAACTCCTTATTTCCAAATTAAGTCACTTTCTGAGGTACTTCCAACATACGAACTTGGGGGCAGCATATCTCAACTCGTAACAATGACTAGTTCTCTAGTTACGCACGCACGCAAAGTTAATTGAGCATCATATCTATTTCAGTTGTCTTCTGCACGAACTTTGTGGTCTTACCTTTCCCAACAACCCCTCACAATCAGCTCCTGCAAGCCCTGGGAGTTCTGTGATTCTGCAGCCTTGCTTTATGTTATTTCCCTATTGTTGTGATAACAAATTACCTCAAACTTGGTGGCTTCAAAGAACACAGATTTTTATCTTTCATTTCCAGAGATCAGAAGTCTGAAGTGGATAGGCAGGTCTGTGTTCCTTCTGGAAGCTCTAGGGGAGAATCCGTTTGCTTGCCTTTTCCAGCTTCTAGAGACTGCTTGCATTCCTGGGTTCATGACTCCCTTCCTGCTTTCTTCTTCCACATTGCAGGATCCCTGTGATGACACTGGACCTGCCGAATAATCCAGGATAACCTTCCTATTTTAAAGTCAGCCAAGTAGCTTGCTGGAGAAAGCTTCAAAATTATTAGCTTTTGTCTCTTAATCAGTTGTTGAATGATTTAACCAGATGTACTGTATTATTGGGTTAATGCAGGGTGTTAAGCTAAGCAACTCCAGGAGATACCATTTGTGTTTCATTCATCTTATGCTATCAAGTGAATGATGAAAAATATTTGCCAAAGATGGTCGTCTGTAGTTTAGAGAAGATGATCCTAAGTACTTTTTTTTTTTTTTTTCTGATAATAACCAGCTATCAAGACTAATTGTATGTTAAAGCCACCTTAGGTTGTGTCATTAGAGTTAACTTCTCCAAAGTCCCTCTTAAGTCAGATAGGAATGGATGGGTCTCAGTCAGGGAGAGTCCTGTTGACCCTTTGCCTCAGTGCTCTATGACACCTTCAGCCTGGACCCAAATTTAGTGCTGCCTCTGGCCAGTTAGAGGCTACGGAAGCAGGAAAGGACTTATTTATCTGGGTAGTCAAAGCGATGATATTGGCATGTGGTTCAAAATAGGAGGAGAGGGGCTAAGAGAATGCTGAAAATCTATCTCGACTACCTCATTTTCCATCAGATTTATAAGCAGAGCTGCAAATGCAGTCAGTATGATCTGAAGCTGCTCTGCCTTCTACCTCTGTGGTCTTAGTGCCTGACCTCTTTAGTGTCCCTTGGGGCTGATGTCTTAGTATCAGTCAAAATGAGTTCTGATGGAGGAAGAAGAAAGAAGCAGAGTAGTAGCTAGAATATTGGAAAAGGCCTGCAATGCCAGCGATGAAAATATAACTGGAATGTGAAGTCGCTAGTCAGCCTTGGACACGTACAGAGTAGGTTTCTAGAGCCTAGTCAGACACCAAGTCCTGGCAGGCAGAAGAAACTATGAAAGAATATGCACATTACACATTATAAGAACTAGAATCTTTCTTCTTATTCTCAGCCCTGCAAAACTTAACTGAATAAAAGAGATCAAATATGTAGTCAGCCTCACAAATGGTGGAAAATTGAAGTGAAAGAGCACCAGATGGAGATTCAAGACACACAATACTAGGCTTAACGTGAGTGCTAATTAGCTATTGGAAGATACCTAAATTCTGTGACTTAGTTTCTTCATCAGTAAGTTATGGAAGTTAGATTTTTTGGTTGCTTGCAGAGGGCTTCCTGGTTGTACGCATTTAGAATTCTATGACATTCGTGGAGCACTGATTGCAATTCATAGTGTGCTTGTCAGGGAGAATAAGAAATGGAAGGCAGAACTGCTGTTTTATTGTTTCTTTAGCAAGGAGGTATGACTACAGTGGCACGGTAGATATGGCTACTTTCATTTACGGTATAGGAAGAGAAGAGCTTTTGATACTGAGAGTTGAACTCGCTGTCTTTGCATCTCTTCTGGAAGCCCAAGCAGCTCACGTAATGCCAAATTACATTGATTTCACCACTCCCTGTCTTTCTTGTCCTTACCCACGTTCCATTCTTCGACTGGTCTAATAACGGATTCATGATCAGGAGGTCCCACATCTCATTAGATCTCTGATTTATTTTCTGACCCCGGGCAAGTCACCTTTTCACTTAGATCTTAGTTGCAATATGAGGTTGTTAAAACAGCCATGGATTATTCTGAAGTAGCTTTCTCTTATAAAATTGAAGATAACTTTGAAGAATAATTCAATTTTGCAGGATTGGGAAAAAAGAAATGTAGATTAAGCAAATGTGATTTTATAATTATTTATAAATCACCTCCCCTTCACCACAACCAAATTTGTTTTTGTTAGTTTGCTCTTTTTGAGCTGATATTAAAATTGATTATTTTTAATTTACTGAGTTAACATTGACTGGGAAATAGAGGCACACTGACTTAAAAATAAAAGTCTGAGCTTGGTTTATCTACAAACTGAGCAGCAATAAAGACTTGATAGTATCAGCAAGGCCGCAGGTTGTTGGTTTATAGATATTCAGATAGTGTGTGAGATAAATTGCTCACACACAGCAGTTCAATGAACCCTGGATAGCACTCTCTGTGCTAGATGAAAATCCCCATATCTTCGTACCTGAGTTATAAGGTTCAACAGTGATATTGGGGACTGCACCTTTGTGGCTTCTATTTAAACCTCAATCAAACATATTTTGGGTGCCCAGGAAGCAGCGGTCTCTGTAGGTTAGATATGTAGAAGCATTTATATTGATAGGAATTTAGAGATGTGATGCTTTGGATATTCTTTCCAGTTTCACCAATTCATGGCAACCTGAGAATTTAGACCAACTTAGAGCTGTCAAGGAAAATAAACTGGGTTCTGACTCTTAGAGCTACAGAATGTAGTGCTCTATAGTCTGTGTACTTAACCAGATATGAGAAAGATCAGTAGTGGCCTTATATTATATGATGGTACTAGATACAGATAGCATGTTTGGCCAGCCTTTAGGACGGCATGTGTTGTCCAATCTATTTTAGAACTGATTTTCTTAGAGACAGAACATTCTGTAGCATCACCATATTATATACAAATTCTTGTTTAATGTTTAGAGGCCATGGAACTTAAATGTTATCATCAAAAACAAATGAGACTGAAGTTCATGGAAAAATACAAAATATCACTGAAAGAAATTAAAGGAAATCTAAATAGATGGAAAGACATCTGTGTTCTTAGGTAAAAAGACAATATTGTTATGAAGGCAGTATTCTCCAAATTGATCTATGTATTTGTAATATAATCTCTACCAAAATTCCAAATGTTTTTTTCCAGAAATGGTCAAGTTGATTCTAAATATCATATAGGAACACAAGGGATTTAGAATATCCAAAACAATCTTCAAAAAGAGAACACAGTTGGAAGACTAATACTGAATGATTTTAAAACTTATTACAAAGCCACAGTAATTAAGACAGTGCTATTGGCCTAAGGGTAGACGTATATACCAATGGAATAGAACTGAGAGTCCTGAAATTAATTCACATGCCAATGGCCATTTGACATTTGACAGGGCACCAAAACAATTCTTTAGGAGAAGAGTTTTTTTTTTTTTTTTTTTAACAAACTGCCAGAACAACTAGATGTCCTTACACCATATGCAGAAATTAACTATAAAATGGATCAAAGACCTAAATGTAAGAACTAAAGCTATAAAATTCTTGGAAAAAATGCAGGCATAACTCTTTGTGATCTTCAGTTAGGCAAGTTTCTTAGCTATGCTACCAAAAGAGATAAATTAGACTTCACCAAAATTAGAAATTACTGTGCTTCAAAGGATACTATCAAAAGTAAAAAATATAACACAAATTGGAAGAAAATATTGGCAATCATACATCACATAAGAATTTAGTATTCAACAATTCACAATTCAACAATAAATGCAAATAGCTCAATTAAAAAAATGCGTAAAGGATTTTAATAAACATTTCTCCAAAGAAGTTATACCAGAGGCTAATGAGCACATGCAAAGATGCATTATTAATCATCAGGGAAATGCAAATCAAAATCTTAATGAGATACACATTTCACATCAGTTAGAGAGGCTATAATAAAAAAGACAGGAAACAAATATTAGTGAGAATTAATAGTAGATGTGGTGAAACTGGATCCCTTAGAAATTGCTGGTGAGAATGTAAAATGGTGCAGTCATTTTGGGAAACAGTCGGCAGTTCCTCAAGATTTAAACAGTTACCACGTGACTCAGAACTTCCATTCCTAGGTATGTACCCAAGAGAAGTAAAAACATATGTCCACACAAAAACTTGTATGAGAATGTTCATACCCATGTTATTCATGCAGTGAAAAAGTGACGACTATCCCCAAATCTTCACTACTTGATAAACAGATAAACAAAAAATGGCATATCCATACAATGGAATATTATTCAGCTACAGAAAAGAATGAAGTACTGTTTTATGCTACAACATGAATGTGAGGGTTAATTTTATGTGTCAGCTTGACTGGGCCCTTTAAGAAATGCCCTGATAGCTGGTAAACATTATTTCTGGGTGTGTCTGGAGAATGTTTCTGGAAAAGATTAGCATTTGAATCAGTAGGCTGAGTAAAGAAGATCTGCCCTCACAGTGGGAGTGGGCATCAGCCAATCCACCAAAGGCCTGGATAGAACAAAAAGGCAAAGGAAGGGTAAATTCTCTCTCTTTTGGAGCTGCGACTTTTATCTTTTCCTGCTCTTTGACACTGGAGCTCTTGGTTCTCTGGGCTTGGACTCTAGGACTTAAACAGTGGCCCCTGGTTTTCAGGCCTTCAGCCTTGGACTGAATCGTAACACCTGCTTTCCCTATTCTCCAGCTGGCAGATGGCAGATTGTGGGACTCCATTACCTCATGAGCCAATTCCTATGCTAAATCTCCTCATTATATATATGTATGTTCTATAGATTCTGTTTCTCTAGAAAACCCTTAGTAATACAGTGGATGAACCTTGAAAACAAGCTAAGGTGAAAGAAGTCAGACACAAAAGGCCACAAATTTATATGAAATGTCCAAAGTAGGCTAATCCATAAAGACAGAAAACAGACTAGTGATTGCCAGGGCTTGGGGGTGGAGAGTGGGCATTGGAAGTGACTGTTTTTGGTACCAGTTTCTTTTTGGAGGAGATGAAAATATTCTAAAATTATATAGAACAACTTTGCGAATATACTAAAACCCATCAAATTGTACATTTTAAAAGGGTGAATTTTATGGGATGTAAATTATATATCAATCCAAAAACCAAAAGCAATATTAAAGGTCATTTTAATTGGAAGGAAAAAAATGGTTTACAAGAATCTGCTAGGGAGGAGATATAGTACAATGTAAGAACAGAGATTCTAAAGCCACATGACCTGGGTTCAAGTTTCAAATCCCTGCTTACTAGCTGTGTGATCTGGAGCAAATTATTTAAACTTTCTGTGACTCGGTTTCTTTATCTATGTGTAAAGAGCTTAGAGCAGTGCCTAACGCATGGCAAGTGCTACATAAATGTTTGTCCCTTTAACTAGATGCCATTAAATGTACTGGGCCACGGTGGGAAGCAAAAACCAGGATCAAGGAAACTGCTGAATGTAAATGTTGGTTAAGGAGGAGAGGAACAGGGTGGAGTCCAAAGCAGATTGCTATATTTGGTTTACTGTTTGAACTCTGCTCCATCTGACTCACGCGACGAATGGGTTTAGTGGAAAAGGAGGGAGAAATAACATGGACTGAGGATACAATACCTAAATTTAATCTTTTTTTCTCTGGTAAAAAGGTCCTAAAATAAGTTAGGGGAGACGCAGAGGACGAAACCAGAGCAACGAATCATGAATAGTACTTTATATATTTTTGTTGTTCATAAATAAATATTAGGCAGGGTTTACTTCTGGAATTTCAACACTAAACTCATGATCTTTGTTCTCTTGTCTTTATTGAAGTCTTTGTTGCCTCTTTATTTAAAAAAGTAAGATGAAATAAAATTTTGAAGTTCATGTCATTGTCACATTTTTATTCCCAGGGCAAATCAAGAGCCCAAGATGGTGGCCTGTATTTTTTATTTTTTATTATTTATGAATATATGTATACACACATAGCAATGTTCACATCCCTTTACTTTAAACTGCTTTCTGCATCTTTGTAGAGGTACGCATACACTTCTTGATTTTTCTGTAGATCTTGCTCTTTCTGTTGACAGCTAATAGAGATTCTACTAGAAGGACTAGATTACATATCCATTTTGAGGGATAGATATAAGATATTAAATTTCTCACTTAACAGGATAGAGAAACGCTGTCGTCTACCTTTCCTTTGGTTTTACACTTCTGACTTCTATGTAAATATATTTTATATGTTCATCACACTTGTGATTTCTTGGACATTTTCCATTGGATGTCAATAAATAATTACAATACCATATATTTTTACTCTTTATATATTTCACAATCTTTTACATAACAACCCTCTGACAAAGAGATGTTGATTGACTTGCTTAAGGTCACATGCAGGACGCTACTGACCCAAAACTATAAATAAATTTTATGATTCCTTTGCCTGTACATTTCTCCTAGAACTTTCTATTGGGAAATAATCTAGGTAGGGAAAATATGGCAAATTCCAGGGCAGGAGGCAGCTGAAACCAAAGTGAAGATTATTGCCAGGGCCTCATTACATTGCAGTTCACGCTGGTACAAAAATAGCATTATTTATTTGATCTCAGATTCTTCTTCAAAGTGCATTTCATATCACCTCTCTTTAGATGCATTAACCTTTGTTTCCCTAAAAATCATTAGTAGTGATATATGAGAGGAGAAAAAGTATGGTCAACAAATGATAGGACAATGAGTAGAGCTGGTTTGAAATTCTCTGAAATACCAAAACCTTAGCAACAGTTTAACATATCCTCAAATCATCTACTATAGAAAAACTTCAACTGTGAGAAGCAATGATACTTCAGAAGAAACGGCAGTGGGCATGGGGCACGGGGGAACAGATCTACCTTGGATCTGAAATACTTTCATTTTAAAACTTTAAAGTCTTTTCATATATGTTTTATCTCATTTGTCTTGGAATGTCTCTGGTTAGGTAGTGCACGATTACGATGATCCATTATGTTATAGATTAGGAATTAACATCCAGGGAAGTGACAAAAATTGCCCCAAATGACATAGAAACAGAGAGAGACAGAGATAGAGACAGACAGAGACAGACAGAGACAGAAAGAGACAGAGAGACAGAGACACCAAAACGTGGTGGCCAATTTAGGACCTTATCTATTTATCCATTAAATTAGAACCCCATGAATTTCCTCTGTATTAATGAGCAAGGAAGGTAATAAGGGCTTAAGGCAGAATTCCTAACCTTGGCTGCATATTGGAATTAACCTTGGGAGCATTAACCAATTCCCAGGACCAGGTTCCCATTCCCAGAGAGTCTGATTCTGACTTAACTGATGCATCTTGGGCATTGAGACTTTGAAAAAGCTCCTCAAGGAGAAGTACTCTGGTTTAAGTTTGAGGAGTTAGTATCTAGAAAAGAATTCCAAAATCTGCTGCATCCATTTTTATTGTAAGTATGTGATATTTTAAATTAAAAAACTCTGAAACGGTTTATAAAAAAGAACAGGAAAGTTGAAAATTTAAGATTTGAAGAAAGCATATGCTTTGCAGAGGAAGGTGTGAAAATTATAGTAGAAGCCTAAGTAAGATTTACTGTAAGGGTACATTAAACTTAGATCTCAGGAAATAATTCTCTTATTCCCAAAATATGAATATTCTAATTATGGTATTATATTATGATATTGATGCTGCATAAGATGATGATCTTGTACAAAAAGAGAGGCCATTTGAAGATGTCATAATTTGATGAATAATAATAATAGTAATTGTTATACGGATATTTTTATTTCTATAATTATAGGAATAATTAGTAATAGTTATTATTTACTATATGCTAGATATTGTCTAAGTATCATTTAATTCTTACAATGACTCTGAGTTAGATAATATCGTAAACCTAGTTTAACAGATGAGAAAACTGAGATTTAGGAGAGATTAAGTAATTTGCTCAGGAGCACACAGCTAATTAGTATCAGAGATGGGAATAGTGGATTTCAGAAATGGGCTGGGCTATGCTTTGAAACTTGTAATAAAAGTTGAAAGTGAGCTGAATCCTAGGAATATACCTTTTTGGCTTTATCTTGGAAGATATAAAAGACTTCAAGGAAAGAAGTAGCTGAAAACAGCATCTTTCTCATGCATATAAATCCAGAGCAGGGAATTAAAGGACAAAGGGAAATGGCTGAGATCGGGTCAGCTGTTCGGCTGCTGTGTGGCTATGTTAAGATAAGCAGCCAGCTATAGAACTGCAAACATCTACTGAAGAAAAGACATGCCCATACACCTCACACACAGACATTCACACTTTCAGACACACACACTGATTCTGTACTTTTTGCTCATTGAATTTTTTTCCAACTATTCTCTCTTCATATTTAGCATGTCCCTTGATACTTTCATTGTATTACATCTATGTCAGGAAAACTAAGCTGGAACCCTTGGTTGGGAAAGTAATTATGGTACATAAATGAATTCTTGCTAGAAGAGGAGCTTGTAACTATTACCAGGGAAGAACTCTCTACTTTCTCATTAATTCTCACTGGAATCCTTTGAGGTAAGTGGGCATGCTTATCTCAGTTGTATAGATTATGAAACCAAGGCTTTACAAGACTGAGATAAATCCATCTGCATCTCTGACTCTGTTCCCTGTGTTCATTCTACTATACCACAGTTTGATGGAGATGATACATTAACTTTGTTTCTGGCAGTTCCAACTTGACTGTCTGCCAGGTAGGAAAGATAACACCTTTAGCAAGCAACAAGGAATACTGTGTTAAAATCCAGGTCTTCACCTTAACTTTTGACCAAGAGTTTCCTTTTTGAAGCCATAAATCTTGATTTATGGTTTCTCTCTCATCTTTAATTCTGATCACTAGGTCTTTGGGAAGATTTATTTTTTTCCTGTCTGTATTTTATCACCCTCAGCTAATTTTCTTCTTTTGATGTGTTTGTTTTCAAATTGTTCTGCCTACCAGCCTTTCTTCCTTTCCATTTTCTCTTTATAAAATAATTAAGACAATCCAGTCATGCTTGATTGGTATAGTTATGTGACTACCTCCTAACCTGGGAGCCAGGTGAAGAAGGGCAGGAGGAAGAGAGAGACTGATACATATTGGTAGTCTGTAATAGATCTGGCACTATGCTAGATATTTTACATAAATTATTCCATTGACTTTCAACAGTCTTGGAAGGTAGATATCATTGTTTCCACTTTGCAGATGGAAAAACAGAGGCTCAGAAAGTTAGAATAACAGCCATGATGTGTGATAGAACTGAGATTTAAAGAAAAGCTCAACTCCAAAGCTCCTTCCCTTCCTACTACCCCTTAGGAAATTGTAGGCAGGGCAGAGACAGCAACGAAAACTTGTGAGATACTAGGGCTGCCATGGTCTGGGTAGGAAGATGAAAGTCAAAGCAAGCCTTCAGAATTTGAGAGAGACAAGGCAGAATAACTGGTTGAGGGGACTTGGCAGGCGGCCTGCCCCTTTTCTGGTGTGATTCATTTCCTGCTGCTCTCTACAGTTCTTCACTGTCCTCAGGAAAGAAACAGGTGTCCTGGTCCCTAAACTAGGAAAAGGAGGAATGGCAAGGTCAGGTGATATGCCTCCAGATACTTGACGGACTACCCACCACCAAACTAGAACTAAAACTTTAGAGCTCTGACTCTGTTACAGCACCAGGTCAGGGCCGATTCCGCTTCCTCCAGGTCCCAGGCTGCCCAACTCCGTCCGAAGCATGCTCACCCACTCCTCAGGTGGGAATCTGCTGTTTGCTCATGACTGTGCAGAATGAGGTGGTTAAATGTTCTCAGAAGTGTCTTTTTCACCTTGCCAGGCATTTGTTTTTATTTATCTGGGATTACATTTTATGTTTAGAATCTTTATAGTAACACACCCTGTATGACATAGTCCTGAGGTAAACAGCAGCTGAGTTGATTTCCTGATTGTGAAAGCAGCTGCCCATTCGTCCCTCTGCCTGCCGGGGTTTGGTACTCATTCATCAGAGAATGAGAACTCTGTGTGTGTGTGTGTGTGTGGGTGGGTGTGTGTGGGTGTGGGTGTGCGCCATACACGTGTGCCTGCCTGTATGTTCCTGAATCCCTTTGCAGACAGTCTTCCTTCTATCCTCCTCAGCAGGAGTCCTCCTCTCTGCCAGAGGGCAGTGCGCTAGAATAGGCTGGAGGAGAGGCTGGCAAACAGAATCGATCTCCTCATTTATGGGGGGAAATGCCAAAAGATTTTTAATGTACCAGAAGTCCTCCCTTAGAAGGAAAAGCCGAGCAGGATGAGTTGCAAAGAAGGAAACTGGTTTTCGGTAATATAATGTGACTGACTACAGTAGGAACAAGGTGTTTAAAAGAAGTCTGAAGAGCAGCAAGTGCAGACGTCTTCCGGAGTGTCAATCAGGTAGGAGAAAGAAGACATGAACAGAGCAGAGGCAAATTTGTGTTGAGAGAGGGATGTCCTTTGTGTATTCTTGGCTTTTCCCTCATCTCAATAGTCCTTATTCTGAGCTGGGGAAGTTGTTATTGATTAGTAATCCCAGGAAGAGAAAATAATCAAAGGGAGAATATCTAATTTAAGATATATTATTTCTAAGTCAGACAGAGAAAGAAGAATACCACATGATTTCATTTATATGTGGAATCTAAAAAACAAGAGAAATGAAGAAACAAAACAGAAACAAACTTACAGAGAACATTTGTCAGATGGGAAGGAGAGTGGCAAGGATGGGTAAAAAAGGAGAAGGAATTAAGATGTACAATCGCTAGTTATAAAAACAGTCATGGAGATGTAAAAAGTTCAGCGTAGGGAACATAATCAATAACACTGCAATAACTGTGTATGGTGTCAGATGGGTACTAGGCTTATCAGGGTGATCACTTTGTAAGTTATAGAAATGTCTAATCTATGTTGTATACCTGAAGCTAATATAATATTGTACATCAACTGTAATTGAAAAATAAAAAAATAAAGAAAAGCAGTTATTGACCTGTTGGGGGATCACATCTCATTTGAGAATCTCATGAAAGCTAAAGCCTCTGCTTT
>NW_006432008.1:42875-97249 GCF_000325575.1 Pteropus alecto | reverse complement strand
AGAACATCTGCTTTAAAAATATAAAAATATGAATGAAAATATACTTTTGGGCTGAAGGTTAAAGTTCGGTAAAGGCTTTTTTATTTTTGATGACGAAAATAAATAACCCAACAAATAAAATTAACTAAAAAAAAGATATATTATTTCTGGGGTTTTGAGGTTCCCATATAGTACAATGATGCAGAATTATGGAATCAGGAGCATAGGAAATAGAATAATAATTATAATGAAAATAAAATGTCTTGAATTTGTATAACACCTCAAAGGAAATAAAATGTGTTCATCTATGTGATCATATTCAAAACCTGATGCTGCTCGTAGTGTTCGTGAGCATGCAGTTCCTATCTACATACATATTATGGGGCCTGTTTGTCTTGCAACCACTTAGCTCTTTTACAGAGCTAACTTTTCCCGAGGAGCCAAGATACAAATCAGTCTTCTTCATCTCTATTGATACACAATAGAGATGTATATTATCATCTGTGTTTCAGGCATTCTTGCAGACAGGTAAAAATAAGAAACAAGAAAAGCTGATAATGCTCAATTTTATTGTCAAAAGATCTTTATTTAAACAGTGTCAGGACTCCAGCCACCATGGCAGAGCCTCTTTTCGAAAATATGAATAACTATTCAAAGTGCATTTCAGGCCCTGGGTCTCTAGTCTCTAGGAAGCTGGGAGAGGGTGAAGATCGGAACAATCACAATCCCTCCATGTCTGAGAAGGACAGGAGGACAAGGAATTTCTTTTGGGTAATCATCTCCCTTTTTGCCTCATTCACACTAGGATGTATCACCAAACATAAAATAAGTTATCTATACAAGTCTGATTCTCCACATTTAAAGAAGGTCACCTCTTCAGCATGCCCTTCCATTCACTCTTTGTCTTTTCACAAGTTTGCTTCAGTAGAAAGGTGAAGCCTGTGGTGCTGCGTGACACAGCATGGCCACCTTAATTGTCAGGCCAGTGCTCTGTTCTCTGGGAGTTGTGACCCTTTCCTGACCCTCAGGAAAGATTATTAGTCCTGGAAACTAGGCATTTCTTTCAAAAAGCAGAAGATAGAAATAAGATTGGGATCAAATGCAAGAAAATGAACAAATAAAATGATGCAATATTTCATAATCTGGCGAGTACTGGAAAAAATTCTAATTTGACCCTTATTTTCAAAATATATTTTGAAGACAGACATTCAGACATTATCTGTCCCACTATAAGAACATAGAGGACACACTTAGAGGCAGATTCCACTCAGCTCTTCTTTCTAATTTATGATATATTTGTTGGTGGAATTTGGTTTCAGCATTATGGTTTTTATGATTCTTTCGGATCATTTGGATTCTGACATAAATCTTTCTTGACACTGTTGGTCCTGTCCATTTGAGTGACAAGTAAATGCATGCAGTAAAGTAGTTTAAGGAACATTGGGTTTGAAATTAAAAGGCTGGGGTATAGAATTTTGCTCTTTGCTCTGCTATTTACTTGCTGTTTTGTTTTGTTTTGTTTTGTTTTGTTTCTTTTAACCTTGGCTAATTCAGTGTCCTCCTAGTATAATAATTGGCACGTAGTAGTTGTTCAGTATATGTTTATTGGGTCTGAAAACAGGAATGACAGCTTGTTTTTCAGAATGCTGGAGATAGTAATTCTGGAATCCTCTAGATCTGAGTGGTTCTCTATCTTACTTCCAACCTAACATGTTCATTCCATTAAGAGAGTTTTTTTGTTTATTTATTTGTTTTGTTTTGCTAAATAGCTCAAAGGTAATGATAAAAAGGGGCGGAGAAGAGAAAACTGAGCAGGAAGGCAAACTCTGTCTGGGAGCTGCTACTTTCATATATTTTATACTCCTCACTTTGTCTTTGTGTCCTCTGCCCCATAGCTATTAATAATTATGTTAACCCAGTGTGGCATTCATCTAGGAAGGTGGGTCACTTGTCTGTATAAAAAGAATATGGTTGGCAGGTCCACTTGTGATGCAGGCAGTAACGTTGGGGGTGAGGCTGGTGTAATAGATTTAATCACATCTTATGGGAATGAGACCAGATGTTATACAAAGGTCAATGAAGGGATTTCTCACAACATATGGGTAGACAGTGCACAAGAGAATGAATCTAATTTTTAGTTTTATTTGTAGATGTATTTTGATAAGAAGAGTTTCTTCTGAACACTCATGGGTACATTGTTGATTATGTCTGGGCGACTATTTTGTGCTAACTGAACAGAAATAACTAGTGAGAGTTGTTGCAGACAGAACTGTCTTTATTATAAAACAGATGCAGAGATGCAGTGTGGCATTATGCTTGCAAGCATTCTGAGGATGTGTAAGAGTTTGTAGAGTTAATATTAATATTTAGTTCAATTCTATATATAATCATTAACTTTTATGGTCTACAAATTCTACCCTTGCAAAGATTTTGGGGGGGGAGGACTTTACTTCCCATTTCACTCTCATTCTCTTCCTTGTATCTCTTTCTTCATTGTGCTATTCTTCCCTCTAGATTCTTAATTCAGGAGGGGAGCTAACCTTAATATGCTAATAGAAAGTCAAAAAAAACTGAGAAGAGAAAATATAAGGAATTACAATCACAAGTGAGGCAATAATATTGTTTTATTAGAACATTAGAACCCTGCCTAAAGAGATTTGGCACTGTAGATATTGTGTAAACTGCAGGCAAGCTATGTACGTATTGTCCAACTGTCGAATATAGTTATCAGAATAAACAATTTCACAACTTCACTGTATTCTTGATTCCAACGCTCTGAATTTAGTAAAGCATCGCACTGAAGTGAGAACTTGAAATCTACCAATGATTTATTCATTGTCTCTATTACCATTGTATAAAAACAAAATTAAAAGTTTTATTTTGAAAAAAAGTGATACACAGCAAAGAAAATTAAACCTGCTTAAGAATTATAAGGAAGGTAGATCTTTTCCACATAACTCATGGACCACAGCTGCTCAGACAGGTACTGTGAACATGGACTTGAGCACTGGAGCAGAAGTCTTAGGTAGAAGGGAAGTCTTTAAAAATACTTTGAAAAACAATGGCATGACAAGATAAGGCATGTGGGATAATGTTTTATATACTTAAGGATTTTGCAATCCAGTTAAGAGAAAAGCAATGCCAACGTACATTTTTTTTTTTCTTTTTTAACACAGTGAGAAAACTCTAGATGTAATTGAAGGGGACCGTATATTGGTCATATTGCATAGAAATGTTGCTCAGGAACATTCTCCAGATGGTCAGATGGGTTAGAATCTAACCCATAGGAAGGGTCGTCCTAGAAGGTTTTGGCATTTAGGCATGTCTTTTCTCAGCTTGACACAGAATGGGGAGGAAAAATCATGTGGTTATTGAATGTTCTTTGCAGGGAGAAAAAAAAATGTGCAGAGGAGTATTATTGTTATAAGCGAATATGAGTATCTTCTGATAGAAGTGCTTTGGTGGGCTCTGTGAGGTAAGGTTTCCTGTATGGGCTTTCATGGATATGTGGATATGCCTGGTGTTTATATCTTAAAATTTCTAATTATTTGGTATATCCCATATACCTCTAGCCAAACTGCAATCATTGGAAAGAGCTTATTGTACAAACAGCTGCAAAGCAATTTATTGAGTGGGACTCACCACACTATACCTTTGTTTTCTTGCTCCAGCATCCCATTTCATTTCATCCAGCATCCTTAACCTATCTATGCACAAGTAAAATGCTTTTCAGGAAATGCAATTAAAACTCATATTGTATCCAAAGGTGGATGCTCTGTAATGAGTGTGATATCCAGGTGCAGGGTATTAGGAACATGGATATGAGTCATTGGGTGTACGTACGCCTATAGTTGAGAGTGGCCCACCATGAACAGCTCTTTGTGGGGATACACGTACACACAGGGCTTTAACTGACTTCCTTCAAAGTGTTATTACTGGGTATGTGGCTTGGTGTCTGGGCAGAGCTCACAAGTTTGAGCTGGCTGCTCACTTGACCTTTCTTCCACTCGTACTATGGTAAGAGAGATCATGCTCACAGAAGTATTCCTCAGAGAGTCAAACTAATTAAACTGGCTGTTCCTTGAATGAAAATAATTACATATGATAATGCACTGAAAAGGAAGTAAGAGGAAAGGAAAATAAGAATGAGAATGGCAGTGAGAAATTTTCAAATAGCTTTGAATTCCCCTGGCTGAGCTAATGTTTATTTTTAAGACCTTCTCCTTCACTCCACTCTCTCAAGGTTCTGTGTTTCTTGCCCTATCATTAGTTTTTTTCCTTTCATATGGTCTTGTGGAATTGTAAAAACTTTCTCGACTACCTTTCACCTTGTCTTTTTGGCTTACAAACTAAATGAGATTCTGATGTCTTATTTTTCACTGACTTCATAGATACCTTGCTATGTACAAACCCAGAGGTAACAATTTCCCTATCCTCTCTGCAATTTTTCTCCTTCTGGCTACTCCTCTGTTTACTTGGGCTTCAGTCGACCAATCACACATCTCTCTTCTGAGTTGTAAGAAAGTTATTTAACTCTCATCTACCCATACAAGTTCATGGAGCTCCAGGGACAGTGAAAAGGGGGCCTGGCTGGAGTTTGGAAACTTCTTTACATATGTTTCAGACTCTGCCTCAATAAGTAGCATTGTGGTTATTGATATTGATAATAAAACACAACATGTAATAGAAGACAGCATAACATGGCTAGTGTAACACATGTACAATATAGTATATCACGTAAGTTACAATTCTGGTTTTAAAAATTTTACATTGTTATCAAATCACTACAAAGTAGATCACATATTTAGGATTACTTGGACAGTGGAAAATCACCATATTTTGTTTCAGATCAATCAGAATTAAAGTAGGCTTTTCTGACCATACAGCCCCAGGAGACTCTTCTTAACAAAGGGCAAAATAAAGTTTCTAGATGGATGGAAGAGTGGTAATCATCAGTTCTCTTCAAAAAGAAAGACCTAGATTTTTGGAGGTGTCATTTCAAATATATAATGATTATATAGAATTAAAAGTGATTCACATAAAGAATCTCTGGCCAGATTAAATAAGAAACGAGTAACTATAGTCTGCTTGGAGGAGAACTGGGAACTGGATACATGGAAAAGAATGGGTTGAGAGAAAGATTTTTATGATATATCATGTCACATTTTTACTTTTGAACCATATGAATGAATTTCCTTTTTGTTTAAAAGAGAGAGAGAGGAAGAGAAGATGGCTTGGTACTGACACTCCTTTTATATACTGGTAAGAACGAGTGTCTGCATCTATCTATATATGAAGGGCAAAAGAAAATCCTTGGAGCTCTGAGAGCTGCAGAATTAAATGATTTTTATTGATAAATGCTGCTGTTCATTGGTTTTGAGGCTGCAGTGAGAGAATGTTTCAGAGAAAGAAAGCAAATGCATAATTCATCTCTCTTGGAATCTGTCCACTATTTACTCATTATCTTTGTTAGCTTTGCATAAAAGTTAAATTAAATGTTTTGTTTAAAAAAGTAAATGATACATGGCAAAAGAAAATTAGATCTGGTTAAGGACTACAGAGGAGGTAGATCTTTCCTACATTACTCATGGACCACAATTGCTCAGACAGTGAACATGTGCTTGAGCACCAGAGCAGGAATCTTGAGTAGAAGGGAGCCTTTAAAAATACTTTGAGAAACAATGGCATGAAAGGATAAGACAAGATCAGGCCTGTACTTGCTGTATAAAAGAAGAAAATGCCAGAAAAAATAAAGTTCTCCCAGCCTGAACATCAGGTAGATGGACAGAGATAAATGTGTAGCTCAGAGTTCCAGGTAGCCATGTACTTAACACCTAGTGATGTGTAGATGTGTTTAAAGTTCTCTGTGTGCTCCATTTTATTTTATTTTTCAGAATAACTCAATCCTTGGGAATTATTCTCAGCTGTGCTCTGTGCATTGTCTATGGCTCAAGCTTAGACGTGGACAGCTTTGGGGCAATGGGAGATGAAAAAGACATGACACAGCAATGCAGTCTCAATGACAAGTTGTGTAGTAAGTACAGACACTACAGATGTCTATCTTCTGATTTAAGGATAATGGAGACTAGGATCTGGATAGATTCTAGGAGGAGAATGATTTGATTTTTAGTAGAAATAAAGACAGTGTTGATAAAGAAATGGGCACTAGAGGCCATTGTCTTTGAAGGGTGGCAAGTGCCAGTCAGATCTAGATGCTGCATTCTTCATCTCAATTGGAAAAATGAGAAAAGAGTCACAGAGCACACTTGGGCTAAGAAACAGGGACACTAGCATTTCTGATTAGAAAGTTGCTCCCAGTAAAGATTTCATCGAATGGAAGTAGAGCAGAAGAAGAAAGAGATGATCATTTTAGCATGATGAGCTGAGGACTGGTGGGTAGGGGAAGTTGTGTAGACATCAATTTCTTCTATTCCTGTTTAATTTCCTACTCAGTTATCCAGGAGCAGCAGTATGAAATCATCATCATTCCAACCCTTCTGGTTGCTGTCTTCCTCATCCTTCTTGGAGTCATCCTGTGGCTTTTTATCAAAGGAAAACGATCTCAACAACAGTCTTCTGGACTCCAAGGTAAAGCTCAAACTGGGGGACTGGACATAGGCTCAAGGAAGATGGAGACTGCATAAAAATAAAACCCAAGTCTCAATGGGCCCAGGTATAGAGAGGTCTAGGTCCTTACAGTGGAAGAAGGGGCATGCGTCCCCTACTGTGCAGTTGAGAGGGGGATGAGATCTTTCCTAGAAAGTCATGAGTAGAAACTCAATATACGTTTGTTAGTTGAAACAAGAATAGGCAAGAGAGGCTCATGTAACCTGTTTATCAAATCTTTGACTACGTGAATGTCTAAGGATCTAGGAGGAAGACCTAGTTGGTAAAACACAAGGCTTCATTATCAGCTTTGAAAGGTGACATTTTACTCTATAATACATTCCAGCCCTATTCTGTGCCCTTGGAATATATGATGAAAAGGAGTAGCTTTCATAATAGTCTTAAAAGTGTTAGGTAGGAGATGATTACATGCTGTTTTGGAGTACTACTGAACATATAATGAAAGAGAATCAGCTCATACATGAAATTAAATGGAAAAAAATAAGAAAAAAATCTGACAGTAATATGAAACTTTATAGTGGCTGATCCCTAATCCCTCCTAAATTTTATCCCAATCTTTTTAAAATTCACTCTTACAGATAAACATCTCAAAGAAGTTGTCTAAACTCACTCTCACTACTTCTACTTGTCACATTCTCTTTCGAATATATTAAAATAAGGCTTTTATCCCCACCACTCCACCCAAAGAACTCTTTCTAAGATCACCAATAACCACTATGTTGAATCTTCATCTTACTAACCTGTCAAAAGCACTTGAAACAATTTTGTATTTTTTCCTTCTTGAGACATTTTTTCCTTTAAATCTCTAGTCGCTTCCTAGATGATCTCATTTTAAGTCTATGGATTCAAATGCTTTCTCTATTTTGATTATGGTTCCCTTTAACTCCAGATTCTTATATTAAACTACTTACTTTGCAGTTGAGATCACATATACACCTTATATATAATATATCTAAAA
Organism: Pteropus alecto; assembly: GCF_000325575.1. NCBI lineage: Eukaryota > Metazoa > Chordata > Mammalia > Chiroptera > Pteropodidae > Pteropus > Pteropus alecto. The sequence continues at coordinate 89,685 of NW_006432008.1, read as the reverse complement.
CGAAGGTCCTGAAATTCTTTCACAAATATCTTCTACCAACAGTCTTCCCTATCTTAGTAAATGGCAAGCTAGTGTGTTCTATGTGTTCAGTCTAAAATATTAGAGATATCCTTGACTCTTCTCTCGGTCACACTCCATATCCAACCAATTAGTAAATCCTGTTGCCTCTATCTTCAAAATAAACTCATGCCACTTCACCTTTCATACATCATTGTAATGTACTCCTACTTGGTTTCCTTGCTCTGCCCCTATTCCTTTATGGTCTATTCTTTTTTTTTTTTTTTAAGTGTAAGTCAATCCTGTGTATTCTTTGCTTGAAACTCCCCAGTAGCTTCCCATCTTAGAATGAAAAAAGACAAAATTCTTTCAATTGCCTTACATGATCTGGGCACTCTCTGGTCATAACTCTCCAATTACCTCACTTGATTCCAGCAGCACTGAATCCATTTTATTCTTTCTCACATACGCCAAGTATGCTCCTTCCTCAATACCTTTGCACTTCTTGTTACCTTTTTCTATAATACTCTTCCTGATACCTGTATGGTTTGCTCACTAATTGCTTCCAGGTGTTTCTCAAATGTCATCAAAGGCTTTTCCTGACCTTCAAACATAAAACAGCATCAATAATTCTCTTAATTACCTGCTATATTATTATCTTCTTCCTCTTTCCTACCACTGGAAAGTAATCTTCATAAGGAACTGGACTTTGCCCATTCCCAACACCTAGAACAGTGTTTGGCATGTAGGAGGTGATATTTATTAAATAAATGGATGAATTAATTAATGAATGGAGATTTAACAAGAAGAATAAATCTCTCTCTATTCCAGTGGAGAAAAATTGGCTAAGGAAGGGGGAAAACTTTTCAGTCAGAAAACTTTTCTGACTGAAACTAGGAAATATGGAATAGTTTGACTATAGAGACAACTTGAGGGAGGAAGAATAACCAGCCATAGCTGAGAGTTGAGTAGTTACCTATACCTCCTCTCTACCTTTGGGAGCCATTTGATTAACTTAAATGATAGTTTCCCCACTGGCAGTTACCACCACCTTTAGGTATCTGTGGTTTGAATATCCATTCAGGAACCTCCTTAATTGTCTCCATACTATATTCATACTGAACTGTGATCCTGAGAAAGACACAAATAAAATGCCATTACCACTTTTCAGAGATCCATCCTGAGTTGTCTTAGAAGTAATGGAATGCTTATATAAGGTTGGTATTGATGCTGGTTCATAGAGAAGCATCAGAAGGTATCCGTACAATGGCCAGAGAAAAAGTCATTATAGGAACTTCTTTGACAGTTTGTTGCAAGCTCTGCTTTCCTGGGGTCAAGAGGGTTGGTAGGATAAAGCTGGTTGGTATCATATCTTTGTTCTAGGCATTGCTCCTGTGCCCCCATCTGGGAGCCTAAACAGAGAAGCAGGAGAACATGGAGGAAGTGTGTTTGTGCCACTTACGGGAACATCGGTGGAAAGCCTTCTACAAACTTCCACACATGCCCCACACATGGCTAAGCTGCAGGTCCCCCGGGACCAACTCTCTGAACTTCTGGAGCAGATCTACAATGGTAGTTGTGGGGCCATCTATCGAACCAAGATGTACACTGGAGACCCTCCTAAGTCCAAGAGTATTGTCCTCAAGGTTTTAAAAGGTAAAAGGAGAAGTGTTGGACTTCCCTTTCCCTTTTTGCTTCTCTACTGTGAACACCTAATAGTGAATGCTAACATGCTTTGCAGACATTAAGATGTTAGTAGATAGTTGTGATTACAATTGTGTGCAAAATAAGAAGGGAATAAAAAATGAAAATGTGAGATAGAAATGTTATTCTTGGGGTCTTCTCTAGCTCAGTCTTGCCTATTGAATTGGTTCAAACTGATTTTTCCATATTGGATATTACTTGGATGAGGATTTTGAGGTTGTTTCTTCATTTTTCTTTACTATATATCTTTCCCTGATACTGTGTTTCTCTTTTTTTTGCTGATACTCATGATATGGGCCAGTAATGGTGGATGCATAAAACAGAGATAAGACAAGCAAGAGTAGTAATCAAAAGGCCTAGACCATAATACTTTAATGTGAACAAAAGTCATACCCATTTAGGCAGATGAAAGCCTACTCAGTCCTAAGATCTAATTGGTTCCCTTCTTACTTACTTTTTCTCTATGCTCACTCCTCTTTAGAGAATTATCATCTGAGGTTGCTTCCTGCCTCATACCTCCCATTTTATCTGCCATGTTCTGACTGTTCACTGCCCATGGCTCTTCTGTTCTCCACAGAGCCAGCTGGGCTCCATGAGATCCAGGATTTCTTAGGGCGAATTCAATTCTATCAGTACCTGGGGAAACACCAGAACCTGGTACAGCTGGAAGGCTGCTGCACAGAAAGGCTGCCGCTCTATATGGTGTTGGAGGACGTGGCCCAGGGGGACCTGCTCAGCTTTCTCTGGACCTGTCGCCGGGTGAGCAGTAGGGTAGAGATGTTAAGAAGGAAAGACTTGACCTGGCTGATTAGCTATTCACATGTCAATTAACCTGAAAAATGACAATTAGGAGACATTATAATAGCATAACAGAGTGACATAGTATCACCATCCAATAGAACTTTTTATAATAATAACATTATTCTATATCTACTCTGTCCAGTATGGTGGCCACTAATCTCATGTAGCTATGGAGCACTCGAAATGTGGCTGACGTGACTGAGAAACTGAATTTTTAGTTTTATTTCATTTTAAATATTACACATTTAAATGTTCACAGGTATCTAATGGCTACCACATTGGGCACTACAGAATTAGAGTATATACTTTAAGCTCCACCTCCTACTAGCTATGTGACTTGGGTAAGTCACCTCTCTGAACTCAAGTTTTTAAAATCTGTAAAATAGGAGTAATAATAAATTATTATTAACATTAAAAGTAATTATGTATGTAAAAACAGCAGTGATTAGTACATAGCAAGCACTCAAAATGGTAGTCATTATAACATTTACATAACAACATAACTATTGTTAGTATTGATAGTAATTTCATTGTTAGTGGTGTTGAGTCTTCTATTCTGTAATATCACTTTAGTATGCCAGGGCTTACTTAAGGAGAAATTCAGCTTTTAAGGTTTTGTACCTCAAACTCATATTAAAAAAACAATTTCTGGACTAAAGTGCATATCCTTTTGTTTATAATTTCTCCGCTTCTCTCTATATTTCTCATTCTGAAGTGCTACATTTCCATAGTTAGTTCTTCACTTGCCAATGAACAAGTTCAATGTTAATCAATGTGCTGATTATTTTACTACTAAATGTGTATGAAAAAGGGACCCTGTTAATGTTTCCCTTCCAGTGATGCAAATAGGATAACGTGCAAGTTTTAGGCATTTTAAACTTTTTAAAGAGGTTGTCTATCTGTAACTTGTTCTGTGCTCTAATCTCACTAGCTTCTTCCTATTTTTCAAAATTATTGTGCTTCTCTGTTTTAGATCATCTTCACATGCTTTTCTCATTACACTAAACTTCTCCCTTCTCCCCTTTGTATAGTCAATGGTCACCCATTCTTTACATCTCATCAAAAGCTTTCCTTGCTCCTCCAACTGGATCAGCTCCTTTTTTTCCCCACCATCATAGACTCCCTTTTACATTTCTTTCTTGGCATTTATAGACATGTAATTGTATATTTATATATAGTTATTTGGTTATGATTCATGCATGTTTGCCATACTGTAAACTCCAGAAGGCAGCAGACATGTTTATTTCACTCATTCTTATATTCCTAAGATAGAATCTGGCACATAGTAGGCATTTAATAAAGATGTATTGAGTTAATGTGCTTAATTAATTAGACACACACTACCTCAGGAAAACTGATGCTTTATCCAGTGAATAGTCTTATATATACCAGTAGGTAGTCTTACATATACTTGTTTTTCTTACTTGCTATTCTGTTCTTCCTTCATTCATTTACATTCTTTGTTATTTTTTCAGTCCAATAAATCTTTATATTTCTCTACATATCTGAGAATCTCTCATATCAGTCTCTCCTTGAATCTTACAGTTCTCATGTTTTTGTATCTTTTCCTTAGATTTGATATCTGCATTTAAAAATATCTCTGCCCATTTTTTTTCAAATCTGTTCACATCATTTTGATATGTTTTTTCTCTGTCTCTTTAGGATGTGATGACAATGGATAGCCTTCTCTATGATCTCTCAGAAAAACAAATATATCACATTGGAAAGCAGGTCCTCTTGGCTTTGGTAAGCTGGGCAAAATTACAACAGGTAGTAGGGATTTTTCTTGTTAGCCTGGTATTTGATGTCATATTTTCCATATTTATAATCTCAAATAGGGTATATATTATTTTAAAAATCAGATGGAAGTTAGGGGGCAGAAATTCAAGCATTGATGAATTATTTTCAGTTCTTTATGAAATCATTTAGTAATATACCTCAAGATTGGTAATTCTAGGCAGAAAGTAGTCACTTTAAGGTTTTTAGAGGAATAGGAAGGGTTTTAAAAGATTTCTTAGTCTTAAAGGTCAAAAACTAGGGCCAAAAGCTATATTTCCATTTGCTTGATACTCTTACTTCCTCACATATATTAATATTAATAGATGTAAAAGGGACAAATAAGGGAGCAAGTTTGGAGAAGATATGGGACGATAAACAGAATGGTTAAAGGCTACAGAACCAAAAGGAATTATATAATTTTATGCCTGAAAAACAAGAAGCGCTAGTTCAGAACATGTTTGGTTGAAGACTTGCTTTGATACTGAATGTGATAGGGAATGCATATACTTCAAAAAGAATGAGAAACAGATAGAAGAAGTGGAATAAAAAGGGGCATTGGTGAGATCATTCCTTTATTTTTAACCAACTTAAACAAAAGAGGTAAGAGAAAGACCTCAGGGTTGAAACGAAAAAAATTTACCCTTACCAGAATTACTTAGGACATTTAGATGACTATTTCTATGAATTTTTTTAACTTAGATAATTGTGTTTAAAATAGCGTTTACTATAGAAAATCAGGGCTCTGTGAAACTACTACTTTAAGTGTTTGATATATCATGCCAGCTGAAGGTGTGAAATATACCAGGGATCTAAACAGAATCAGAGAAAGCTTAGAAGAAAAGTAATGAGGTGAGAAAAGAACAATAGTTATAGTTGAAGTCCCCATGGGAGAGCCCATCACATAAATCAGTATTATCTACGGTGCTTGGAGGGCCTAACTGGTAGTTTCCTTGATAAAGTTAGAGTGTCAGGATACACCTTACCTTGTATTCTGAACCATAATTGCAGAGGGGCCCCACTGGGATCCATTGATCCCAGTGATGCATTCATCAGAGCCCTAGGTTACCAGTTATACGAAATATCATACTACTCTTACTTTTCACAACCTTGAAGCCACTATATTCTTCAGTTCTTCTCATTAACAGTATAATTTCTTTGTTCTAAAACCTCACCAGAGACAAAAACTGCTGGTCATTGTTTCCTTTATCATCAATGACTGGAAATTACCACCTTGATCTTTTATTTTTTCATATGGTTCTTGTTTAGTAATCAATCTCTAGCTCTTTAGTCACGTATAGCTTTTCAACTTCTCCATATGCCTTGAATAGCATGATGTTGGGGGAAATGACTCCAGCAAAACAATGTCATCAGGTTCAATGGTTCTCCAATGCCTCATTGGCTATGCTAGAATCATTCTGATACTTCTTAAAAATATAGGTTACCAGGTTCTTCTTCCTAGATTTTGGTTAAGTAAACCAGGGGTGAAAATCTTATGTTTTTAAAAAGCTATCAGGCAATTCTGATTTTCAGCCTGGCTTGAGAATTGTTAGTAGAATTTGTAGTACTTCCAATGAATTAGAATACCTGTTTCTAGTTGCTACTCCTTAATAATGGTGACTTTGTGTAATCATTTAGACTTATCTAAAAGATACTTCCCTAACTTACCTCATCTAGTTATTTTAGGGACAAAACTAGATGATATAAAACTCTGTATAAATTTATTATTACAACACTCAATTATTCTATGTATGTATTACCTTGTTTGGGGGACTGGTGCTAAAAACTTGAAACCTACTCCATTTTCCAGTGTTTAGATGGGTCCAATCTGAGATGAAGGTGAAATCAGGCAGAGGTTAGAGCTTGACACACAGTGGATTATACTTTCCAAACCCAGTATTAATTTCAGCTTGGTAATCCTAAACACAATGCAAAATGTGTGATTTATTGTCATGACTTGGAAGTGATATGTCCTTATTAATGAGACTTGTTTGGAATAGCAAATGTCCTTGTCTTTTTGAGGATTCTTGGGCTGCTTCTCCTTGTGTGAGACCCAAGCTGTGACCCCAGACAGCTGATCTATCTTTGGTCTTATGTTGACAGGAATTTCTCCAGGATAAGCATCTGTTCCATGGGGATGTGGCAGCCAGGAATATTCTGATCCAAAGTGATCTTACCGCTAAGCTCTGTGGACTGGGCCTGGCTTATGAAGTTCACACCCAAGGGGCCATCTCCTCTACTCGCATCATACCTCTCAAGTGGCTTGCCCCAGAACGGCTTCTGCTGAGACCAGCTGGCATCAAAGGAGACATGTATGATTTGTTCCTGTAATTTAGGTTTCTCCTTTTTTTGACCTAGGTGTCCTCTATTCCCTTACGATGACTGAGTCTGTTGTTAATTATGTCTAACAATGAAATCTCTGCTTAGACATCAGACAGACTCTCAAGCAGAAATGTGTATTATGTGACAGAGCTCGTATCTGGCATCTGGCTGCAATCGTTTTTAGTGCTTTTTGAAGCGTCTCTTCTGTATTAGATTAGCAGCCTTAATTAGGAAAGCAAAAAGAAAAATGAAAAGATTATTCATACTGATATCTGAGGACTTCATTAGAGTCCCTTTTATCTGAAGGAGGTGGGTTCACTTAATCAAGAGTTCAGTTAAACCAAGAATTATTAAAATAATTGTACATGCCTTGAATAATTTATTTTAACTTAAAACATATAAATGGATATTTGTTTATTGATCTTTTGGAGGAAGGCCAAGGCCTTTCTCTTTTTTTAAATGAGGATGAACCTTTTAAGTGAAGTTATATTTGCTTCTTAGAATGATTCTCAGTGAGAAACTTGAAAATAATTATAAAGCAATTTGCAGACATTTATTGTTATTTTTCCCAATTTTTTACAGTTGTCTCACCCACACAATTTGACATCACCTTCTTTTTAGGAGTTTATTTTTGTAGAATATTTTCAAAGCATTCATGTAGCTAATACCTTTTGCACTTATATTTAATCAGCTTGCATGATATTTAATTGATTACGTAATTATGGTTACACATATGATTGGCATAAACAGGACTGTAAAGAATCACAGTTGACTTTTGGTAACCATATAACTCAACTGATTGGAGAAGTACATAGATGTAACATAGAATATCTTACTAGCCATGAATGTCATGAGCAGCAGAGTAAATTTAGAACGTTGATATATGGTGAGTCAAATAAGAGACTTCTACTCCTGCTTCATTGACATCTGCTTTCAACAGAGGTTAGCAAGTAATAAGCCTAACCGGGAAATAGTGCTCATTTAATGATGATACTATAGAATAGTGAAATATAAATCTCTTAAGGCATATTGCTTAGGCAAATACCTATTCCAATTATGTATAAGGTTTATTTTGTTAATATTTTTCCTAGGTTTGGGACAATTAAATCTACTGAGGAAATAGTAGATAAATGATAAACCTCACTTGGCCTTGTGCTAAGAATAAAGCCTGGAATTTTAGCAGGAAGAAATGGAAAGGATGAAAAATATGCAGAGTACAATTTATCCATTAATAGTAAACATCTATTACTATGAAATATGGAAAAAAGGAGACATAATCCTGTCTCCAAAGCGATTAGACTCTCAAGGGATTGGACAAAAATGTTTTCCAATAGTTCTATTACTTGGTTTATTTTATCAGATACCCTCCGTTCCCCTTCATTACCTTTTTATAGTTCTTCTTGAGGGCCTCTGATATTTAAGTGAGCTCTCTTTAGGAAAGGCAGAAATAGAAATTAAGTAAATGACTTTGTTTCTTTTATAGCTGGTCCTTTGGGATCCTGCTTTATGAGATGGTGACTCTAGGTATGTACCTGAATGCAAGTATGTTTATTTGGGTCATAGATGACATATGCTATAAGAAGAGGTTTTAGTACAATCTCTGAAATTTGAATTGGGCTGATACGAAATCCCTTTCCTCCTTTTAACTTTCTTTTGCTTTCTTTCTCTTTCTTATCCTCAACACTTCAGCAATTTCAAGGGATGTTTTAAAATCCAAAGGATAATTCTAAGAGTGACTTCGCATAGTAAACACAAAAATGTTGTCTTCAGATTTATTAATTGATTTGATTGAGTAACTGCAGCACTTTCCCACATTTGGGGAGTGGAAGGCAGGTGTTATTTTTCACTTTGCTTTATTTTGTTACTTTCCTAAAGACTCAACAGTCTCCTAAATTTCGGTCCCCCCTGCCCCAAAATACTCCTTTTACAAAAAGTTCTCCAAGTAATCTATATCCTTACTTGATCACTGGGAAACAACTATATTGTATCTGATATTTTTCCTATGGCTTATATTTATTTATCTTTGGTAGCCAATTAGCCCAGGTGGATGAAGAGCAGTGTTATAGTTCATATTCTAGAGGACCTAAAGTTCTCTTCCTTCTCTTATTCCTTCCAAACCAACAGGGGCACCCCCATATCCTGAAGTTCCTCCTATCAGCATTCTACAGCATCTCCAAAGAAGGAAAATTATGAAGAGACCCAGTAGTTGCTCACACACCATGTAAGTAGCTCATTCCAAATATTTTTTGCTACCTATCAATCGTGCCCTTTTCAAAGTGGCTCAGATGAGCTGTCCTTGATGTGCTAATGTATATCCATAGACCAAATCTATGTAGTAAAACACATCTGCTCATTCATCATATTTGTGTGCATATATACATATATATACATATACACATTCACATACACATACACATATACATCATATATATGTATGTGTGTGTGTATACACACACACAGTGTTGAGGAAACCATTGAGAACTGTATTAGGAATCTAAATTTGGTCAAATTTAGTTCCTCCAGAAGCTTCTAAGATAGATTAGATAAGAAGTAGACCAAATCCAATGCAAGTATAGTAACGTTTTATTTGTCTAAATGTCAGTCACAGTAAGAGACTGCCAGCCTCAGTTCTAACATAGCTGCTATAAAATCCATTGCACTAGAGTGACTCACTGGCTCTTATTTAGTTTAACTTTAAAAAGTTACTATCTGTTTTTCTATCTCTGAGCATATTAGAAGCCAACCAGAAGAAGAGGGGAGGGTAGAAAGAAATTAGAAAGACAGGAGAAGGAGGGCTTAATATTGTCAGCAGAAAGGGGCAGCTGATGAACCAATGTAGATGCAAAAAATAGAAAAATTCAAAATTATGCACAGAATTTTACAACCAATAAAGTACAAAAATGGATAATTATATAACACAAGAAAAGGTTAAATTATTTATAAGAAGGCAGGAGAGAATATAATATATTAATACACATTTCCATTAAAATTGTAAATTTTATAAATTTTGTAAATTTTTCAGTATTGAAAGGGTAGATTTCCAGTACCTGGGTTTCCTTGTAATGAACATTTACTATATCAAGCAGATTATAAATGCTAACTCTCACAACTATAAAACACACACACACACACACACACACACACACACACACACACACATGCACACAAAATATAGTGATACTGGTTGGTTATACCAGAATGAAATTGATGACAAATATTTCTTGCAAACTTTTTATGTGTAAAAGGCTCTCCTTAATATTAGAGAGAGACACTTAACTGATAAAGTACCTAATTTTGAAGAACTTAACATTGGATGAGGCGATATATGAAATATCTACCTCTCCCCTCTTCCCCCACCACCTACCGTCCGGTAACCACCTGTCCATTGTCTATGTCCCTGAGTCTCTGTTTGTCCTGTTCATTTGTTTCTTTTAGGTTTATATCCCACATATAAGTGATAACATGTGATTTTCTACTTTGGGATTTGGATTTAAAGCAAACCTGTAGGAAACGATGACCACAGAGAGGATATTCAAGGAATTGGGCAGGGCATGAGTAAAGGCGGAGTTGGGTGTTTATAACCACACATAAGGCATAGCAAGACACTTGGCTCGAGGAGAGGGCTTTGGTTAGGCAAGTGGAGAAACTGGAGGGTAGAATGTTGACCATGCAGTAGGCAGTGGAAATCACTGTAGGTTCTTGAGCAGGGATGGACGTGATAAAAGTATTTGAAAACAGACAGCATGATACTATCTCTAAAGTGGATTGAAGAAAAGATAGATTAAAGTACTTTTATCCAGTATAAGGTGATTTCCTGAAGAAGCTAAATTATAAAGGGGAGAATGACCTGGATTAATTGAAAGAAACACCTAATTACATTATCCAAAATTAGAATGAACCATATTATTTCATAACTTCTTATTTTCCTGGCTCTAATGTCAATTTTACTGGTAGATAAACTGTAGCAATGATATGGAATACTGCAAGTTAGTAACATGTAAAGATGAGAACACTTAACTTCTGAAAGAGCATTTGGCAATAGAATGGGGAAAGAAACAAATTGTTCTGTCATACTGATTGTAGTTTGAGAAATCTTCAGTCATTTCTATTATTAAAAGGGCCTTGGTGAGAAGATGATATTAAGAGACTAAGTATTAAGAGGATGAGATGAATATTAACCTCTGGGAAGAATATGAGAGACAGGACAATGAGATGTAGATTAAAAAATTGCAGGTTTTTGTTGTTGTTGTTGTTGTTAAGGTTTGTTAGGACAGGAGACATATTCCTCATGCATTTGCCTTGTCAAGAATGTCAGTTTCTCTTGCTTCCCTTTCAGGTATAATATTATGAAGTCCTGCTGGCGCTGGAGTGAGGACAGCCGCCCCTCACTTAGAGAGCTATGCTCAGGCATAGAAACTGCTGCTCGAACTGCAAATGATAAAGCTGTGTTGCAGGTACCAGAGTTGGTGGTGCCTGAACTGTATGCAGCTGTGGCAGGCATCAGCGTGGAAAGCCTTTCCTACAGCTTTAACATCCTTTGAAGATCCCAGGGCAAAAACATTTATGGACAATCATATACTCTTGGAACCAATTTTTCCAAGAACAGAGAATGGACTTTCTAGTGGGCCATAAAGAGAGAAATGGGACCTGGATCGTGGATCTTCCCTTGTACATTTCCCTAGATATGTGAAATGATGCTGGATGAGACTATACACACCATATACCCTTGAGGTTAAGAAATACCGTTTCATTTCTGGGGTCTCCATCCTAAAGACTCAGGGTAGAAGTGATAGACAGTGTCACTGCAGAGGAAGTTTTAGAAATCTGCAATGTTCGCTGGGGCACGGTACAAATAAGCTGGACCCTTCCACCACAGGCTAGTTTCCTCCTGAAGTATGCTTTTATCCAGACTATTGTAAGGTCCAAAGAAATTAGAATCAAATGAGGGAATAGAAGGCCAATAAAGGACTTGACAGGATAGAAAATTAAAGGTTCTATTTGCTCAAGGGTATAGACATGGACCAAGGTCATCCTTCAAAGAGAAGATGGAGGAGGGATGCCAAGTTTCTCGGTCCTGGTCCCTTTGTGCAAGGTTGGAGGAGAACTGTCAGGGAAAGTTTCTGAGTTTTCTCTGGGTATAGGTAAGAGAAAGATGGTCTCCTTTTATCTATTTCTAAGATAGGTGAACCTTATTGGTATTACTTTTAACTAGAAGCCGGAGGGGTCATTTTATGATTAGGAACATTCACATGTATTGTTCACCAGGCTAGCTTCTGGGTCCCTGTAAGACGAAGAAGACTGAGCTTAGAGAATCAGATAGGCCAATAATGAATATATTGTGTTTGTTTAATAAATAGGGAATGTGGAAACCAAGCAAGAATGATTACTAGGCCATAAGGTCTTTAACAAGGGCTAGAAAAGGATGTCATATGAAAAGGAAGGGTGGTAACTTCTGACTTTCAATCATTCATTGATGTACTGTGAAACTTTTTCATTAAATTAATATTTATTGAGTGAAAGTGGTTTTTTCTGGTATACGACTCCCAAAATCTTTACAATGAGGATAAAAGTAAATAGATGCAAGTTAATGTCAATAGAAAAATTCTGGTATACGACTCCCAAAATCTTTACAATAAGGAGGATAAAAGTAAATAGATGCAAGTTAATGTCAATAGAAAAATTCAGTATTGAATCTACACTGGCAGAAAAGGGATAAAATGGGGATGGTACCTCATGAGGTTGTGAGGACTGAATGAGAGTATGTATTTGTATAGTATCTGGCACATATATGTGCTCAATAGATGTTAGTTTCTTTTTTTTTTCACCTTTCTATCCTGGAATCTTTTACATCTTTTTCATTTAAAATCTACTGTGGCCAGGAAGAGAACCTCGGCTTGTCAGTCACACTGCATGGCAGGACATGCTTGAAGACAATGATATGGTGCAAGTACCACGTGACTAAAATGATGAACTCATCATTTTTGTGTGAGCTTCTGGATGATGATAGTAGTTTCCTACTGTTTCAAAATACTGAAAATATCGTGATGATGACAATTTAGTTGAACATGTGATTTTAAAGAATACTCATTCTGGGTAATCTGGGAGGGACACCTAAGTAGGAAAGATGACTGGCAGTTGAAAATTTTGTGGAAGTTAGAATCCTGATGTAGTCATGATAAGTCATTTAACTGAATAATGATTCTTGCACGTGGAAGAATACCACAGTGATCAGTCAGGATTTAAATGGGTGGTGAGTGGCAGTAGAGAGAAGGCAGGTTGAGTGGCTTAGCACAAAATGATAAAGTCTATGAAATCTTATTGTTGTTTCTTGGCTGCCCATTTAAGTCGAATTTATAAAATTTATTTACTTAAATATTTTTTTTAAAAAATTGAGTGTTAAAGACAATACTTTCTAGACATTGTGCTAGGCGTCGGATAAAAGGAACAGTGAGCTTTTGGTTAGCCTAGAAAGTAAAAGACATTATATACATAGTTGTGTGGGTATTACTAAATTACAAATTTTGGTAAGTGCTATGAAGAAAAAATATAGGAAAGCAGAAGAGAGTATCAAACGAGGAAATCCCTAAAGAAATGGCATTTAAACTGAGACCTTACGGATGGGGAAGTAAGCCTGACATACAGTGAGAAGAGTCTTCCTGGAGGACTATATGTGTGAAAACTCTGAGGCAAGAAAAAAAGCATAGTTTGTTTGAGGAACTGCAAGGGGGCAAGTGGGAAGGGAGCATAGTGAGGTGAGATGAAAGTGGTGCATAATGAAACAGCATTGCTCTTTCATGCTGTATGTTAATTTTTTTTTCGGAGGAGGGAAAGAAGCAGACAATTGCTATTTTAACTTTTTACCCATAATTTTATTTGTTTTTTGAACATAGTTCTGGAAAACGGGACACAGTAATTGTATATTCTAAGAAAACTGGGTCTTTCTCTAACTTGGCCACACTTTTTTTCCAAAAGAGGGATTATATTTCTGGCATCTCTGACTTAGGCATAACAGGTATTTCCAAGCTAACTAATGGAAAAGAGAAATAAGATATATACTATTTAAGCAAGTTAAATCTGGGCCAGAGTTTGTTTTGATCCCCACCTCCAATCTTGCTTTTTTCAATTTATACTTTATTGTTAAAAAAATTCCAACATAGCTAGGAACTGAGCAAACACCCACCTGGATAAAGTATCTAACTGAAACTTGACAATGTACTTTAAACTTAGAATAGTCTGACCCAGTAATTTTCAAATCATGCTCATGGAGAATGCTAGTGTTTTTCATGTTAGATTTAGGTGTTTCATTAACAAATTTGAATAGTAATGTTTCTTTCCCCCCACCATTTTTAAAGAAAAAAAAGTAAGCTAATGGATAGACTCTTCTTAGTCTTAACCCTGCTGTAATAATTTTTTAAAATTATTTGTTTACCGTAACTCATTTAAACAAATACGTAGCAAATACAGTGGAAGGCTGGGAGGATCCATTATGCTTAATTTAGCAGACCGTTTTTACCTGTTTTGGAAATAAGAGTTAGTGGTTATGCTATGTGTTAGAAACATAAAATATTGTCATATGCTGAAAAAATAGTAGTTTGTATAATGAAATTAAATATATCATCACGTCATAGTAATCTAGCAATAGCTCCAAGAGCTCACAACATATGAACATATCTGAAAAATAACTGGAAATTTTGGTGTTTTTGTATGACGATGTTTCTCTTAAAGTAATGCCACTGAGTGGTTAAAAAGACATATATGATTAAAATTCCATAGATAAGTCTATTGTGAAAGAGAGGAGAAAAAGGTGAGTTAATGGAATAAAGACGGAAATAGTTCATCACATCCTGACATTAAAAAATTAAATTCGTTAGAATGTTGTTTTAGACCATATAATATTTTTGATTTACTACTCTAATCCATTTAATGAAATGAGATAGTCTTGACACCTTTCGTTCTATAAATACAAAGCCAAAACTATTCAAAAGGCATTGATAAAATAAAGAAATCAAATGGAAGCAAAACCAAACAAAACCATGCTCTTCAGTGTTTATCATAGAAAACTCAGAACATATTTCTGAAAATCATAAGTAGGAATGATTTGATAATTTTAAATGGTGAGGCAAAAGGCAAAAGATGTGTGAAGACAGAGCAGACAAGAGAGATCAAAGGAAGAGAGAATTTTAGACTTAGAAAAAATCTGCAGAACATTTTAAAAGGCTAAATTAACACATCAGAAATAATCTTCTCTCACCATAGCCTTCTGACTTGATTCATCACCATGAAGCTGAAAGCAATAAACTTTTAGAAACTCTAGTGGGAAATCATTATTTATCAATGAATATTGCGATAAATTAAATCAGACCAATATTGATTTGATCAAATCATTAAGCCTTAATTTCAGCTGCAGTTGGAAGTAAAGTTAATATTTCTTAAAAACTTCAGAAGGGTGTTTTGACGCTAACCATAGATAGGTTGCATTAGCAAAGGTGGAAATAGTTCTTTATTTGGCTTCATTTAAGCAGCCCAAACATTTATTTTCATGAATTTGAAGCCTGAAATTCAGATTTTTTGACATTTGAAAACTATTTTAGGTATTTCCAGCCTGAGGAAAAGGTATAAAATGGGTCTCATATAACCTTACTGTCCAACACCATAGCCACTAGACACTTACGGCTATTTAAATATAAATCTAAATTTATACAAATAACATTTTAAAATAAAAAATTCAGTTCCTCAGTCTCACTAGCCATATTTCAAGTGCTCAAAAGTCATTCACAACATTTCCACATGTTTTACATAACATCCCCGATCACAAAACACTGTGTTTATATCACTTTGTATTCCTTATCATGATTCAAGAGATACACATTTTGGCTTTTGTTTTTTTATTTTTGCTTAAATATATAAAGGATTAAGTAAATATTTTCACATTTATTTTAGAAACAGGATTAGAGAGGATTACTATTGAGCTCAGAAGCCTATAAATGGGATAAAGACAGTAATTGACCCACAGATAAATATCTTAACAGTGTGCATTCCACATGCTCTATTTACATAGTCACAGTTCTGGTATTTGTAGTTCTATTCAGGTAAGCACGAAGATGAACACATGTGCCAAAAATCTGAAGGAAATGAATTATGGAATCTAAACAAAAAAAAACAAACCAAATGGATTATTGCCTGTATTTTCAGAGATACTGTGGAATACCATGGTCAAATTTCTGTGTATAATTTTTGTACAGTGACTGACTTATCCCAGTTTGCCTGGGACTTTCCATGTTTTAAAACTGAAAGTCTCACATCACAGGAAACTCCCGAGTCCTGGGCAAACTGGAATGGTTAGTCACCCTCGAGGTAAGGGATGGTGGTTCATGTTTCTTATAGATTTTCCATAGTAGCAGCTTATAGTAGGAATTGAATAATTTTTCTATATTATACAATGGTTAATGTAGACTTCTATATTGACAGTTATGTAATTGTTAATATAGACTCAATATAACCTGGCCCAGTCTGCCTTTCTAGTTATTCCACTTTCATGAACCTCATGTTCTAACTATACTGAATTTCTTGGCTTTCCCAAATCATGCATTTTCACATCACCATGCCTTTGCTCAGGCTATTTTCTGCCTGAAATGACTTTTCTGTCCCTCTGAACATACATTCAACTTATCCCATATGGTCCAATTCAAATAGTCACCTAGCCTCTGATACTTCCCTTTCAACTTCCCCTATTCCCCAATAAAGTGGCTTTCTTCCTCAGTTGTACTACCAACATTGAAAAAAAAAATTCTTATAGCATTTGCTTCCTAATATTTGTCTACATTTGCTTTCTTTTCTAGACTACAAGTACAAAAAGCTCTTTTTATTAACAATGTCTATCTATTTTTGGTACATAGGAATGCCTGTTAAAACTCATTATATAATGCTATATAAATTTTAAATCTTATCTTACATGCCTTATCTCATTTCATCCTCTCAACAATTTTGTGAGCTTGGCAAAGTTGATTGCAGTGTATTTATTTGGTTGACGAACCAACAGGCTTAGAGACAATGACTTAACCAAGGTTAAATAGAGGTTAAGTGTTGGGAATAAATCCCAGGCCTCCTGCCATTCTTTCTACTAAATCTCACTGAAGGTTAAAGGTTGTCGACAGACAGGATTAGCCGTGCGTTGGTAAAATGCTGATCAATAATATCAATAATACTTGGAAAACAGGCTTTCCGTAAAAGCTTGCCTTGTCTTAGCCCATCCTTCGAACCCCATTGGGGAAGCAATTCTCCCTTCCCCAATTTATTTCTATCTGGTAAGAAACGTGGGCCAAACCATTTGATCTTGTCACATTGCCAACACTCCACAGGCCACTAAAGATTCACCCTCACTGAATGAAATTAGTTTTACTATTAAAAGGAACTCTTTTATACCACGATTGTCAGGATTTTCGGTTTCAGTGTGCCTTTCAAAATTTCAGACCTCTCGTCTGATGGATTCTTTCTACTTTGTCTCTATTATTTACAAGCTTCAAGATGCCAGATAACTAGCATTGTCTAAAGGAGAAAACCCCGTGTTAGGCATCTAGCAGAAAAAAGTTGTATTCCCGATTATTGCGATTTTGTGTTTTATCTTTACTCATCCCACCAGTTAAAGGGGCGCAATGCCACATCCACCTCACAGGATGCCGCAAGGATTAGAGACCCGAAAAGTAAAAGCGACTTGCAACCCTATAAAAATGCTATCATATTTTCACACTTCTGTGGTTTGCTAATATAATATGATTTACTTAATTTTGACAATAACATGCTTCTGTCCCCAGTAAAGCGAAGTTCAAGTCGCTGTTACTTTCTCTCGAGGTTGCGGGCTTCACTCTCAAGGGACTCCGGAGGCCTCTTAGAGAAGGCGCGCCTGCAGTGACGCGTTTATCTGAGCGACTGACGTCATTGCCAGGCGCCCGGAGGCACGTTGGCCGGGGCTTCGGCGGGGCTTTCTGGGGGCAAAAATGGCTATGGCCAGCGATTTCTACCTGCGCTACTATGTAGGGCACAAGGGCAAGTTTGGACACGAGTTTCTGGAGTTCGAGTTTCGGCCGGACGGTGAGCGGAGGAGCCGCGGCCGGCGCTGCCACCTAGCGCGGTGCTGGGCCTGGGGAAGCGGGCGGAGGGGCGTGAAGTGTGCGGAGGGGACTGAGGCCACTGCTAGAGCCCAAGTAAATAGGAGCTTGAGAATACAGGAGGCATCAATTGGTTTTTTAATAGTTAATCGGTGTAATTCAGCAAAGCTGATCCTGCTAGATCAGCATCCTAGAGTCTGCTCACCCGAAAGGACGTTAAAGGCCATCTAATTTATCGACTTAATACTTGAACGTTTTAAAGAACATCCTCATCATGCAGTAGTCCAGGCGATGCTTAAAATCTTCCGGTGGCCGGTAATTTTTAGATTTACCCACTCATTCATTTTATTCATTCTGGAGCTGTATGTAAGGCAACATGTCTAGAAAAACTAATGAGGCCCGCTCTGAAGGGGGAGCCCAACGTGTAGAAGAATGAGTGTAATGATGTGTTGTCGGTGCTTAAATACAGTTGTTCTCTAAAGAATGCATTAATAGTAAAAAATACGGGAGTGGTTAGTCCTACAGGAAGGAGTGGGGAAAGCTTCCTAGAGAAGGTCACAGTTAACATGAGTCTTGAAACAGGTGGTGGTTGTTGTTATTATTATTATTATTATAACTTGGTCTTTGAAGGAAAAACGCAGTGAGAGCAGCATGAGCAGAAGGCGAGATAAAACTGGTGCCCATGAAGTGTGCAGCAAATTCTGTCTTTTAACAACTCTGATTCTCTTTGAGAGTGTTTTTGTATATTGAACTCTTGGAACAAAAACGGTCCAACTGCACAGACTTTTCTTTTTTGAATGCATACTATGTGCCAGGCATCACGTAAATACAAAAATCGAGGGTACAATAACGAGGAAGATTTTAATTTCTCATAAGGGGTTATATCTTGATGGGCAATACAGACATGAAACTAACCATAAAGCAGTATGGATATTAAGTATTAAGTTCTATGTTCATGTTTTGGACAAAGTTCTGTGAGAGCATGAAAGAAAACTTAGGGGAGGATCACATATTAGGAAAGGGGAAGAGTATCAGACATTTCAGACAGAACGCAAGATAACTACAGCTCTGCAATTATTTAGAAACCTTATTCTTCCTTGTTCTCCCAGGTCTCTTCTAAATTTAGCTAAGCAGCCAATTTATCTGAATCCTCCATCTGTTCTTTCCTTATGTGATACTGTTTTCAGTGCCTTTGCTGGTGAATAGTTTTCAGCTTTTTATATTACTTTTAGCCAGTTACATACATTAAGTAGTCTAATATTATCCTGGAATTTTCATGCCAAAACAGTAGTTCCTATCCATTTATCTGCCACCATACTATTCACATACTTCCATCAGTAATAGTGATTCGTTAGGGGTTCGCTTCATTTGGCTAACCAATCATTTTAGAGGTCCAGGACCACATTGCATCTGTACTTGGGCAACTGACTAGCCATGAGGAGAAACATGCATTAGGGAGCACAAGTCATGATGGATTAAAATTAAATATAGATCAGCTAACAAACTGGCCAACTTTTATCCAGAAGCAGCACATAGTTTGTATGCTTCTTAATCATAGTTTAAAAATATTAGCATTGCTATATTATACATATATTAATTTGAAGGAAAATAAATAAAAGGACATTTTGGAGTGATAGGGAAAGCATGAGTATTGGAAGGAAGTAGATCTAGATCTAAATCTTTTGTGACCTTGGACAAGTACTTAACTCTGTTTTCTCAATTACAAATAGGCGAGAGAATAAAACCCATTTTTAAAGGTTGTTTTACTGATTAGATTAAATGCTCTGGATTAATCACTTAGTACCAATACAGACATAAAACATAAGCTTTAAAAGAAATGTCTGTTCCTTTTTCAGATTTCTTGTCTAGTTCAGAACATAGCTTAAGAAAATGGGCCTTAAAAATGGCCTTCCCATTATAATGAAGGCATGGAATATTTAGAAATTATATCAAATGCATGGTATATTTAAAATTTTGACTAGCTTCAACTGCAGCTAATTTATCAGCAAATCGTGGAGTGTCTACATGTCTAGCATTGATATTATGGTAGGAGGGAAGAAATTTTAATTGTAGTAGTATAAAATGGTCTTTATCTTCAAAATTGCTTATGATATCATTTCTTTATTTTTTTTTTTTAGCAGTTTTTGCTGTTTTAGATTGAATTTTTTTCCACTCCCCACAGGAAAGCTTAGATATGCCAACAACAGTAATTATAAAAATGATGTCATGATCAGAAAAGAGGTAAGTTCTTTTTGAATGTCTAACTTTTTACATTTAGTCATTTTCCTCATATCTGTATTGAACTTACAAAAGTACATATAAGGCTATAATATAAAAAAAAGCCAATTTATAGATTGAAAAGGGATTTTCTTTAAATTATAATTTTAGCATCTGTAAGAACAAAAGCAATCTGAATATATTAATTTGTAGTCCCACATTTGAACATATCATTTATTTTATAATTAAATTGTCCTTTTACTCTTTTCACTATTTAAAATGATAATCATTATTTAGACAGAGTATGAATTTTAAATGAAAGGCTCAAAAGCTGGGGAAAAGAAAAAGTTCAGATGACTAGTGTGTGTACTTGTATTTGTCTCTGTTCATCTCATAGCTTTTGCATTGTCACCACTAACCACTTGGAGATATTTGAGTCCCATTTTACCAAGGCAGTATACAAGGTTTTAAAAGCGGGCTAAGTAATGTGA
The DNA here is from genome assembly GCF_000325575.1 of Pteropus alecto. Taxonomy (NCBI): domain Eukaryota; kingdom Metazoa; phylum Chordata; class Mammalia; order Chiroptera; family Pteropodidae; genus Pteropus; species Pteropus alecto. Next base: position 69,272 of record NW_006432008.1, on the reverse strand, counting down.
AGATGGAAAAATACATATTAAAGGAAAAAGAGAGTGAAGAAAAATCTTAAGAAGGATGAATTATTCTCTCTCTTGCACTTTGGAATCAGTATTAAAATTTTCCTTGATATTCTATTTAAATATTTAGGATTCGTAACTCTTATTTTCTTTTGAGTTGTGAAGGAAATAGAGGCATTATGGAATTTTTATTATAACTTATTTTCAGGCATATGTACACAAGAGTGTAATGGAAGAACTGAAGAGAATTATTGATGACAGTGAAATTACAAAAGAAGATGATGCCTTGTGGCCTCCCCCTGATAGAGTTGGCCGACAGGTTTGTATTTAGTGATTCTTTAAGTGAATAAATATTAAAAATTGATAATATAATTGTTGTTTCTTCTTAATTTAGAATAGATCCTCACTGAATTTTTAGTTTTCCATTTAGTAGATACCTGATAAACACTCTTTTAATTTTTTTTTACTTAGCCTCATTTTCTGTGCTGCCTCCTAGTAGTAAAGGAGTCCATCCATAGCTCTAAATTTAGACATTTTCTGTACAGTCTATAGTCACCCCAGCCAACGTTAGGATGTTTTTACACTGTGATGAATAATTTCTATAATAATCACTTTTATTAGGAATAAATACAGATGGCTGTTAAATTCGAGACTTAAGATTTTCATTTACTATGTAAAATTTACTTTCTCCAAATTTATAGCTTTGAAAACTCTTATTTGCATCTTTATGCCCCAAAGAGGGATTTGGTGGGTTTCTTCGTTCAAACTGACCACTGCCTTTGCCTCTCTTATTCCTTTCAGAGTAATTGATGTTTCCCAAAGGGCTTCTGAAGAGCTCTCAAGGCCTAATTTCACTCTGTAGAAAGAGTTTGATTTCTCAACTGGGTTTTTCGACTCTTGGAGAAATGAGATATGATCCCTAGAGGAAGAAACATTTAATTTCACTTTTGTGTGTTCCCAGGATTGTACTTGATAACACTTTCTTTGACTAGAAGAGAATATGGAGAAGTATTAACAGCTGTTGACACTATGTAGCAGTGACTTAACTCTTCTATTTAAAGAAACATTATTTAGGAGAGCAAAGGTAATAGTTAACAATATTTATGCATTGTAAACCCTCTTAAAAAGTAAATTTAGATCTCAGTTTGTTTTATGCCTATGTACATAAATACTAAAAAACAGAAACTACAGCAGTAGACCGTTTATCTCCTTTAAATTCAGGATGAGCCCAGTATTTTCATCTACCCCCTTGATATGGTCATGTGTTTCAGATATTGGGGAGGATTAGGCATGCTCTAGAAATTGTTTAGTCTTTAAGTAAAAGATTTTATGATCGTTTGAGAACCTTAGTTAATTCTCCATAAACTGCATAATTAAGTCTTCTGATCAGTTATATAACTATGACTGTCTAATCACATCTGGTATTTAACCTGAGAAATCACCACAGACATAACCTCTTAATTGTTGATTTTAGATTTGCAGATAAAATGTAGAGAAAAATATACAATAATTATGGCCTAATGGGAACATCTATATTATGTTGTGTTTGTTTTACTAGTTCTTAATTTCATTGTTTTGTGAAGTCAAAACGTATAGTCTTTCAGTCTCGTAGTCCAGGATTCAAATATCAGTACTATCACTTATTGGTGGTTGTAAATATCAACAAGTTTTTTCCAATGCTTTCTGAGTCTTGGATTTCACAGTTGTAAAAGTAGGCTAATAAAGCCTACCCAATAAGTGCATTTTAGGGATTATAGATAATATTTGTAAAATCTCTGGTGGTGCTATTATTAATATTATGCATTTTATTTTTAGAGCTTGGTAAGAGTAATTGTTTGTATTTATTATATTAAAAATAGGCTTATACCCATATTATTACACTATTGTGCTTTAAAGTGATGCCTTCAGTTTTTACTGACGTTACAAGAAACATTTATGTGTCACTGTTCAGTATGTTATTCATTTTATAGTATCCTCTTTATGAGATCTCTGGAGAGCAGTTTTGATTGGTCTTAACACTGGGGACTCCTGACTTTTATTTTTTCTTTTATAGACATAGTTTATGTCTAACAGATCAAGATCTTTTTGTTTTTGTTTTTATTTTTGTTTTTCCCATCTTCTCTATGACTGCTAGAAAACTTGCTAGCATGAATACAGATATCTCTGGGAGGGATTTTTATGTTAACTATATTCTTTATTTTATTTTTTTTCAGGAGCTCGAAATTGTAATTGGAGATGAACACATTTCTTTTACCACATCAAAAATAGGTTCTCTTATTGATGTAAATCAGTCAAAGTGAGTATGTTAAAGCTTTTTCACTAAAGTGATACAATTTATTAGGTTTATTTTGGAACTGTAACCAGTTTGCTAAGATTATTTCAGTGACACCCTAACAGTTTATTATACAAATGTAATTTTGATTTTTATGTCATTAAAGACTTCTTAGCAAAGAAGATAACAGTGTATTTTATTGATTTCAAAAAAAAAAAAATCTTGATCTGACGTCTATGTATAATAATGCCCAAGTTTCATTAGCTACTTTTTTGTAACAATCTGGACACAGTGTCACAAATTTAAAAGATATCCTATTGGATGTCAGCCTCATTAGCCCCATGTCACATCATTTTCCTCTTTGGGTTTAATACTTCAAATAAATGGAAAAAATCTAGTATAGCTTAATGGCTTTAGCTACTTATGTCTTCTCAAGTTCTGTGTCCCTGTAGCTCATATTATTGTCTCTACTTGAAACATCTTTCTTTCTCCAGTTAATTCTCTCCATTCTTTCCCTTTAAAAAGTCCTCATAGATCTCTTATTCCTATCACTCTGAATCGTAATAACTTATTTGTTTGCTTTACTGGTTTGAACATAGTCTCCATGAGAACCTTGTATATCTCCAAAATTAGCACAGTACCTGGAATATAATAGATACTCTATGAATATCTATCAGAGGAAAGGAGGAAGGAAGGAGTGCATAGTAACTATTGGATACAAAAGGCTATGTTCATACAGACTGACCAGATACTTTTAAACTATCAATTTTTCTACAATGAAGATGTGGCAGTCATATCCTACTGGGATTATAAATTGGTACAGTGGCAGTGTTTTTTGGAAAGCAATTTGATAATATACTTCAAAAGCCATTAATATTTTTCACTCATCTTTGTCCTAGTAATTTCATTTCTGAGTGTCTGTTCTGTGGAAATATTCTCAAATAATGAAAAAGCTCTATTATCATAAAGATGGTCATTGAAGTCTTATTTATAATTGGGAAAATATCCAAACTCATAACATGGAGAGAATTGTTAACTAAAAATTATATATGAATTTTTAAAAAATGTAATGGAAAAAGTAATGTTAAAAAGGACACAAAGAATGATTTGAGTTATCAAAAAAAAAAAAAAAAAAGAAACCCAGCAAAATATTTGTAGCTATTCTGTGAGGAGTGACTATTATAAGCATTATTTTTTCTATCTTTATAATTTTATCTGCTTTATACATTTTGTGATACATAGCTATTTTATAAGCAAATAAACACTTTAAGTATGAAATGAATACTGGTGAAGAAAATTTTATTTTTATCTCTTTCAGAAAAGATAGAGATGGTAATTGTTCAGTATGTTCATTTTAGTTTTAGGCAAATCTTTCTCCTTAATTCCTTTAACTTAATTGTTTTAGGTTTTGGTTTTTGTTTTAGAAATTATTTGTAAAATTATGTTGTTTCATGCTAGGATCAAAAAAATAACTTTTACCTTTTTAAATTTTAGGGATCCTGAAGGCCTTCGAGTATTCTACTATTTGGTACAGGACCTGAAATGTTTAGTTTTTAGTCTTATTGGATTACATTTCAAGATTAAACCAATCTAAATTGTACGTTTTTTGAAGCTGTTTTTATATTTAATTAAGGGATGGGTAAGGGAGAGTTTATTTGTCATTTACAATTTTGGGATTTTTATGAATGTGAAGCAGAAATTTTTTGTATGCAAGCTGAAATAAGAAAATACATTAACAGGCTTAATGGTTATCTTCACTTGTGTCCAAGTGGGTTGGACCGTTTCTACACATTAAATTTTGTAAATAAAAACTACCTTCAGTTAAAATTTTGCTCTAATAAACTTATCAAAGCCTGGATCGAGAATGTTTTTTTTCAGGAGCCTATGTCTCTTATTCACTTTAAAGATAATAAAAAATTGTTCTAATAGGTACATACTATGGCAGAAGTTCTTTCTGGTAGAAATATGTAGTAGGATTCCCATCCATTAAAGATAATTGTAGATCTTTCCTTATTTCTTCCATACCTGATAAGATTTTATTTTTTGGTGCTTATAGAGGTTATTTACAGAAGATTCTGTATTTTTTACATTTAACATAAACTCCTCAGGGATTATTTACATTTAAATATTTTTGGTATAAGCAGTGATTTCCTTAAGAGTTTCAAAGGTAAAGTCAGTACCCCAAGTCAGGCATATCTGTTACTGTGCTCTTGCTTCACAAATACATATTTTGTATATCTGTGGGAACTAAATGAGTTTTCAGCTTAAAAATTTATTTAAAATTTAGACTTAAATGTGTATATGTTTGTGCGGGTATATCTATATATTTATATTTTAACTCCTGAGGAGCACAGGTCCCCACTATTATTTCCCAGTTCCCTTCAACTTCTTTCTGATAAACTTGACCTTTCATTACGTCTGTCAGTAACCATGCCCTGGTATCTGTTACAGCTTCGTCTGAACCCCCACTCTTTAAAAGTGCAGTTCTGGTAGTCATAATCCACTTGCCCAGAGACCAGTCAGTACTGACCTTAGGGTGAAAGAACTGGTCTCTGAAGGCTTACAGTGGCTCTGTCCAGTAAACTTCTTCAAGATAATAGAAATGTTCTGTATCTGTGTAGTCCAGTAGGTAGCCACTGGCTACTACATGTGGCTACTGAGTATATAACTGAATTTATTGTCCTGTTTAATTAGAAAAAATTTTTTTAACATGAAAAATTTCAAACAGAAAACTGAAAGAATTATACAGTGAACATATGTCAATCTAGATTCTAATATTGTAATAAGTTTTACAATAAATCATGTGTTGTTGATTTTCCACTTAAAGGTGAAATAACTTGTGTAAATCGTACCAATAGAGCAATTTTTTTTAAGCGCTATTTAATTTTGATTAAATTTAGATAGTCATGTGTGGCTTGTCGCTACCTTTGGACAGTGTAGCTCTAGCCTGGCTTGGTAGCCCGTTTTCTGTGGAGTATTATCTGGTCCTTTACGTTGCATGAAAATGCATGGCCTGCTACCCTGAACAGGCCTGATCCTGTCTGATCTCAGAAACTAAGCAGGATCGGGCCTGGTTAGTACTTGGATGGAGACCACCTAGGAAGACCAGGGGCTGTAGGCATAAAAAATATATAAAAAAATAAGGGATTGTAAGCTGATAAGGTCCTTGCAATCTGAGAGGTCAACCAAGGGTTGCCTCACCTAAAAAAAAAAAAAATGTGTGAGACCTGTGAACATGGGTTGTACTATAAGTTGAGTCACTGATCCATATGATTTTTTAGAAGACTATTAGAGCAGTTTTAGGTTCACAGCAAAATTGGAAGGAAGGTACAGAGATTTTTCACATACCCCTGCCCCCACACTTGAGTTTGTCTCCCTCATTATCAACATCCCCCACCAGAGTGGTACATTTGTTATAACTGATGAACCTACATAGACACATGACCACCCAAAGCCCATTGTTTACCTTAGGGTTCACTGTTGGCAATGAGTGAATGGTTTGGGAAACATGTATCCAACATTATAGTATCACATAGAGTATTTTCACTATCCTAAAAACCCCTGTGTACCACCTATTCATTTCTCCCTACCCCAATCCCTGGGAACCACTGATCTTTTTATTGTCTCCAAAGTTTTATCTTTTCCAACGTGTCATTTAGTTGGAATCATAGTATATAGCCTTTCCAGATTGACTTTTTAAATTTAATATATACATTAAAGTTTCCTCCGTGGTTTTAATGGCTTGAAAGTTCATTTCTTTTTAGCGCCGAATAATATTCCATGTCTGGATGGACCACAGTTTAATTTACCCATTCATATATGAAGGATATTTTGATTGCTTCCAAATTTTGGCAATTATGAGTAAAGCTACTATAATTCAATGCAAGTTTTTGTGTAAACATTGTTTATTGATTATTTTAATAATTGGTTTTCTAGCATATGAGATAATGAGCTGAAATAGAAAATTTTTAAAAATAATAAAAATAAACAGGAAAGGTAAATGAGTACTTTGAGAGTGAGCTTAGAGTCTGAACTGTGTGATACAGTGGAGAGAACTCAAGAATCAACATTCATAGTTACAGCACTGCTTCACAGAACTATTTTCCCTTTCAATGTGTGAATAGACTTTATCCCTTAGTGGCACAAAGCACAAATAGCCATCTAAAAGTCTTTCTTTGTCATTATTTCTTTATGCTTGCATATTTCCTGAGGTGGCCTTCTCATTTAGCTACTTAGAAATTGGAGGAAAGATGATTACTGTTCGATTGACTGCTAGAGGCCAGCTAGGACAATTTAGAGGATTCTAACTCTAGAGCAGTAAAGATAACGAGGACAAAGGAGGTAGCTAATTAGGGGAAGAGGAAACCTCGAACAAGAGTCTTGGATTTTTACTGTTAAGAGCCGAGAAATTTAGTTTTGCTCAGTGGCCTAAAATGTTAGGCATTAGGACACATATTCCTGGAGGTGAGAACCTGGCCAGGTGAGTTTACTCCTCCCAGGAGTATTCAGACCATCTTTGCTGTGGAGCTGGGGGTTGGTTATTCCAGACGCCCTTCAATTCAGCCTAGGACAGGAAGAGCAGCACCTGAAGTTTGAGTAAGGGGGCCAACAGACAGAAGGTTCTTGTGGCCAGCACATACATTTTTCTCTATTATGAAGATTCAGCGGGGCATATAAGCCTGGTCACAGGATTTTATTTGTGTTTCTTGGGCAGAAGGCCAAAATGAGTATCACCAAGGGGTAGCAAACTTAGGACTTCATGAATGTTGGTTATTTGTGTATCATATGTGTTTTATGTATGATATTTAATGTTGACTTGGTTCTTCCTTTTCTATGTTAAGCACACAGGTGCTCTACTTACTGTATCTATACTAAACATGTCTCCTGTTTACTAATTTACTTATCCATACTTAGCATATCTCATGTGTTCTGCAGATGCCTCACAAGCTACCTAGTTTCATTTATCTTTCTCATTTGCTTGTTTCTCTTTTTTTCCTGTAGCAGATTTGAATATTTTAAAATAATACAGCATATACAAATTATATGAAGGATGGTTTGTGATTTTGTATTCTTAAGTGGAATTGTTCTTCTCTTCTGCTTCAATCTAAGGTTTAAGACAGTTCTTGGGTGATTTATGGCGAAGATATATCCTTTTGGCGTCACAACTCTATGTAGCTTGTCTTCTATTTGGAATCATGGGTGGGATTCCTTATTCAGCCTATTCTATCAATAAAGGGAAAAACTGGCTTCAGTGCTTTATTATCCTCCTGGGTTTCTATCTTCATTTAATACTCAGCCTGAGTTACGAATCTGCTGCTTGCCAGTTCATAAATTTATTCAAAGTTTAATTTTTTTTTTTTTACATCAGCATTTATAATTGTTTTCAATAGGAAAATAGTTCTAGGTAGAGAGCCAGAGGAGAGAAAGAGTAATCAGGGGGATTGTTTTATAAACTCTATAAATGTCTAACCAATGTACTGTATATTTGAAACAAAAAAAAAAAGTTAGCTAGGCTCTTTAATTGCAGCTTAAATTTTGTATGGCCACCAGATGGCACCACCACACAAAACAAGCTCTAAAATCAAGACTCAAATTTAAAAATAAATCTTGATGGTAAGAATAAAGTAATGAATATATTCCCATAAACGGCTACTTTATGAGGGAATGTTAGTATGCCATTACTGCAAGTAAATTTAGCAAGATATCATTTGTAGTATTAAGAAGGGTAGTACTTTTTGAGCTAATGATTCTGCTTCTAGAAATCTATCCCTCCTCACAAAATGTGTGTCTCTTCTTTAACATTTAGCCTCACCATTACCTCATCCAAACAGCTTTCCCTGGCAAACTCTTTGCCCCTTTGTCTGAGTCAGAAGCCACTCTTCTGTGCCCAAATGAAGGTGTTGTCTCCCCAGAATGTGAATCCTTTTAGGACAAAAAGAGATTTTTCTCTGTATCTGTATTTCAGAGCCTTGATGTATAATAGTGCTTTAGAAATGTTTGTTGTATGAATAAACAAACAGAAATAGGTAAATATCTAACTCCATTCTTGTCTACGGCAGTTTACTGAAACTATGATTTGTATCTGATCATTAGGCCCAGTTTTTCTTTTTTTCCCTAATTAAGAGATTCTACAGGGGTAAAATATTAACAACACCTGAGTATATACCACAGCAACCAAAGTAGTTGCTACTTCCTATACCAAGCAATTTTTATTTATTTATGAGATTTATGCTAATTTTGACCTCATTGAGTGAAGATAAATGAAGTAATGAACAATTTTGTTCATATACTTTTTACCTGAAGGATGCAGGCAAATGCTCTGTGCTCTTGACATTGCTCTAGTTGTGAGGCTAATGGCATGCACAAGAGGACTTGTAATTTGATGTAGATATTCAGAGTGTCAGAGTTTCATCTGCATGAGAAGGTGGTTGACAGGTGGCGTCTTTAACTTGATTTCAAGTGGAATTTATTTTAATGAAAAAATAAATATCATTCAGAAACTATTAATAGTATTCCTTTTTCCTCTATGTTAGCTAGATTTCCTTTCAATGTATTGTATCCCTTCTATACTTTGTGAAGAAATGGCCAATACATTTGAGTTATTTTGAATGGATGTTCAGAAATTGCACATTCTGAAATCAAGATGGACTATGACCTGACGACTTGCATACATATTTTTTTTCTGGTATCAAAATACCTTCAAATGGAATGAGTGTCATTTCTGTGACTTTCATTTGACCACTTTTAGGTTTCAAAAATTTTCACAATTAATAAAAGAATTAATAGTTAAAAATACTATAGAAACACATTGAATAAAAACTGACTCTATAACCCCTTCTAATTCCCCCTTCCAGTGTACACTGTTAACAGTTTGTATATTTCCATTTTTTCCCTGAGATTTGCTACAAATAATGCTGCATGATCCTTCATTATGTATATATCTCTGTGAACATATTTGAATATTTCCATAAAGATAAATCTAAAGATTTATCTTTTTGATTTTTATCTCTATAGAGAAACTGCTATGTCAAATAGAATGCAACTTCTAAATCTTGAAATATAAATAAGTCTTTACTTTCTACAAGGACTGTCGATTAGCACTACATCTACAATGCTTTTATATACCTATTTTTTTCAAACTCTTAGTGATATTTTATATCATCAAATTTTTAATAGGCACAAATGTTCTTTTATTTTTTTAACTAATATTTTCACTATTATCTGTGAGACATCTTTTCTGTTGCTTATTGTCACCCATTTTTCTGCGAATGTTTTATATTCTTTATAGAGTTTTATATTTATTGGCTTTAGTTATTGGGGTGCTTGAATGACTACACCATTATATATTCCTACTAACAGTGCACAAAGATTCCAGTTTCTATGCATCCTGTCAATACTTTTTTCTGTTTTTGATTATGGTTTTTTTTTTTTAAATTTTTTAAATAGTAACCATTCTAATGGGTATAAAGAGTGTAGCTGAAGTCAAAGAATGAGTTGAGTAGCACTTTCTTCTTTTCAAAATTTTTGGAAGAATTTGTGTAGAATTGGTAATATTTTTTCCTTTAATATCCAGTAGAATTCTTGGAGTTTATTTTTTTTGGTTTTGTTTTGTTTTTGTGGAGAAGTTTTTAACTATAATATCAATTTCTTTTATATATAGGGTTTATTCGGATTACCTATTGTTTTGAGTGACCTTTGTGACTTTTAAAAATTTTGGCCATCTCATCTAAGCTGTCAAATTTATTGTATAAAATTGTTGATAATATTCTCTTATTTTTTTTTTTTAATGTCTGTAGAATCTTTAGTGACATAATCTTATTCTTGATTTTTGGTCATTTGGGTCTTCTTTCTACTTTTCATGGTCACAGCATCGCTAGAGGTTTATTACTTTCATTGATCTCAGAGAACCATCTTACTAAGAGCTCTTTAAAATCTACTCTGATAGCTAGATCTACTTAATATTAATTCTCACATAATTCTATAATTTACAACTTTTATTCTTACAAAATAGGTTGAAAGAGAGCTTCCTCCTCCCTATAATAAAAATTTGAATATCATGAATGAAAACCACCATTAATAATGTCAGTGTCCCTTCTACAAGATTTTAAAATTATTGCCATCTCACTTCTGATTAAACATCTCAAGTGACAATGAACTCAGTATCTTTTACATTTTTGGATAACTCAAAATTTTAGAAAGGTCTTTTTTGCATTGCTACTTTAACCAAACAACATTTAAAATAGGTTACTATTAAGCAGGAGAGTCTGTTTTGGCATTTCCTGTATAAAACATAATTCCACTTGGTATTATTTCATAATTGTTTGAAATAATATTTGATGGTAAAAACAGTGACAATGTGAAATGTGAGAAGAAACATCCTTTTAAATTACAGCTCTGTTTCTGCTGACTGCTTTAGTGACCTAAGACTCTTTTGACTTAAAAGCCAAGGTAAGAAAAATGCCAATAGAGGTAGCAGTCGGAAAAGGCAAATCAAGGCCTAAATCTTTAGTTACTAAAGGCAAAACTGCAACAGAAATGCTCTTGAATAATTTGAGATTTAAGATACCACTATATTAGATATTGAATGAAAATTATGCACGGAAATATTCTAAGGATTGAAAATAAAACAAACTATCTTTCTTCATCTCTGTTATTTCTTGTTCACACAAATGCTTATATATTTCCAAATTAAACCATTTGTCCCTATTTGTTATATTCTAATATAACCAAGAATTTTGGACTTATAATTTCTCCACGCTTACTTAATTTTTTACTAATTTTTAAGATTAAAAAATCAAATAAGTGACAATAATATATAAATACATAATATAAAAAATAAAAATTGAAAACCTACTTTTTCTTGGACTTTGTTTTTGGAAAATTATTTCAAAATTTTATGCATTGTGCCTTTTTTATAATAAAGTTCACACTAATTTAGCTATATCCCGCTATCATTCTGCTTTGTTCTCTTTATCTGTGTTATCATAAGCATCTCTCTTTTCTCTTTCTCTCAATCTTACATTTTGTTTACTTAATTCATTTATTTCCTCTTGGGGTTAAATCTTGGTTTCTACTACCTTATCATTCTTTCACTCAATGTTTTTTAGTCCCCCCCCCCCTCTCCCCCCCTTTGGAACTGAGTAGGCTTGCTAAATATAAAAATAGTGAAACATGAGTGATATTTTACTGGGATCTTAAAGAATAAATAAAAGTTGAAGTAGAAAAGAGGTATAAGAAACATTGTAAAAAGCACTAAAAAATACATTGATAGTTTGGGTACAAATTACTTGAGTGTTTCAAGGACAGGAAAGGGTTTGAGGGAAAGATGTCTTTATAATTAACCAATTAACACTAGGCTCATTTTTTACTCAAAATAGTTAGAAAATTCTCAAAAAAAACCCAAAACCCTGAAAATAATACTTTATATATTTACTTGTTGTAGATACTTTTGATAAAATACTCAAAGCTATATAGTTTGTTAGATTTTCTAGAAGCAACTATATGTGTTTTAATTATGATAAACCTGGAAGCTTATTTAAAAAGTCCCCAAAATGAAAATTGCTAATAATTGCTTTTCATTGGTGGTTTGCCCAATTTTTTAGAAATACGTATGTATCAGTTTATCTGTTAATACATATATATTTTCGCAAAATTATAAATTTTTTGGACATCCCTGAACTGGCAGTTTAGAAATCATACTTACTCACTTCTGGAATACACATTCAAAGTCAAGTTACTGTCTTAATTATACTTTATCAATAAAGCATATATTGTTTCGTAGCAAAAAATAGTTATCAAATATATTTCTGTTAAATGACATATTTTGAAATTGGAGAATTTGACATAAAAGGCATAGATTGAGACGCCTGGAAGATGATAGTTTATGAGCATGCCTAAAAGCTAATGTTTTCTTTAAGAGAAAGTTTTATTGCATGGAGAATTTCTAAAATGCTTTTGTCATTATTTATGTCAGAACCCTTCTCCCTGAAAACAATTAGTAGGATCCTAGCAAAGAAACAGAATAAGCAAAGGCAAACTTACAGGAAAAAAAAATAGCTAGAGAATCTAATCTCAAACACACTACCATTATTTAAAAGGGGATGAGAGTTTCTCTTTGGGAGTGATGAAGGAAAGAAGCTCCAATTAAAGAACAGCGTTTTTGAAAAGACTTCTTTTCAAACCTGCTTTTGTTCTCATTTAACACCTACTTCTAGAGTTAAATTGGGCAAAGAGCTGCTCATTGACTTAAACAAATAATGACTTTTAAAAAAATGCTCTGACAGTTTTGACTACACCTAGTGAATGGAACAGATGATTTGACTTTAATGCCGTAAAAGGACTTCATTCAAACCCCATTCAGTATCTTATGCCCATCTCTGTTTCTGTCTTAATTTTTATTAAAGAGAAAGTCTGTTTCTTCAAACAATTTAAAGAGAACACAAGAATTAAGTAGAAATTTGCTATCATTCAAATCAATCAACTCAATATCATATGTATTTATATTTAATGTAACCTATCAAGCTATCTGGATATCCTTAGGGTGTTTGTAAAATTATAGGTCAATGTTTCTGTACATTTTCACATTTATCTATTTTTACCATATATATAACAATTGGGAGTTTACCTTCATTATATAAAAAGAAAAAAGATATGAATCATGCCAGGTAGAATATGAATATTTTCTTTTTGATTTTTGTAATTAAAATTTTTGTTGTTAATTATTTGCTAACCTTATGAGATTATGAAATGAACATTTTTTTCAAGCTTTATAAAAACTGCTATAGCTCAGGTTTGAATTGATCCACAAAATGTCCACAAAACTTAGCATTTTTAGTTCTCTATGATTCTTGTCTGACACAGAGTGTGGGAGTAAATATAATACTGATATGAGTGGAAACTTTGTATAGGAATATCTAATGTCATGTGATCATTGGCTTTCTTCTGATATAATTTCTATGAGGGCCAGTCTCAAAGAGGCAAAAGGCCAGCAGAGCCAATGCATACCAGGTGTGTTCTTGACCAAGCTTATCCTCCAGCTAGTGAAATCCCAAGGCATAGACACAGTTAGTATCAGCTAGTGTGTCTGTATAATGTTACAGTCTCTTCTGTCATGCTGTTAAGCAAAAAAGAGTAAAGTTGAATTTGCTACGGGCAAGCTATATAGAAGTTGGGAGGGTTTTCAATGGTTGCAGGAAAGAATTGACCTTGGGGGTCTATGTTAATTAATATCTAATGTTAACTTTATTCTACAGGTGAAAACAGGAATGGATCAGAGTGAGGGTGGGTCAAAATATTTTCTATGCAGGTGTTTTAGGGAATATTTAATATTTTGTTGGACAATATAAATCTGTCTTTTTTCCCCCTGTTACCTCTGTGGGTGCTCCTTTACTAGTTAAAAATAAATTTTAACCTTACATTTTCTCTGGTTGTACTTCCTTTTAGTCAACATCATTTACTTTGTCATTTAGAATTAGAGTAAATGATCATAATAAAGTGGTCTGTTAAAGCCATTCATGACCTTAATTTTATAATATGAAGTTTTTCAGAGCTCTTCTCAGTACAAAATACAAATCTTAAATTCCTTCATTCCTAAGTATAACATAAAAAGTTTGAATGTTTTGATAACATTATTTTTCTATCAAAATAAGTCCAGTTTTATATTTACAAATTTGTTTTCTTGTTATTTAAGTATACAGATATTCAATTAAAATAACTAAACCAAAATCAGATTGCTAAGAAAACATGACCTTAAAAAATTATTTACCTTACACTTTGGCATTTTGGTAGAGAGAATATTTATTGAAAAAAATGATAGTGTATTTATACATTTTATCAATATTTGATAATTTTCAAATTAAGTTTCCTCAAATCATGAAGTAGTTAAATGGTGAAATAGGGACATTAAGAACCTAAAATCAAATCTATTTAGGAAGAATAATTATCTGTTTTTTTTACAGAGTTACCAAAAATACTATTTTGGGAAAAATGTTTCTTCTCTTTAATCACTACTTACTTATTTATATTTCTAGAGGAGAGTGGTTATTATATATTTTTCATGGAAGTATTGTTTATGTAAGTAAAGGTGAACAATCATATTTTTGGATAAATATCAATCAATAAACAAACTATATATAATATATATACTTGAACTAAAAATATATGCCTGTATTATACATTGTGTATTATAGTGTAATATAATACATATTATACATTTTTAAAATATATATTTATATACGTATTTGAATTAAAGACTAATTTAATATATTTTTACATATTTATTTATATATATTTATTTGAACTAAAGACTATCATTATTAGCTGTCTGACCTTGGGAATATTATTTATACTCTTGGAGGCTCAGTTTTCTATAAATTAAAAATAGTCATCGCTGTGCAGCATTGTTATTAGGATTACAAGTCATGCATCATTCATTTAATGTTACCTCCTAAACTCCCTTTCCTGTAATCCCGTGATTCCTGCCGTTTTCTCACACTTTAAGAGACAAATTATGACTCCAGTGACTATGAGGTTCAAGGAATAATATAAACGGCTGAATGGGGTTTGGCTAAGACAATATAGCGAATTGAGGAATTTGTTAGATAGATGTGTGTGTGTGTGTTTGTGAGTGAATGTGTGTGTGTGTGCACGCATGTCCTTCCTAAAGAAGAGTTACTCTATTCGATGTCAGAATATAGTTACCATTTGGCATAACATAGGCACTAAGTGATAAAACATAAAATTTTAAAAGATGATACAAATCCAGATTTTTATGTGAATATAAATTATATCAGTTTTTAAATTTTGGCAGTGAATTAAATTATGTTAAAAACAATAAAAGCAACATACATGCTCAATTATTCAATTGTGTAAGACCTCTGCTTTAAGGCATCACAAAAAATTTTAAAAAATTATTTTTTTCTAACACTCCCAGATAAATGGTTACTCTAACTTGTTTATTTAAGTCTATTATGCTTATTAGTCATTTAGCTCTTCCTTTTACTTCATGATGAATGTTGCCATTTTTCACTGTTATTAATTTTGCCTTATGAAACACTGCAAAGGATTCTTTTTTCTTTTCTTTCTTTTTTTTTTATGTGAGGCAACCCTTGGTTGACCTCAGATTGCAAGGACTTTGTCAGTTTACACCCTTATTTTTTATTTTTTATGCCTACAGCACCCAGTCTTCCTAGGTGGTCTCCTATCCAAGTACTAACCAGGCCCGACCCTGCTTAGCTTCCAAGATCAGACAGGATCGGGCTTGTTCAGGGTGGCATGGCCGTAGGCCTGCAAGGGATTCTGTGTTTTTTTTGCCTGCAGCCCTCAGAAATGAGTGAGGAGAGAATTATGTATGTGGAGCTAAAACTGCCCATTCAATGAAGCAGAAGGATAAAAGACATCTAACTCATAAAAAAAGAGGTAAAGTTTTTTCTGTTTGTTTTCTTGTTTTCTGAAAACATTATAATATCAAGTAAGAAAAATATAATCATGACAATTGTGTCTGTACATATTTGATGTGTATGGTTCTTTATAAATCGAGGGGTATATGTAAATATAATATTCAGTGAAATTTGTGATCACAGTAAATAGTGATATCAATTTTAAACTCTGGATTAAATTTCCATTTTGTTCTAATTTTGTTTTCTCAGCAAAAGTTGAAGATCAGGCAAATTACTCAGAGCTTTGCTATGCTCTATGCTTACTATATATTTTGATTTTTGGTTTTGTACAGAATTCTTATGGCAAATCATTGCAATAATCCTTGAAATTGCGTGTTGTTTTTTTTTTTCTCCTTCTGGCAATTGCAGTTTTAGGATTAATGTGTAATTATCAGATACACATATTTCTTAAGAGAACAATGAGCCAGAATGAAAAATGAGATACTTATAACTATTGACCCTTTACTGAACCTTGGTAAACTATAAGGTTCTATAGTTTATCAATGAATCACGATAAGCTTATACTAAACATAATGCCAAATCCTTAGCTTTAAATTTACATTTAGCTCTAAATGCAAATACTAAATGCTAAATAAAATACTAAATTTTACAAACTTTGGAATCTTTATTTGAAGAGTAGATGATGTAAAAATTAGTTGATATTTTATTTCCATTTTATATTTTCTGTTTTACAAATGTTGATTATTGTCTTACATTAAAAAATGATATGTAAAAGTTATAATTTTATTTAAAAATCCACTTTATGTTCTGACATTCCAAAATATTTTAACCTTACATTTTCTCTGGTTGTACTTCCTTTTAGTCAACATCATTTACTTTGTCATTTAGAATTAGAGTAAATGATCATAATAAAGTGGTCTGTTAAAGCCATTCATGGCCTTAATTTTATAATATGAAGTTTTTCAGAGCTCTTCTGAGTACAAAATACAAGATATGAATAAAACACACAAAAATATTTTCTCAGCAAAAGCTGAAGATCAGGCAAATTACTCAGTTTTACCATCTAGTACAGGTATGTATAGAATACTTAAACTGACAGCTAACATTTACTTTTTTATGGAGTTATCCCCTTATGTCACATTTTAATATGTAATTTTAAAACTTTATGCAATATTTTGACCTTGAACTTGACTCACCTTTTCTCATCAAATTCATTTTCTTCATTGTAGCTAATTGAGAGTTTGACTTTCACAAAATAAAAAGTCCCTTTTATATTGTCATGTAAATTCGATTTTTTGAGTATTTTATGCTTGTAGATGAATTTTCTCCAATATAGATTCCTTAAAGTGAGTAACATTCCCATATATTCACTTCGATAAATTGCTTCCTTCAGGGAGAACTGCTCCATATTGCTGCAGTTTATTTGTACGAGATTTCTCAGTGTATTCCTAACAATGGCCTTGGGTTGTCAGTGACAGTCTCTGGCTCAACGGTACTCTTATCTACAGAATTTGGCAGAAGAGCTATTCCTAATATATAGACTTCTGGGATACAGGGAAATACCTATTCTCTGGTCATGCAGTCTGAAATAAGCAATGAAATATATAAAAAGTATAATCTCTAAATCATCTTGGGATTGTGGATGATGGTGGTTTTTGTTTTTAAGATAAAGGCTGTAATACATGTCAAAGTCAATGGTCCTGCTGTAGAAAAAGCTGTTACTATTTTTCACAAAAAGAGAAAATTTGGAATGAGAGTGAGAAGTCATGCCAAGACCTTGGTTTTAGAATCATTAAGATTGATGACAAAGAGGAGCTGGTATGTTCAATTTATTAAACCTGAGTAAGTGCTTTCTGAGAAGTTTGTGTGTCTTGGGTTAGAATAATTGTTTCTCCTAATTACTTGGTCAATGTAGTTTGAAGCACTTATATATACTAGTGCAAATTTATCTCCAGAGGAGGGGACATAGGTGTAACAGAGACCTGGAAGAACCACTGTTTTAAATCAAGGGAAACAGCTTGGTTGTGGGTGCCATGGAATGTTTTTCAGTCTTTTTATTATATGTATTGCATCTTTAAATTTTATTATACATCAGGCTGTTCAGTATATAGCCTCTAGGGCAAAAGAAAAAACTGCCTTCAAAGATATGAGCAGTCTAAAGGAGATAACTTCTCATTGTACTGAGTTCCCTTCTTCCACCATCAATATTTGACAGGGATCATACTTTTAAAGGAAGATCAGTCTTTCACTTTCATGGCCATGGAATATAGAATGAAAAATAAAGAGAAAGAATATAGCTGGAATGATTCTTTGAAAATGAATTTTTGTGTTACCTATAATCCAGAATGATAGAAGAAGCTTCTCTTTTCCAGTAGAGAAAATCTAGATCCCATTTGCCATCATTTATAAGATTTGGGAATATAAAGCCGATCTAATAGATTCTGTAGATTTCCTTCCAATGATTCAATTTTAAGCACTAAATTCCATTTATAATATTTAGTCCTAGCAGTGTTATATCTATTCATGTCTTTTGAAGAATGAAGTAAAAACCCAACGTTTTCTTATTTATAAAATTCTATTATTAAAATGACAATATGGAAAAATCATTTTTTATTATAAAAAATGAATGAACTAAGCACTAGAATTCAGTCAAAGAAAAAAAATCCAGATACAGTTTACAAATAACCTTGGTCTTAAGTCTTAGTCATTATCGATCAAATCCTAAATGGTATGAGTATTGTTCTACTCTCAGGAAATTAACTTTACTTATAATCCATATTTTTCTTATAATTTACATTTCTGTTCTCTTCAGTTTTATTCCCGCCATTAAAGTTTCTGGACTTCAGAGTTTTAATGAAACTGCTTATTATTATCTGTCAACCATATATTTCCATGAACTATTCTAGTTCCTTTGAAACTTCTTGAAGGTTTGGTTGTTGATTACAGCAAAAGCTAGTCCTTTATATTCTATTGCCTCATTTGATGATAGCCTGCTCTCAGTCTCTAAAACTGGAATACTGATACATGATACAAATCCCGTGACAGACTTTGTTGTAGACAGCATTTCTCTCACACCAATGTCTTACACTACTTTACAGAGCCCAAGGTGTAATTAAAGCAGTGACTTAAATCCAGTGATATTTGAAAACAGAGGTGGCTTTTATACATTTATGTATAGCACTAGCATCTAGCAAAAAATGTGAATGAAAGAATTAATGAACATTTCATTTTAGTACTTCTTCAGAGACTGAGAAATGATATAGCATATTTTTGACATGCATATATAATACATTTGTATTTTTCCTAGGCATTAAAAGATAAAGTATTATAATTTTCCTCATATACCATTTAATTACATTGAGAAATATCAGGGTGGAGGCAGGAGAAAGAGAATAAATACAATTGCTTTTGCATTTAGGAAAGTAAATTAATTTATTGCTTCACATTTGTATCCATATGAAAATAGTTGAAGTGAATAAATATACCAATTGGAATAATTATTACAAATTAACAATATTTTCATGTTAAAGATGTTTTAGACACTTTGCATGCATCATTTCAGTTTACAAAATCTTCAAAACGGTGTGATTCTCATTTTATAGATAATACTCGAGAATGTTTATTTGCTTAAGTTAACATAGCAAATAAATGACATAACATTTTAAAACTTGTAGCTATCGTTTCTTCCTTTCAATGCTGTATAATATTCCATAGATTGGATAGACTTTATACCATACTCTAGAATATAGAAGTTTGGGTTGTTTCCAGTTTTTGTTGTTATGAGTAGTCCTTTATTAAACATTCTTAGACAAGTCTCTGTGCAAGAGTTTTCCATGTACTCTTTCTTCTTTTTACCACAAATCACTATCAGAGGATAATCACTGGGTAATAGTATATATAAAAATTTCAACTTTATGTGATAGTTCCAAATTATTTTTCAACAGGATTTTTGTAATAGTTTTAAAAATATTTCTTTGACCTCTACCATCTGACAAGTTTGGTAGTCATTCTTACTTTTTTGCCAACTGAATTATTGTAAAATATACCTTTGTAGGCTTTATTTGCATTTTCTGATCTCTGGATATTGACTATATGTTTTACTTCATGTGAAATGTCTGTTCTTGATTTGTGTCCATTTTTTCCTATTGGATAATTTTTAAAATTAATTTAAAAAATGTTTTATTTGTTCTTAAATTATTGCAGATATTTATAGATATGAAGCTTTTTTTTCATGTTTTTTAAGATGTCTTCTTATAAAGAGAAATTTTAAGTTTAGTGCAGTCATATTTACCTATCTATTCTACTATATGTAGAGGTTTTTTTTTGTTTTTTTAAGTCCATTGTGTCCCTTTATTGATATCTTTCATCCAGTTACAAAGACTTGGGTGATTCATTCATGGAGGACTTTCCACTTCCATTTCTTCTCTGCACAAAAGAAAAATTAGTACCTGCTCTGTTTATCTTAGGAAGTGTTTGAAGATAAATGTGCCCAATATTTTATAAGAGTCCACTATAGATAGGTACAATGCTATCATTGATATTATAAATAATACTAGTAGTTCTAATTTTCCCACAGATCTTTATTTGCTTAAAGATAGAATACAAATATTGGGTTGGATTACATAAAAGAGGAGCCATTCATTTCTGGATGTGGCAAGATAACACTATCTTGGAGTATGTAAATTTTCATTTCATAGTCTTCTATGAATCTATGAATCAGTATTTTCTCAGTAACTGATTCTTAGATTATAGGCCAAGAACTGGAAAAGATTCTTGGGGATTAGGGAACATATTTAATTCCATGCAACATCACTTCTCAAACAGACAACCAAATGCAAATCTTGGAGCCCCAAATAATTAGACCCAAAGAGCATGATTTCTTTCTATGACTTTTAATTGAGGGTCCTTCTAAACACAGTAAAATACCATTTTTCTTTTGTACCTTTCTCTTGTATATCTATGATACTAGTTGTATTGACAGGAGTAGTTAGAGGAAAGATTAAAAATAAAAAAAATTTTAAAAAGTATATCTAATCCAGCCATCTCTTTAAGTGAAATTTGTAGCTGTTTACTGGGTGTCAAAAACTCAAAAAAAAAAAAAGACCCATTTCCAGATAAATCATTTAGCAATCTTGAATCTTTAATGTGGTCAGCAATGTCATTCTTGCCATATGTTACCCAAATCCACATAATTCCTCATAGTCCTCCCTCATTGGTAAGCCAGCATAGTTTTGTTGGTCAATGTCAGAAAACTAGTTTAGAAAATGAAGGAAAAAGTCATGTGATAATTAAGCTTAAGTAACATGGGGAGCAATATGAGAACAATGGCTAATTAACATGCTGTTGATTGGGTGCCCACAACATGTCATGTACTATTTGAGGCACTTAAGCTGTAGAAATGAATAAACATGCAAAAATATCCTGTTAATTAAGGGATGGTAGTGGTGGTCGTAATGAATGATGACATATCAAATACCAAATAAATTATGTAGCGTATTAAAAGATGAGAAATGCTATGGAGTAATATGCAGTCCCTTACTTCGTATATCACAAAGTACCTTTTTGTGTATGAAGGTAAGAAGAAGAGATTTCACTGAAATAGGTTGGTTGGGGACAGCCTCTTTGATACAGTGATACTGGTACAAGGAGTTGAATGAGCAAGCAAAGTGGCTACCTGATGAGATATCATACCGGCAGTAAAAACAATTGGCATGAAGACCCCAGTGGGAGTCTCGAATAAATAGAATGCTTGAATAATAAGCAAGAGAGTCTGTGATGCTGCAGCAGTGAGCATGGGAGAAAGAAGTGGGTCAGAGAGTGGGCGAGAGCAAATAAGGCATGAGAGGCCATGGTAAGAAATTGGATTTATTTCGTAAGCATGTTGAGAAGCTTTGGAGGGTTTTGAGCAAAGGAGTGACAAAAGCAGGCTTCTCGTTTTAAAGTCTCACTCTGGATACTCTGTTGAGATTAGATTGTGTGTGTGTGTGTGTGTGTGTGTGTGTGGTGGGGGGATGTGGTACAAATTAGGATATTAGGATGCAGGCAGTCTAGTTAAGAGTCTATAGGAGTCATCCAAGTGAGAGATGATAATAGCTTGAAGAAGATTGGTAGAGTTGGTGCTGGTGAAAATAGCCAGATTCTGAACAGGCTTTAAAGTTTGTATGAGAGACAAAGAAATCAGGGATGGTTCCAAGGTTTTGGGTCCGGAAATTATAAGAAGGATGTTACCATTAACTCTAATGGGGAAATTTCTGGAGTTCAGTTTTAGATATGTTTGATAAATCTTTTAAACATTTAGATCTCTGTGGGGATGTCACATGAGCGATTATGAAGTTCAAGTGAGAAGTGTGTGCTGGGGATGCAAATATAGCATGTATCGGTGTATAGACAGTGTTGATACCATGAAGCTGGAAGGTTAGAGTTCGGATCATTAGGAAATTGAAGGCCTGAGCCCTTGGACACCCAGAATAATTAAGATAATGTGATGGGAGATGAGGATAACCAGAAAACATTACTGAGAGAAGTCATTATAGAGATAGGAAGAAAACCATGAAAGAGCATAATGGAATACCTTAAAGAGGAGTGCTATTGAAATAATAAGTATAATTTAAAAGATTGGTGACTTTACTGACAATTTTGTTACTTGAAGTTATTATTTACTATCAATTAGAATCAGAAACACTTGGAGAAAAATTAAATTTAAGTAAAATTTTTTTCTGTGTATTGCAGCCTAGCCCCATAATTGGAAAATTCATGTTTCCTATTCTCATTGGTCAGTTTTACAAAATTTGAATGCTTTGTTGGGTGTGAAAGATATTAGGCTCAGTGGGAAAGAAGTACGCTCTCATTTTAAATGCAAATAAGCCCCTTCCTTACTCAAAGGAAGGCTAGCATCAGAGACACATGCTCTATGCACATGAATCTGAGTCATTAGAAACTGGAAATACTTTCCTATCTAGTTATAATGTGTCACATAATGAATTTATTATATTTAATCAATTCTCACACATTTCAGAATTCTCAAAAGAAAAATATTAGAATGTACACATCTAATCCATCTATACATTTCATTCCATACTATCTTTGCTATTCCTTCTCTGTCTCCAATTGTCCATGACAATCTTTCCATTAATTTTGGATATTATTACATTTTATAATGTGACATATCTGTCACAAAATTTCTATGTGCACTGAAATAATTACACACATATATTGTAAACTTGTGATAATCAAATTTTGCCTAAGGAATGACTTTCTAAATAAATATATTCTCTGATACAGGGCTTTTCAACAGACTACACTTGATGGAACGTGGGGGGCACATCACGTCAACAAGTATTAATACTGCCGTTTGTACCAGAGAGTTTCGTTTCATTTGTGAAAAGAACTTTACCAGCCTTGATAATTAAAAGAACTATAATCAGTCTTAATATTTTGATACCCCCCCCAAAAAACTTTGGGTATTCACTCAAATTGGCCTGATTTATGATGGATTATAATCTCTCAAAACATCCCTGAGCAAGGATAAAACAAGGAGTTTATATATAGTACAATTAAATAAATCAAAAATTTTTTATATTTTTGAGACTTCTAGGACTAATAAATTAGAGAACATGAAACAAATTTCATTTCAATTGAATGAAGTATATTATGTTTATTTTTCTTAATTATTTAATTATATTTATTTGACCAGGTAAGTAATATATTTCAATCTGTTCGAAATATAAAAAGTACAAAATGATAAATACATTCTCTTTTCCCATCTTGTCCCCCACTCACTGAGTTCCCTTCTCAGAGGCAAACATGTTTCATAGATATTATTCCAGAGATATTCTAGGAAAGTACAACCATATACATGCTATCTGCCAGACCAAATGCTATATAACTATAAATGTTAGTCCTTCCTATTTTTTTTATTTAAAAACATATTTTTCAGATTGTTCCATATCAGTACATAAGGAGCTGCCCTACTTTTTGTAAGCAGCTGCAAGTGTTACATTAATGGATGTACCAACATTTATTTAACCAGTGTTATTTCATGGATATTTAGGATTGTCCCAGAGTTTTGCAATTATAGAAAAATGTTTCAATGAATAGCCCTTAATATAGTATCATTTGCCATAGAGCATATCTATAAGCTAAATCTCTAGTAGTGTAATTTCAGTGTCACAAGCCATGTTCATTAAATTTTAATAGGTACTTAACGTTTAAATAGAAGTTGTACAGCTAGTCTCCAAACGGCGCCCTTCAAGGATGCCTGCTCCCTCACATCTTTACCACCACAGTGTGTTACCAATCTGTTTGGCTTTGCCAATAAAATCTTTACCAATACATATACACACGTTTCTGTCTGAAAACTGAGCTGGAAGAATCTGGACTGCCTTGCCAGGCCGAGGCCAGGAGTCCTGGCCAAGGTTCCCTCCAGCAAGAGACTGGACTGCTGGATGGCCGGAGAAGGTGGGGGCATCATCAGGCTGCAAGTTCACATAAGAACTGACTGGTCTGTAATACTTTTAAAACTGCTACCACAAAACAAATTCCTCTGGGAAGGGTGGAAGCTCCCTTCATGCTGGCATCTATGTAGAGGGTTGGAAAGCACCCTGACAAGTCCCCCAGGCTTGGGGGACCCCTGCTGCCTCAGGCACATATTGTCTATTGTGCAAGGGTTGGCCCCACAGTTTAAAAACACCAGGCACCAAACCAAGGTGTTTGGCGAAACCTGATTCCGGGAGCTGGCTCTTTGGGGGACAAGGCATATGCCTAATTAAAAGCCCTCATTTACACATATGCACATTTCCCCCATGAAGGCTGGGCTGGGAGAATCTGGACTGCCTTGCCATGGCTAAGCCCAGTGACTCCACTAAGGTTCCTTCCATGACAAATACCTGGACTTCTTGATGGCTGGAAAGTTGGAGACCACAACTGGCTGAAGGTCCAGATGAGGACTGACTGAACAGTGGCGTGGATTTGCTGAGCTTGGGTCACATGTTCATTCTTGAACTGGATACCGAAGCAAAAGGGATGTAGTGGAAGAAGCCATTCAAATAGTCTAGTCTCTTCTCTTGATTGCAACCTCAAAGGAGAACCATCAAGCTGAGATCAACAGTCTTATAACTCAAACAGGATAATTTTTATTCATTGTCATAAGCCAATATGCTTTTTGGGACATATATTCTGCAGCAGTAGAAGAGCAGAATATATTCTCTTGTTTGAAAAAGCCAAAGAGGGAGAATTGGAACTGAAGTCTGTTTTCACGCTTTAATCTACCTCTCTTTTTTTTTCTGTTCATATCTCTAGATGCTGGATCACTGAGGGATGACTTAGGGCCTGGGTGGGGTAAAATAATCCCAGGTACTGAGATGCTGCCGAAAGGATCCAATACAGAGATCAGACCCAGAAGGCTGGGAAAGACATGCCTGGGTGATTAAGGAGGACCTCTGAGCACGTGGTTATTTGAGCCAAAAACTCAATGCTGGAAGGAGCCAGCTGTGGGACTAAGAAGGGTGTTCCAAGCAGAGGGAACAAATACAAAGGCCCTGAGGCTTGAAGAAGTTCGCTGTTTGTAGGATGAAAACAAGGACGACATGTCTGGAGCAGAGGGAGAGGAGCTGAGTGTTGGGAGGTGAGCACAGGTTAAGGGTTTGGGTCCAGAGTGTTCAGGACTTGAAGGCTGTGTTGGTGGACTATATCCTCTGTGTGGGAGGGCAAGCGGGCAAGCAGACAAAGTGCCATCGACCCTTTAGGAACATGAAGGAGCAGAGCAATTTGGGTTGTCTGAGACAGAAATTGGGGGAGGGCATTGTAGCTAAGGAATAAGACATGAGTGAAGGGGGTTATTCCATGTGTAGACCTGGTGAGGAGCCAGGTCCATTGGCCTCCCTGGATCTCCTTGGTAACCTGGGGTCTGGGGTTTTTCAGGTATCCCTTTCTAGGACTTAGTAGCAGCCAAGTGCATCCCTCTGCTGGGATATCTGAGTATTATATCTGATGACCTCAGGCTGGACCAACCCCTGAACTTCCCTGAGAACTTCAGAGAAACATTGCTGGGACCCAGGGCTCTCAGGGTTGGGCAGTGGTTCCTGAGGTCCTCTTCTCCTGCCCGTGCTAGATACTTGCTTGCTTGGCCCTAGGGACAGGGAGCTCACTCTCTTTTGAGGAAGTCTGTTTTACCCTCAACAGCACTGATCAGCTCTACCTGGTCTCCGCTCTTTTCACAGAAGTGTCTATGGTTTAGAGATTCCATGGATCAGTATCCCGAGTGTCATGACAGACAGTTGTGGCAAATGACATGCGGTGTGATTCTACGTATGTGAAGTTTGAAAACATGTGCAAGTGTTTGTGCCATTCATGGGTTCCTATCTACATAAGAAAGCAAGCTATGGGAGTGAATTCACTGTGATTATGTGAGGAGGGAAGGGTAGGAAGGCAACAGAAAAGGGGCGAAGATTTTATTGGGAGGAAAAAACCTAACTTCTAAAGACAATATTAAGAGAATGAAAGATAAGAATGAAAGACTGGAAGACAATATTTACAAAATACATATCTGATAAAATGCCAGTATTCAGAATATACAAAAAACTCTCATAACTCAATAAGAAAACAACCCAATAAAAGTGGGTAAAAGAGTTTAAACAATACTTTATTATAGGAGATATATGATTGACAAAAAAGCACATGAAAAGATGATTAGCATTATTTATGCATTAGAGAAACACAAATTAAAACCATTAA
>NW_006432008.1:23471-42196 GCF_000325575.1 Pteropus alecto | reverse complement strand
AGTTTTGAATTGCATTTCTCTAATGACTATTGATGTTGACCATCATATTATGTGCTTACTGGCAATTTAGTATGTTCTTTAGAAAGTGGATTTTTAAGTCTTTTGCTTATTTTCAAATTGGATTGCTTTTGTTGCTGAGTTGTAGGAGTACTTTGTATATTTTGGGTACTAAACTTTGATCAGATATTAATTTGCAAATATTTTCTCCCATTTGAATACTCTCTTTAGCATTTCTTGTAGATAACTGCTTATGTTAACAAACTCCCTCAGCTTTTGTTTAACTGAGAGTGGGTAAATTTCTTCTTCTTTTGGAAGGATAATAAAGCCAGATGTGTAATTCTTCTGATTTACATTTTTGTTCTGTTCTGTTTAATAAAATATAGCAGATGATTTATAGATAGCTTGAGATTGTATAAGTGACTAAGAATATGTTAAAAACACAAAAAAGTGAAGAAGCCAACACAAAAGGAATTTTGAGATGCTTTCCTCATAAAATCTATGGCTTCCTGATTAGTTTTTCATACTGGATTTTCAGGTTCTGGGGAAAAAAACAGTTTTTTTTTTTTTTACCTTCAACATTTAACCATAAAACTTAGCAAAACATTCATGAACTAAATAACAAAAGAAATAGGCTTGCTGCAGTTTTCTTTCAGCCTTTTAAATATATTATCCCAATGCTTTCTGGCCATCAAGGCTTATGATGATGAATTGACTGGCAATCTTATTGATAATCCCTTGTGCATGATGCATTATTTCTCTCTTGCTGCTTTCAAGATTCTCCATTTGTTTGTGCAAGATGTTCAGGGAGCATTAAAATGGAATAACTTAAATATCTGAAAAGCAATCATCATTTCACAGTTTCTAAATGCCCCCTAAGGAGAGAAGTTTAAAATATTAGAGTAATCTATAAGTTTATTTTATGCTAATTAAATTGTAATATAAAAAGTAGTTTGTTTATGATAAGTAAATATTTACAAAGGCCTTGCATTAAAATGTTAATTTTTTTTCTTGTTAGGTATCAAAAACCTTTTTAAACAATTATATCAAACATGTGAGAGTTCTTTAGTGATTGGTCATACTGAAAGACTGTTTTTTAAAAATTTTTTAATTGAAATAAGATTGACATATAATATATGTTTGAGGTGTACAACATTTTGGTTTGATACATTTACATATTGCAAGATGATTAGTACCATATTGTTTGCTAACGCCTTTATAATATCACATAATTTTTTTATATGTTGAGAACAATTAAGATTATAGCAAATTCTAGCAAATTTGCCTATAATCACTAGCTTGTGCATTTTAAAAGATTAGTTTCTAAGCAATTGATTATTTCAGCCAGAGATGAAACTAATTCAGTAGGGAAGGGAAGTGGACTAAAATTATTTATATATTTTCCCACTTTATTATTATTACTACGACTCTTGAAATAGTAAAAAGAATCAGATGTAATCTGTATTCTCATCTAATGTTAAGTTTTCTTGTTCTGTACAGAAACTCTAGAATGCCTCCGAAACCAGAGTGAGTATCTCTTTGGGGCTTTATAAGAACTAAATGAGAAACAAGGTAATTTGGAAGTGAAATAATTTTGATTCTATAATAATTCTTAAGAACATCCTCATTCTTTTGAGAGGAAAAAACTGTGAAACAATAAGGCCTTGTTTGTGAGGTTCTGTGGGCTCTGAGTAAATAAATATTTTCTTTCCTAGGAGACCGATGTGGCCCTCCTCTGCATGGCTGGGTGTATTACAGAGACCACTGCTATCACCAAAGCGTGGAAATGGTTTCTTGGTGAAACTGTTCTGACCTTTGTGTCTCTCCGAATGCTACATTTTTAGACAGAAAGGGATAGATTGATGATGAGATTGTATTTCATTCTTTCCTTTTGGGTTATGAACAAATAGCAGGCATCAGCTAAAAAAAGGGTTCAGCTGCAGATCTAAAAGGAGAAAAGAACGCTTTTCTTGATTTTTTATTTATTTTTGTTTTACTAACCTTTCCTGGTGTGCGCCACCTTAGCACACCTTTCTTTTTTTGTCACACCCCAGTGCAGAAACCTTGTATTTCTGTTCCCTCTGCATACATTGTTCTTCTCTCAGATATAACCATGGCTAACTACTTCCCTTCCAGTATTTATTCATTTGTCACCTTCATAATGAGACCTGACCTGACGGTCCTATTTAAAATTGCATCCTGCGTGTCAGTTTCTCCCCTAGAAGCCCTCCTCTGTACTCTTAGTCCTTCTTACCCTGCTCTAATTTTTTTTTTTATAGCACTTGTCACCTTTTTATATGCCATATCTTCTATATGTTTATTTCTATCTGGCTCAAATCCTCTTGAAGCAAGGATTTTTCTCATTTTCGTTCAATGATATATCTGTTTCGAACTGGCATGCACAGAGTTGAATAAATGATAAAATGAATTAAGAAAAGTATTTTATTTTTGTAGTGTAGTATTCTCTTGAATACATGGATGGAGCTTGAGATAATTAGGCTAAGTGAAATAAATCAGAAAAAATCGAAAACCATATGATTTCACTCATATGTGGGATATAAAACTGAAAGTAACGAATGAACAAGATGAATGAATAAAAACTCATAGACACAGACAACAATAATTTAGTGGTTACCAGAGGGAAGAGGCTGGAGGAGGGGAGATAGAAAAGGGTAGAAGGGGGCAAATATATGGTGATGGAAAGAAATTTGACTTTGGGTGGTGAACACACAATGCAATATACATGTGACATGTTATTGAATTGTACACTTGAAACGTATGTAATTTTATTAACTAATGTCATCCAATAAATTTAATACAATAAAAAAAAAAATTTTCTATTAGCTATTTTTTAAAAATGTAATTCCTGGTTCGAGAAATGTATAGACACTGTAGTACTGAAATCTTTTTTGATGTTTTATTTATCAATGAGCATGTATAGACTGAATTATTTTTATTTTTATGATTCTTTACTTCTCACTTGATGCAAGTTTTGTATTTTTTGTCTCTAATGCACTTTCAGCATTAATATCTTTGTGTATTTTGGCTCCATGAAGAATATCATGAAGTTACTTGCAGTAAATCATAGTTGGCTTGGCCTATCTTACAAGACAGAGAACAAAGAATGGAAGTGGGAGGATGACTCCTCTCCTTCTCCTGGCCTGTAAATTTCTACTATATAATTCAATTCCTTATTCCTTTTTCAATGTCTTTTGCTTAAAGAACTGGAGAATATAGAGATGATTACTGAGGGCAGAATTTAGACCCTGCTTTTGTTATTTCACATTATTTTATATTATTACTGTCAACAATTTTATAACTCATAAAGTCAGTTAGATATTCCATAATTTGTATAAATATACCTTTAAAATTAGATGCTTTGATTGATTAGTATTTCAGATAATCAATATAATATGGGGAAAGAACCTAAAATTACATATGAATTTTAGGATACCTCTAGTATTTTATTGAGAGGAAGTACAGAATTGTTATCTTTTAGCCAAAGAATTGGGGCCATTTTATGCTTTCAAGTGCATATTGTTAAATTGCTATCCAGAAACATTGCATTAGACGACTATGACAAAAAATATTTTTGTATATAAATATATGTATATGCAAGCTGTTACATCACTCTATGCCAATCTTATTAAATATTTCAAAGTTTTCATAATTTTGGTAGCTGATTATTTTAATTTTTTTCTCAGGTTATCTTTTTCTATTATTTAGTGAGGCTGGTTTTCCCATTAGATATACATGTTATACACACAAGCGCGCACACATGCACATTCATATATAATATTCTGAACTTCACGAATAATTTTGGCTGATTTTTATATCTAATGTAATGTGTTTACAAATAAAATATCTCTCCTCCAACTGTAGCTGTACATGCATAGCTGAGTGATTTTTATCATTCCGATCCGTACTTAAACATAATTTTATAATCCAGGTCTTATGTTCTATCTTTTGTGCTATTGCTATAATTTTTCAGCCAGATCATTCTCTTCTTTATGCAGGCATTTTTTTTCACACTCATAAATAATTATTACATTTCATGAAACTTATCTCTTACTTACATATCTTTCTCTTTTCTTCTATAAATGTATGAGTTCTTTTGAAAGAGGGAGAGTGCCTTTACTTCCTTGAGTTCCCCACAGCACCCGGTATAATGAATTTCATAGTGTGTTCTTAAGTAATGCTATTTAATTTGAACACAGTGAGTATGGCCAGTGACTTGTTTTCTAAATTCCTCAGGGGTTTACCAGAACCAAGTCTGGATTTCCAAGGGAAATGTGGATACGTAAATATACATGCCATTGGTACTGATAACTGTACGAGGGCCTCTTCATGCGTGTGTGAGAAGGCTGTCTGTCCACCAACAAGTCAGAAGAAGAATATGAAAGAAAAGCTTTGAGGTTCAAATCTCAATAATATTCTAGATTCAAGAGCTGCCTGCCTTTTATCTATTGTTATTTCATGTTATTCGTAAGCCTTTTTTTCATGGCAGAAAATGATAAATGAGTCTCTAATAGAAGAACACAAGGTATGTGATTACAGGAAAAATATGGTATCCCAGGACACTGAGAAATTTCAGAGCTTCTTTGATCGTGTAAAAATTATACAACTGAGCTAATAAACATATATTTGTCATGAATACTTAGAGGTTGGGTCTTTTTTATATTTCAAAATGTATTTATTCACTTAGAATTGTGACCCTGCAGAAACAAAACTTCAGAACAAATACAATGAGAAATATAAGTGATAAATGATTTAGATTAACATATAAAAAATGGTAAATATACAAAGAAATATCAATAGTAACACAAAGCAAAAAATAAAAACAAATTTAATTAAAACGAATTTCTGAAGTCATGTATTTTTTAAGCTGCTTGCAGAAGTCTTTCTAGCAGGATTTAAATGTCCATTTCACCTACATCTTTAATTACATGTCTTTTGTTTTAGTAAAAAAAGATGTATTATTTGTCAAAGGTTATTTTTGAATGGACTCGGGATCCATTCCCCTAACCCCCACTTTGTTTCAAGTTTTTATTACCCCCTCACGTACATGTAATCACTTCCATTTAAAATGGCTCACCTTCAAGACATAAATATATCCGTACATCTCTTTATATTTCATTAAACTCATGTCCTCTTCTACCCACCCCCGCCCCTACTCCCCTTAATAAGTTTCTCTTTGAAGTAAATGCAACTGAGTAAAGAATCTATACTGGTTATGTACTTTCTCACTTTCCAATCATTACTCAGAACATTCTTATACATTTCCTTTCTTTATTGAGAATGCTTTTGTTTAAGGCATTAAGATTTATTTGTTCATTTATTCATTCATGTCTGTTTCTGTGTTAGGCAGTAAGTTTAATTCATAAACCCAATTTATTTCAATGCTTATGTTATTTGACCTATCAATATTTTACTGAATTATTTATTTCATTCTTAACTTATTATCATCTTTGAACACAGCATTATTTTGCTTTTAAAGTTTCGTCTTTCTTGGTTTTCTTCCTACCACTCATCCTATTGTCTCAGTGTCCTTTATAAAAGTTTCTCTAATTGCTCCCTAATGTTTTTCAGCTTGAAGTTTTCATTGGAAAACATTCATTTCATTTAGGATGATATTTCATTTATTGACACAGGTGCAGTAGAGAGACATTTGTTGTACAAAATAAGAGACTGGACTCAAACATCTTCTATACTTTTCTTACATACTTGATATTATGCAAGCTATTCTACGTCTATGAATTTCAGTTTCCTAATTCATAAGATTGGGATGATAATAGCTATAACTCATAGTTGTTTGCAGATTAAATAGGATTGAAGCATTTAGAAGAATGACTAGACCAGAGTAAGTATTCGATAGGTGTTTGCTATTGTTTTAGATGAGATGAAAAATTTTAAGTTCCTTGTAAACTGTAAAACACTATATGATTGAAAAATATTCTTATCATATATTATGATGGTACAATGTAGAAATTTTGTTGATTAAAATACATGCTATTTGTACACATCACATTAACCTCTTTAATCGACCTTTCTTTTTATGTCTTTCACTCCTTTCTATTCTCATTTTTTCATTCAATTATCTGCATTCTTTTCTTTCTTTGCTATCATCCTTTCTTTTACCTGTTCTACATGTCAGGTAGACTTTATTGATTACAAGTGACAAAAATGGGGCATAATAGGAAAGCTTTTGGAGATATGCTTGGTTATTACACGTAATTGAAGGATACTTTGAATAAACAAATCTTAAGAAAGGTAATGATACAGTTTAGCCACAGAGAAAACTGGAGCTAAGAACTTGAACTCTGCCAGCACCCTCTGTTGCTTTCCTCTGCCTCTTTCTTTGAGTGTTGGTTTTATTATTTTTTTATGAAGATAGATTTCTTCCTTTTGAACAAAATGTTAGAATTCAAATAAAATAGAATGTTCAATACTTAGTTGTTTTGTTTTTAACTACTTTAAACTGAAATAATTAGAACATTACTAAATTAGATAGGATAAAGATTAAAAATTTACCAGTAAAGTAAACATTGATTGTTGCTGAGATTTAAAAGTTTGATATTATCTGGCTCTTAAAATCACACACCATTATATTTTTATTTTAATATAAACTTTATTGATTGCCTATTGATACTTTGAAAGAACTAATTCACACAGAGTTGTCTATTTTTTGATTCTTCTACTGGTTCAGAAAAGGAAAAAACTTGGTATTAACATGAAGAAGAATGAATTATTAGAAATCTCTGCCTCAGTTGTTTTATTGATAATATCTTTTATTCTAAGTCTAAGTGGTTCTTTGTTTTAGGAAAAATACATTCAGGCACATGGTTTTTGATAAACTGGGTGAGTATTAATAGAGTTATTTGCATTCTTTATGAATAAAATTATCTCTAACAATCCAATAATTGTATTCAATTTGATAAAAATGATAATTGGCTTAATCATTAAGGTACAAAGGGATTATTTCAATTTCTTTGCATTCACCAGATAGGCAATGGTATGTCCATAAGATTTTGAATATAAAGATGTGTGATAAGACAATGATGGTTTGAACAAACATATGAAAGAAGAACAAGGGCAATATGTTATCCTTGAGAAGGTACTTTTCATATAGATATATTATCTAGTTGTCTAAATCTTCATTTTATAGATCAAGAAACTCCAAACAAGAATGTATAACACAGACAGGGTCAGACAGTTCAGTTCTATTATCTTCTTTTTATTTGTTAGCATAATTTATTCAAAATATAAATTCAGAAAAATTTAAATGATAATTTTAATCCATCAAAAAAATAAAATTATTAGCATTTAGTAGTCCCTATTTGTCTAACTTGCCTAGCTTCTTATAATTATTTAGATTTTTCATCTATTTCTTTAATTTCTGTCCTATTTTTATGTAAGCAACTCCTATGTATTAATTAAGATTATAGTTCTGATTGCATTAATTGCTTCGAGAAATAATTGTCAAACTGATGGCTAATTTTTTCTTCCTGAGTTTTATAGCTCTCCTTTCTAGTTATAGAATTTATTGGTTGAACTTAAAAAGGGAACGTTCTAAGTGGTAAGAGTGCAAGGTTCAGGCATCTCATAACCCAGACTTGGAAATCATGCAGATTCAATTATGTCATATTCCGTTGGTTAACGCAAATCTTAAACCAGCTCAAGCAGAAAGGAAATAGATTGTGCATTTTGGTGAAGGGAAAGTACAGATCCAGAGCAGAGAACATAAGATAAGGGAGTTATTTTTTGTTGCTAATTTTGGAAACACAGTGTACAATAGCCTACCCTATGAACATAGTTCACGTCTTTCTCACATTCGAAATGCACTCCCCTGAAGTCCACAATGTCATTATTTACATCAAATCAAGATGTGAATAAAGATCTTTGAGTGAAGTTCATTGGGATCAGATGTTCAGGCGCGGCCCCTCTCAACCCAGTGATCTATGAATCTAAAAGCAAGCTCCCCAACACTTAGGAATGTGGAGACAAAGTACTGGATTAACTATTAGCTCACATAAATATTAGATATTTCAAAGGAAGACAGACTTTACCTGACCATCTCAGTTGCTTTAGCAGATAATATTTTTTTGTTTTTAACTGTTTTCCCAAGAACTTACATATACTCAAGAACACATCACTTTTTATATTTAAATCCTATATGAGGGATTTTTTTTCTGAGTCTGTTGATTCATAACTTTAAAATTACGAAAAAAATTAACTTACCCTCCACTCACAGAAGAAATTTTTTGATTATCCAGTTTTTGCCTCTTGAACTATTAAGGGAATATATTTTCAAAAATACACATGGGCATTGGTGTTCTTTTATTTATTTATTTATTTATTTATTTTTAAAATTTGATTTTATTAGTTTCAAGTATACAATACATTGGTTAGACATTTATATAGTTTATAAAACAATCCCCCTAAAAGCCCTTTTTCTTCTTTGGCTCTCCACCTAGTGTGGCATAGAGAATGCAGTTAGCATTAAGGCGTTGGTGTTCTTTTAGATCAGCAATAGTACCCAGGCATGTATAATCACAAATGCTACCTTCAGGACTAGCAAAGGTTTGAATTACTTATTCTAAGAACGTGATAGAAAGTTTTTTTTTTTCAGTTGATTGCAGATAAATATTTTTTAATGGAACTTTACAAGAAAACAAATTTTATATAAAAGTCTGCTATTGTATTTTTAAGAGGACACAGAATAGTCAATAGTGAAGAATTTTTTAGTGTATCTTTTTCTTCTTTAAATTAAGAAGATAAATTATTAATATTATCTTGATTTTTTTTGTTCAAAAGAAATAGCTATGTTGTAGTTTCTTTAAATTTTGTTTGAGTGCTGAACAGTTTTTGTTTTAAAGAAAAGGCAAGTAATTTCTAAAGACAGAAAGGAGAGAGAGATGATTTATTTCCTTCTCTGGTAGTGGCAACGTTTTAAAAAAAATTAAGCTACATATGATTTTTTTTTTGCAACTGACTTTAACTTGATGTTTTATTTGCAGGAGGAGAAATCTACTACAGGAAAATTCCAGTCATTTTATTTATATCATTTTTGGTTAGTTGTATTCAAAGATGAGAGAAAGTTCACACATCAGGTTTCTCATTCACACATGTTACTAAATAGAAAAAAAAGGAAAGAGTTCTAGAAGACTTAAAAACCAGACAAGAAGTTGATTCTGAGTTAATGATCTATGTGTTTGAAATAATCTACATTTGTCAATGAATCTCTGAAAAATTTTAGTTTCATAAAAAAATTTTGCCCAAATGTAAAAATTATTTAAAATCTTTTATCTTATGTTCACTAACTTTATTATTAGATAGATTACCTACTCAAGGTCATAAGATGGCTATTGAGGTTATGAATATTTTATTCCCATAGTTTTAGAGCAAATAAAAGGAATAATTCATAATTAACAGTTCCTGAAAACACCCAGCTTCCACCAACATTGAGCAGCATACACTGAAACAATAATGGAGACCAGGAGAATGCAATGCATTGTTTGACTCTAATTGTTAGATATCTTTTGCATTTCACCAAGAAAGGTAAAAGGGGAGAGGAAATCTTTCCTCTCTCTGAACCCTAGCATGTGAAATAGGTTAGCCAATTAAATGCTTCTCCTGGGACTTGCCATGTCAGAAACATATTCATGAGTTCCGGGAGTATTTATGTGAATGTCTTTGGGGGCCATTTACCCTGTTCTACGACCCTCAATTCCTTGTGGGAGGAATTCAGAACTCTGCTCTTTGGTCTGCTTCTCTCCCTGTGAAAATTGTTTGTTTGTTTGTATGTATGTATGTATGTATGTATGTATATATGCATGCATGCATTTATTTATTTTATTTTTTAAAATTTTATTTTATTTTTAGTTTCAAGGATATAGTACATTGGTTAGACATTTATATAGTTTATAAAACAATCCCCCTCATTGCTCTTTCCTCTGGCTCTCCACCTAGCCATTACATTAATGGTAACTGCATTTCCTATGCCATGCTCCCCACTCCCGTGACCATCTATCAACTACTAATTTGTACTTCTTTATCCCTTCTCCCCTTTACCCAGTCCCATAACCCCCCTCCTCTCTGGCCATCACCAGATTGTCCTCTACATTTGTGAGTCTGTTTTTGATTAGTTTGTTCTTTTTGTTCCTTAAATTCCACTTATAAGTGAAATCATGTAGTATTTATTTTTCTCTGTTTGATTTATTTCACTCAGCATAATAGCCTCTAGGTCCCTCAGTGTCATTGCAGATGGTAGGATTTCATTTTTTTAATGGTGGAGTAATGCTCCATTTTTTTATATGAACCATAATTTCTTTATCTAATCGTCTGCTGATGGGCATTTAGGTTGCTTCCATATCTTGGTTTTGTAAATTGTGCTGCCATGAACACAGGGGTGCATAGATTATTCTTTAGATTTTTTTTAGATAAACACCCAGAAATGCAATTGCTGGGTCAAAAGGTATATCTATTTTTAATTATTTGAGGAGTCTGCAAACTGTTTTCCATAGTAGCTGTAACAATTTGCAATCCCACCAACAGTGTATGAGAGTTCCCTTTTCTCCACACCCTCGCCAACATCTGTTATTCTTTGATTTATTGATGATAGCCATTCTGACAGGTGTGAGGTGACACTGCATTGTGGTTTTAATTCACATTTCTCTGATGAAGAGTGACCTTGAGCATCTTTTCATATCTCTATTGGCCATCTGTATTTCCTATTTGGAAAAACGTCTGTTCAGGTCTTCTGCCCAATTTTTAATTGGATTGTTTGTTTTTGTGTTGTTGAGTTGTATGAGTTTGTTATATATTTTTGGATATTAACCTCTTACCAGGCATATCATAAGCAAATATCTTCTTCCATTCAGTCGGTTGTCTTTTCATTTTGTTGATGGTTTCCTTTGCTGTACAAAAACTTCTTAGTTTGATGTAGTCCCATTTGTTCACTTTTTCTTTTGTTTCCCTTGCCCGAGGAGATATATCTCAAAAGAAATTATTGTTAACAATATTCCCTGTGCAAGTTATTTGAGCACAGTTCTTTTGCTGGGAGTTGAGACATGGTGAGCTTATCTCTAGTGACACTCTTGCTCTAGAAACTAAGTGCTTGGCATGTAGGAGGGTAACAGCTCTAGGCTGATTGTTTATATTAGCAATTAATTTCTCTATAGTCACTTTAATGGGATGTTAATAGCAGCTGTATTGGAGATATTATAAAGACACAATTTAGAACTGGAATTGTTCCTAACAGATTGTACCAAATATACTTTATTTCTTTCTCTCATTCTTTTTATCTTTATATGTAGTGCATATTCTTTAACCAATTTTAAGGTTATAATTATATTAAGTTTCAAGAACATATTTTTAAAAGTTCTTTCTTTCAACAAATATTTATTGAGCATCTCCTTTATGCCAGGTACTCTTCTAGGGTTTGAAAGAAAAGTCACTGTCCACATAGAGTGGCATTATAGTGGAAAAAAGACAGACAGCGAATGAGTAAATTGTACATGGAATGGGTGATCATAAGTGCTAATGAGAAAAATAAAGCCATCAAAGTGTCAAAGGAGAGACTGCATGTTTAAATAAAGTAGTCAGGGAAGATTTTGGTTAATCCACATTTCATTCTATTTTTGCTTTGATAATCAATCAAATGACATAAATTTTCACGTTCTCTGAGATAACTGTAATTCTCTATCTTTGCTGTTATGAAATACTGTCTTCTTGACAGTATTATTATTCTTTATTAATAAAATACATGATAGGTTGATAGGACTGTAATTTCTGTATAAGAAATTAAAAGAATTTACTAAAGTTAACCAAGCTGTAGAAAAGCAAAACATTGATAATATCCTACCTTTTTGTTGTTTTTGTTTCTTTGTGACATAAAGGCCAAGACTAAGGAAAAGTAATACGGTGATAGTTAATGTTTTCCTTCATAATTTCAAAAGTGAATTAAGCTTCATAATTTCAAAAGTGAATTTAGCCCATCTAAAGAAGATTTATACAGAAAGAGATAATGGCAGTTATCTAAATCCAAATATCCTAAAATAGCTTTCAAAACTATACATATGACATTAAAAATTAAACACACAAATTCACACAAATTTAGTGTGACTAGGAGCCAGAAAACACTAAAAATTAAAATTACTGATAAATAGAAAAATAACAACCAGTTTTTAATGTAGCTATTTCTAACCTTTTACGGAGCTCTAGAGGTTTCAGAGAAACTGGAGACTACCCCCAGAAAGAGGAAAAAAACCTAATTGTTTGAAATACCTGAAAATGAATCTTGCTAGATCAGGTGCTGGGTAGGAAAGGACTTAACTCTTAACAGTCAAAGCAACACTCTGGGGAGAAAAAAAAAAAAAAAAAGAAAGGAAGAAGCACACCTGGACCTGTGCAGTGAAGGGAAAAAGAAGCAAGTATATGTGTGTGAAGAAGGTACAGGTTAGGATGTGTTAGACAGACTGACATTTAAAAAAACACCTCTTTCCTCTCTCCAAAATCCATTTAAGAGACTGCATTGCATCATCTTGACAGAAGAGGGCACTCTTGACCTAGATACCCAAAAAAGTACCCAGAAAAGTGTTTTTCACCTATTTGAAGATACCATAGGAAGAACACAGAAAAGATAAATCGAAACATTTAAGCTGATGAAAATTCCCCCATGTAAAACCAACCATGAAACATAAGAAAACTAGCGCATCACTCTAAATTGATTAAAATATCCAAAATGAAACAAAAATTGGACACAAATCAAAAATTAGAAGTTATAGAGCAAACTAAAGTAGAAAGAAATGTGACAATTCTTCCTTTTCATTTTTACTCACTTATTAGAATAGATAATTTTGTCATCTAAATAATAAAAGTTATAATTATAAGCTTTTTCCTAGGAACATTTTCATCTCAATATCAGTTTTCTTATATAAATATTTATTAAATTCATTTTTTATTATTATGTAATTTTTTTCTAAAAACATACAAATTGCTTTTAAAACATACAAAATACTGTTAAATCACTTCCTATCTCGATAAATTTTCACTTCTTGGATTTTACCTGTATCTAGTATATCAAATGACATACCTGAGTCCTGTTGACCATCAAATCCTTTCTAGTTTTTTCTCTCTATTTGTGTTTTCACCTAAATGATATTCATCTGTCTACTTTATCACATAATTTATGCTAAATAAACCATTTATAAAATGTTTTAAGTACTACTTTTCTGATAATTATAGGCCAACAAAAGACTTCAAAAAAAATGTTTAAATCAGATGGTCAAGATCACACTCAACTTGGGAAATAAAGATAAGAACTAAGAATGTGGCCCTGAAGGTTGAAAAACAGTAAACTAAAATCAATTTTTTAAAAAAATGAATAACACTGATAAACCATTAGGAAGATTGACCAAGAGAAAAGAGATAATATCTCTTTTTTTCTGTTTGTGTTAAATGTAAATTTCTCTTTTACTCTAGTTTCTAAAGATGAAAGCTAGAATTTTTGTTTTTATCTTTC
Source organism: Pteropus alecto (assembly GCF_000325575.1). Lineage (NCBI taxonomy): Eukaryota > Metazoa > Chordata > Mammalia > Chiroptera > Pteropodidae > Pteropus > Pteropus alecto. The sequence continues at coordinate 28,677 of NW_006432008.1, read as the reverse complement.
TATTATATACAGATAATGCTCTAAATTTTCTCTGTAAGCACTGCTTTTGCTACACCTCACAAATTTTGATGTTTTGTTTTTATTTAGTTGAAAACATATTTTTCTTTCTCTTCAGACTTTTTCTTTGATGTATTTGTTTCTATAAGAGTATTGTTTAATATTCAATTATTTGGAGATTTTTCCAGCTATCTTTTATTATTGATTTCTATATTAATTCTAGTGTAGTCTATAAAAATACTTTGTGTAATTTCTATTCTTTTTAAAAAAATAATTTCTATGTTTTTTAAGGTTGTTAAGGTGACTTTTACGGCTGTTAATGTGGTTTATCTTGGTGAATGCTCTATGCAAGTTGAGAAGAATATGTATACTATTGTTGGATGAATTATTCTATAAATGTCAACCATGTCTAGTTGATTGATAGTGTTGTCATGTCAATTATATCCTCATAGATTTTATGCTTGCTAAATCTGTCACTTATTCTTAGAAATGTGTTAATCTTCAACAATAATAGTTAATTTAATTAATTTAGTTTTCCATGCAGTGTTATCAGTTTTTGCCTTTTGTATTTTATATTCTACATTTAGGTACAGACATTAAGGATTTTTACATCTTGGATACTTGACGCCTTTGTTATTTTTGATTGATTCTTTTTATCTGTGATATGTTCCTTGTTTTGTTAGAATATGTAATAGTAGGGTTATATGGATATATAATAAAAATAAATTAGGTAGTTGTAAAATTTACTAAAAATATTCTGAAGTATTTTTATCAAATTTTTGTTAATTGAAAATAGAAACAAGTGGATCATATTTGCAGAATCTTTACATTTAAGTCACACTTTCATTTTAATACTTCTTAACTGTATTCACTAACAACTGTAATTTAATAGAAGCAATTTTTAGTTTTGATTGCAGATGGTTGAGTCTACTATTGAGGAGAGTTGCCTTAAAAGTAGAAAAGGTGGAAATTCAGTTGTATTAAACATTTAAAATTTTCCAAATGGTATACTTTAAAAAATATTGGATTCTAATTGATTATATGCCTTTCACAAACACTTTTTTTTCTTTATTCACTTTCAAAATTATGATTGTCAGAAAAGTGAAAAAAAAAGGAGAAATACTTATTTCAGTTACCTGAGTTATAACTTAAACATTATTTTGTGCTTTTCTATCTGGTACAGAAAGAATAGAAGTTGCAGGAAATAGGATAAATCTCACACTATTTATTCACTGAACTCACATTTATTGAGTTAACATTTGTGACCAGTTACTGTGTTAGTCTTAGGATTGCAAAGATAAGTAAGCATAGTCCATCAAGACACTTGTAGTTTACGAAGGAGCAAGACACAGATAATATAGTTCAGAGATTTAATATGACAGTAGAGGTGGGCCTTGCCTCGGCTGTGTTCAGAGGATGTCAAGTAGGCCTCACACAAATGTAGGCTGTGGAGTGTATTCTGAAATAGTTGTCTGCAATAGTAAGATTTAACCAATGAAAGAGAGTAAAGAATATATTGGGCAAGACACAACATGTTAAAAGATACACTATTTAAAAAAAATATGTATACATAATTCAATTCCACAGTGGTGAGAAGGAGGTGTGAAAACTAAGCGGGAACCCTGAGGTCCTGAGTACGCCCAATGAGGAGAGACAGGGTTAGATGAGAAGCAGCATCCTAGTAAAGGTCTCCACATGTTGTGACATTTGACCTCTGCCCTCCAACTGTTCATTAACAGATCTCTGTTCAAATTCTCCACCTGGAAGGGCACTGCTACAGCAACCACCAGAAGAAATTCTCTGGGTTGAAGGAGAGATAGCCAAAAACAAATTATGCTCTAAATTGGATAAAGGTGAACCCAAGACCAAGGAACCTGACCCAGTGGTAGAGCTCACATGTGTCCCATGGGAACGGTTCCCCACATACACAAGCAGGCACAAACTCTGCACATGTGCAGGGGCAGGAAACTCCTGAGCTTAGCTCTGGCAGTGTATACTTGACGGCTGAGCAGTTTCTAGCTCCCTGCAGGAGTCCCACATCCTCTGCTGGGCTGTCACTCAGTCTCAGAAAGTCCTGGTTTAAGGAAGCCAACAGGCCCCAATTCTGTGGGAACAACAGGCAAGTCTTCCCTCCAAATGTGGCTGGGAGCCCCTTCCCCCTCTGAGCAGGCTCAGCAATGCTGCCTACATGCCATTTCCTGATGAATACTCAAAAGGTCAGAACCCAGCTGTGTTGCCATAGCAGAGAAGTGATCCAAGCTCTTGGAATAGATGTTCTGAGAACACCACAGACCTGGTCTCTCTTTTTGCTCACCTAGTCCAGAAAAATGATCAGTACTGCTGTCTCTCACTCTTGACCTATCATACATATCCTTTTCAACCTCGGCTTAAAACCCAGACCTACTTCCTCAGAGGTAATGGTCTCTGAGGTGCCAATGCCATTTGCTGGTGCTGGTCACTGAGCTGGGTTGGGTAGGCTGTCAAACCCAGAATTTGTCCCTGAGCTGGAGACCGGAGCTGGAATTAAGATTGGGGAGCTGGGTGCCCTGCCACTGCTTCCCTTTTGGTTTCCTCTGATGGCCCCGGCACTTTCTTTCCCCATAAAGCCTTAAAGATTAAATTCTTTCTGTCTCAGTGATTTTTGTATGCTCTATCCAATAAAAATAACAATGACAGGATAGAATATTTGATGGTTCTCAGGGGCTATGAGGAATTGAAAAATGAGATGGTATAACTCTTACACTCAGGAAACACTTACAAAAGAAATGTGACCAATAAAATTGAATGTATACAAAAACTGAATAAATGAAAAATATAAGCATAAATAAAAAAAATCACTGTGAATGTAAGTGGGTGTGTGCAGCAGGTGTCTGTTCACACCTCTAGATGTATAGCGAACGCTATCACTAGCAAGGTTGTGGTGGACTCTGTGGCTTCCAGGGCATGTGTAGCTCAGCTTATGACGTCAACATGGTCGGAGGTGCTGTTTTCTATTTGGCTGAAATAATGGCCTAAATTATGTGTGAATTGCTTAATGGAAAGGTTTGAGATCAAACTATTTCTGTAAACATTTTTTTTGACAACAGAATTACTACAGAGAATAAAATGGGGAACTTTTCATAGCAATAAGGTGAATAAGACACCAGCAGAGAAAATGAGATTGTTGTAGATATTCACAAATATTTTAGAAAAGAGGAAGAGAGAAGATTAGGCTTTTATACAGAACATATAAAATTTACCTGTACATACATAAGTAGAGGAGATTCTGGAAGCTTAGGGATTATGTCGATATTAAAATTAAATCACCTTTTTATTAGAAAAGATATTAATATCCGTGAATTAATGGGTTATTATTGATTATATTTATAAACAGAATAATACATATATTAAATTTAGTGTTAGAAATGGATTTGACAGAACAAATTTAAATCTGTGATTTTGAGTTAGTGATTGAAAAAGACTTTACAAAACTATTGAAAATATTAAATATCTTATTCCACTAAGGAATGATTAAAAAAAACATTTTAACATTTTATTAAACATATGAGATCTATTTGTTAGATATTTTGGATTTTCCTGTGTATATAACATTTTGTACGTTTTCATACTGGTTTTAGAACTAATATTAAAATATAAAAATGATATTAAGAAGACTAATTTGTTTTTCTTTTATTTTTTTGGTCGAAAGTGATTTGTTTTGAAAGTAGTTTGTCTTGTTAATTAACATTTCAATTATAGAAACAAAAATTGTGTTTTACAAACTTGAAATTTCCTGTACACATATTATTGGGGATTAATATAAAAATACTATTTACTCTACTAAATATTTGTATTTAATGCTGTATTTAATGTTAAGCTCTTTGATTTTATTTTCTATTTTTGAAAAATATATTTGTCAAAATTCCTTTAGCCTAGCAGAAGTGAGAGTGTACTAGATACGAAATCAACTACAGATTCAATGAGAAAGAAGGGGAAAACACAAGACCAAGTTCCTAAAAGCTCTGGCTGGAAAGATCAGCTTAAAATCTAGCTAAATTTTAGAAAATTCTCTAACCCAAGGTTGTAGAAATTGGCATTTTAATACTTAGGTATGTGCAAATTTGGGGAAAGTCTTTAAAATTTTAAAGGACTAAATGTTATAAGTTCAGAGTAAAATTGCAAAGTGTTCTATTCTCTAATAAAATGATGGGTTAATTTTTACAAAACTTTGAATTATTATGTTAGAATGCAATAAAGTGAAAAATTTAGTTTATGATAGAGTTCAATATAAGCTCTATTGATATTTCAATTGGATGTAGTCTTATTATTGGGAAATTTAGTTACTTGCTGGTGCTTATTTGAAAAAAAAAATCTTAATTGTTGAAATATATTTGTTATAGTACTTAGAATTTATAGACCTAACTACATATTAATATCTAAGTACTCAGAGATCAAAGAACTTTTGTGGAATTTTCTGTTTGCTTTTTTTACTCTTGAAATATTTCAGGGGTTTTAGCAGAATTTAAATTGGGGTATATGTGAAAATAGTGTAAACATTGCTACATTTAATTAATTTATTTTTTACTGATGTATTTAGCAAAGATTCTAACTTAGAATCTTTATTTCTGTCCTGAGACAGACTTAGGAAACGAGAAATGAGGTAGGCTTGTCTTTTTTGTCTAAACAGAACTGAACAGAATAGATTCTAAGCTGTAGTCAAAGTCTTCTTTACCTGGAGACTTCAAGAGCTAAATCGATGTCATCAGAGATTCAGACTAATTTGTTTTATATATGGCAGAGGGGGTTCACATTAGCCATTTGAAAGTTGTCTTTTAGTGTTTTAAAACTCTTAAACTCTGAGGTTAGACTCCTCATTCTAAACATGTCTAAATATTAAGTAATCTCTACCTCTGATGCCAACTCAGTTTCCAAGAAAATGCCAATTTGATTCTTGATTTCCCCTCTCCCCTTTCCCTTTTATTCTCTTGAAGTTCGGACATTTATCAAGCCCTGATAGCACCACTCCTAGATATACTATTATTCCTATTAATCAATGTTATTATTATTTACTACATTTCATATTCCTATTCCTCATTAGAATCCTTGTCATGTTTCTCCCAAACTGTCAGTGGTACTTTGTTTCTTTATGATCTTCCTTGCTTTTCTTAAATGTCAAATTCATTTCTCCACAGTAGCCAGTTATATATGTAAGGTCAAATCAGTCAAAGTC
>NW_006432008.1:0-23365 GCF_000325575.1 Pteropus alecto | reverse complement strand
TCTTTCTAGTTTCATTTCTTCTCACTGCTTTCCTAACATTTTATGGATGGACTGCATGTTCTGTATATGATTTTATGGTTTTTTTTTTTGTATTGTCTGATTTTCCTATAACTTACGTCATTAACTCTTGGTAAATCTTTAGGACTCAAATCAGATACTATCTCTTAAAATAAAACTGTTTTTAATCTCTATTCAACCCGTGACGAGATTTGATTTTGTAGTTTTCTTTCAAGTTGCACGTCCCTACCACTGCCCCTTCCACAATTATTTATAATTATCTCTATATCTTTTTAATAAACTAGACAAGTGGATTATAGTACCTATGTGTCTTCAGTGCCTAGCAGAGACCTTGTTACAATCTAGACTCTTAAGAATTGTTAGCTTAATGAATAAATTAATGAATTATTTAGGTATTTTTACATTTTAAACTATACAGCCTGAAATTATCAGCATGGATTTTTTTGTAGGTCTGGAGGAAAGTTTAGGTATTATACACATTCACACACCATGAGCACCATCTTAAAGATTCAGGAAGTCACTGTCAGAATCTAGATCAAAGGAGGGACCAATGTTGCAATTGTACCTCACGCATCTTAGGACAGGATGGAAATTTAAATAAAAGTGGTTTCTAAAATATGTCTAAAATGTACATCATAAAAGGTCTCGCTCTGATTTTTAGAGCCTGATTTAGGATCAAGATATTTGTTTCCCATACAACTTTATATGCATGCTTCAAAAAGGTATAGACTCAGGGAATCCCTGATTGAATAATTTGAAAAGTGGCATGATTGAACTTGTATTTAAGAAATATTAAACTAACAACTGAACTAAAAGAGATAGACAATAGTTTTTAGTGGTTACCGGAGGGAAAAGGGGTAGAGAGGAGGTAGATAAGGGTAAAGGGGGTCAACTATATGGTGACGGAAGGAGATTTGATTTTGGGCGATGAACACACAATGCAATATACAGATGATGTATTATTAAATTGTACGCTTGAAATCTGTATAATTTTATTAACAACCAATGCAACTCCAATAAATTTAAAAAAAAAAAGAGAGAAATAGGAAGACCTAGGAACTCATATCTCAGACAAGAAAAATAACATGAGGATGGAGAATAGAACAAATTGGAAAATTTTTCTTAAGTAGTCTTCTAAAAACTTAAAATTTCATAATTCCATCTTTTAAAGTATATAGTTATTTCTTTTTCTTTATTTTACTCAATTACATGCATTCCTGATCATCTAAATATTTATTTTCCTTATAAATACATCATCAAAATACAAAAATCCTTGAGGTTGCATCAATGTTCAAATTTGCTTTTATTTTTTCAACTTTTGTTTAGTTGTTCTAAATAAGAATAACCATTTTTTATAAACATGTGACACTGCCACCAAATCTGGATTAGAACAAAAGGATTGTAAATACTACTGCTGTTGTTGGTTTTTGAAGCTTTGCTTTTACAAAATCTCTTGTAAAACTTCTGCAGGAAATTTGACCAGGAAAATGAAGCCCGCATAACTGGTTGCTTTGAAAATATGATTCAATTGAAAAATGGGCAGAGGACCCGAACAGACACTTCTGTCTAAAGGACATACAAATGGCCAACGAATATTTGAAAAGATGGTCAACATTGCTAGCTTTTAGGGAAATGCAAATCAAAACCACAATGAGATACCATCTCACACTTGTTAAAATAGCTATAATCAACAGAACAAGTAAAAAATGTTGGAGAGGATGTGGAGCAAATGGAACCCTCATACACTGCTCATGGGACTGCAAATTGGTACAGCCACTATGGAAAATAGTATGGAGGTTCCTCAAAAAACTAAGAATCGATCTACCATATGATCCAGCAATCCCTCTACTGGGTATTTACCCCAAAGACTTGAAAACCCATATCCGAAAAGATATTTGCACACTGATGTTTATAGCAGCATTATTCACAGTGGCCAGAACATGGAAGTAACCGAAGTGTCCTATGATAGATGATTGGCTAAAGAAACAGTGGTACATATATATACAATAGAATATTACTCAGCCATAAGAAGAGATGAAATACTGCCATTTGTGGCAACCTGGATGGACCTCGAGATAATCATGCTATGCGAAATAAGCCAGACAAGAAAGGTTGAAAAACACATAATATCACTTCTGTGTGGGATATAAACCTAAAAGCAACAAATGAACAGGACAAACAAACAGAGATTCATGGACATAGACTGTAGACTAGTGGTTACCAGAGGGATGGGGTAGGAGTGGGGAGGTAGATGGAATAAAAAGGGGCAAATATAGGGGGTTAGGGGGAGGGTGAAGTGGGTAAAGGGGATCAAATATATGGTAGCTGAAGGAAACTGGACTTTGGGTGGTAAACATACAATAGAATAAACAGATGTGAAATAATAATGTACACCTGAAAATTATATAATTGTATAAACCAACGTTACCCCAATAAACTTAATTAAAAAAATATCTTTTGTTTTAAGCTTTCCTGTGGAAGACAAAACATGGTGTTGTGTCATCCACTGTTGACATCATTATATAGTGTGACCTATGAACATAATTCTTGTCATATTTTCTCCATTCATGGTGTAACATCTGCACATCTTCACAGGACATCAGCACTTATGAGGGCCAAGTACAGAAGAAATAATGAAAAACAGTTTTGCACAGTTTCATTTCATGAATGCCATTTAATTTTAAGACATTGTTTCTTTCAGTTAAAGCTAAAAAAGAGACATGATCATGGTTAATCACTAAAAGTAAAAAAGAAAATAAGTAAAAAGCTATTACACTATACACATTAAATGTAAGAAAAGAACATGGAAGAAAAGGAATCAAAACAGACTCATGACAGAAAAGCTTTGGGGTATTTCATTGTGTATATTGTAGACAGGGCATGCTGCTTTCTTTTACAGTTTGAATCCTCAATGCTAGTTTCAAAGAGTGGAGCTGTTTTCAGGGAAGACAGAGGAAAAGCCGAGTACCACGTATTTTTTTATTTCGTCCCCTCTCCATTGGTACTAAGCAGTTTGAACAGTTCAACCTTGTTCCTTTTCTTTATGGTACTAAGCAGTTTGAACAGTTCAACCTTGTTCCTTTTCTTTATGTCACTAAAAGTGTAAAAATTTTAAAAAGCCATCATTCTATTCCTTCCTCCTGTCAAACTTTAGTATTGAAATGAGGGGGTAATTGGTAACACCCCAAGACTGAATATTGAATATCGAGAATTATCCATAACAGGGTACTGTGTGCAGTGTGCAACAAGTCTTTCAGCAGACACCCTCTCATGCTATGAATTTCAACTGCCCATGACATTAGACTGAGATATTATTAGCTTTGTGGGCTGACATTTAGCATTAACACAATATGCCATATTTTCACACTTTCTATTTGAAAAACATCCTATGTATTGGTGAAACTTTTCACCTAATGTCACATTTCCTTGAACTTTAGCTTTAGTTTTAGAAAAGCCATAGGGCCTTTGGCTCAGAAATGCCTTGGGATTTCACACTGTTTACATGGATTAAAGTTGACCGTTCAGAGGTGTCAGCAGTGCAACTCTACTGAGCTTCCTCTTCATCCTCTATGTCACTTGTTTTTAGTGCTGGACCTTGGATCTTTGGATTTGGTGGCACTGAATCTATAAATCCAATATTGTCATAAAAGTTATGAATCGTGCTGAGATTAAAAAGCTTGTTACACGGTCCTGTTTCCAGACTCACTGAGGTACTTGGCTTTGGTTTTGGGGCTGCCTCGCATTGCAGGGCGCCTGACCTCCCCTTCCTTAGGCTGAGAGTGCAGACTGCATCTCAGAACACATGCGCCTGCCCAGCAGCTCCCAGTACACAGGTGTGTTTTGAGAAGCCTTGGGCGTGCGCAAAGGGAGATGTGGGACGTAACTGGGGCGGGGGTGGGGGGCGGGCCGTAAGAGAGAGGAGTTGATGCATGAAAAGAGCTTCTGGGAAAATAATTGGTGACTAGAAAAGAAGTAGGTAGAGAATCCAGGCTGGGATAAGCTGGCATGGGGAACCCCAACGGAACTGGGAGGAAGGGGGATCCATTGGCCAAAAGCTCCGTTTTCATCCTGAGGTCAAAGGGGATCTGAATAGAAAATTGGAGGTTGAATCTTCGGCAACAGGAAGGAAAGAGATGATTTCTAATTAGAGCCTTTGCTCACTTTTTGTATTATTTATCTCCAACTCCAAATTTCTAAGACTATTTTGTGCCTTTTATGGAGTTTGATAGAATTAAAGAAATCGTGGTTTTGAGTGTAAGGAAACCAGGAAACATTTTACTTTTCTTTCACTTTTGTAGTATTGATTTTCATGGCCCTTCCCTGAGCCAGGTGATATCTGTGGTAACTTCTGATATCTGTGATAACTTCAGCAGTTCACATCACAGGAATTTTTCTTTCCTAGGAAGCTGAAATGGAAAGGCAGCCCTAATAAATAAGCACACATCTTTTATTATTATTCCCATTTTAAAAAAAAAAAAAAAAAAAAAGAATGGAGTGATATATGGTGTAAATGCTATTAAGGGTTCAATTAAAATAGAAATAAAAGGGTCCATTTAGTGGAGTGAGATCACTTAATGACCAAAAAGAGTGCTGATGCCTTGGAGTCATTGGGGCAGGAACCAGGTTGTAAGGCTTGAGTAGTGAGAGTAAAATGTGAGAAATGGAGATAAAATACAGAGAGCATTTTAAGAACTTTTCCTTTATTGAGAGTGGTAGAGAGTGAAGACAGTAGGTAAACTAGGAAGAAGGATCCTACTAAAAAAGCAATCATGAGTGGAAGAAGTGGATGGATCCAAATACAGATGAAATTGTCCTTATGAGAGAGGAAAATAAAAACACATCTTTCTAACAGAAGAAAAAAATACATGAATATTTAGAGAGAAAGCTGAGAGATTCGTAGTCTGATAATCTGGTAGCTTTTTTATTTACCTGTCATGTGGGTCATCTTCTGAGAATAAGAGAACGTGTGAAAAAGTCAGAGATTTGTTAAGAAAGAGTCAGAGATTTGTTAACTTGATAAAAATAAATTCAGAGAATGTGAGAGTGGTGACTTGAAAAAAGTAACAGAGCTCTTAGCAGTGTTAAAGCAATTTCATGTTGGTGACAATAAATTTGTATTGCAATAAATATGACCTGTTCTAAAAGCACTTGGCTTCTTAGACATTGACAGAGAGAAACATAATAATTTCATATGTAGGATAACAATTTTGTTTAACATTGGGACTAAAAGAAGTTCAAGGGAGTTAGTGTACTGGCAGATGTGAAACATGGAATAAAGCCAGACATGGAGAAAGGTGAAAGAAAAAGCAGACGGACAGATTAGAACAAAGCAGAGTTGGAGACAGGGCTGGAGAGGCTAATGAGATCAAACCATTTTCATATTGGAAGGACGTGAATGAGCAAGCTGGAAAAGTACCAAAAGTCATGGCATACAAAAGCAACACTTTTACTCTCTGATAGGTATTTTGTGGGGAAGGCAAATTACAAATCAGCAGTTACATAAGAACTTCCTTTTTAGTTTTTACACATGCTTTAACAAAATATTGCAAATCGTTATTAGATCATTTTTTTAATCTAAAATCTTGCCCGGAGTGTCTTAAATGAGATTATCCACTATATAATTTTATTAATTCCAGTTTGCCACAATTTTACATTGTTTGAAACCTACGATTCTACAAAATTTATTTTCAAATTTATTCTTAAAGTCAGGCAGTATGATTGCTTCTACTTATTTCCTTCTCTCAAGAAGTTAAAAATGTGTCATTTAAAAATATTATTTTCAACTATCAACTCAGAGTGTATTAAATGACATTTTGGGAAAATCATTTTTGTAAAACTATGATACATGCTTATTTTCTCAACAAAGGCATGAAGTATAAACCCAGTTCTCCCTTTTGTTTTGTTTGTCTTGGCATTTTCTTGAATTTTTCCAGCTGTCTAGCCTCTTTCCTCTAATTAATTTATTAAATTATTTTCTCATTTTTTTGAAATGTTGAATCTATAGGTGAGTTCATTATTTAGTTTTGATACATACTAACAAATTACTTTCCAGAAAGGAAAGATTTAGATGAACCAGAAGCACATGTAGATGAATGCCTGTTTTTTGCACATGTCCTACTCTCTGTGATTACATTTGGTTTATACATATTTACTATTTTAAAGGTGGAAATGTAGTGTATCACTAATATGTTGATTTATAGTACTTTGATTAATAATGAAAGAAAAGTTTTTTAATGTGCTAGTTGGTGATAAAAATCTTTACATTAGTAATAATAATGATGTTTCTGTAATTTAAATTGTTTTCTTTGTGTGAGACTAGAAAGTTATAATTATTTAGTGGTACTTTGTTTTAATCCTTTGTTAGTTTTATTGTCTCATGGTTTACTTTTGAAATTTTGGCTTATGTGAAATTTAATATATGTTGTGAAATTAGTGTTCTAAGTCTATTTAATGCTACAATTTTGAACCAATTTACATCTGATGCTATCACTTTTAAACTTTTTTTAGACTATGCTTATTTCATTATTTTTTCTCAATAACAATAGCTATCTTCCTACCTCCTTTGGTACAAAAAATGGTTTAATTGTCCCAAATATTTCAACAGTAACATTCTTACATTCCCAATATACCCAAAATGTTTGAATGTTTATGCTTAGGAAATAATTACAGATATAGAAAAGGTCTTATGTATACGTTTATTTGTTGTTTAATATTTTAAATACTCAAAATTTCATCTTTATGTAGCTTTTAACATGTTCTTTAATTTTCAATAAAATAGAAAATAATGCAAACCTTTCAAAATTCTACAAGTAACCACTGCAAATGTTACATATAAATCTATTATTTTTCTTTACATATCAAAAATATTTGTTATATTAAATAATTAGTGGTGTTCTGTGGTACAGATGTATTGGAAATTATTCAACAACTTTCTTAATTGTGAATGCTTCCATTGATAATTTTTTTGTTTGTTTTTTCCAACCAAACTCTTAGGGAAAACAACAACAACAACAAAAAACTGCTGCATAAGTCTCAATATTTAAAAAATATTTTGTTGGATAAATTGTTTAAAATGAAATTACTGGTAAAAACCTGTGTTTTATGTTTTAATAAATATTGATAAATAGTTTTGTGCTTACAATCACTTGCGAATTCAAAAAAGTGTCAGTTGTTTAAATTATTTAGCATTTTCATAGGTGAAAATTGTTCTATTTTAAATTGCAGTTTTTATACATTAATGAGATGAAAGATTTAATAAATTAGATTTTATAAATTACCTTTTTATTCCCTTTGTTCATTTTTGATGGTTCATTAGCATTGTCTCATTAATTTGGATGATCTACATGCGTGTGTGTGTGTGTGTGTATAAGTAAATATAATCTGATTAGGTAGAAAACAGATGGTAGGTGGGCAGATTACAAATGTAGAATTTACCTAGTTCTTGAGAGAGATGAGTTTTCTCTGTATTAATAACAGAATCTGCTGAATAATGCATTATTTCAGTGACAAGATAAACTAAATCAGATTTGAAAGAAGAAGCATTAATAACACATTTCAATTTTCAATTTTTTATTAATATATTTGTGTTTTAATAATTGTCCACACATTATTGGCAGTATTCATCATACAGAGAATGCAGAGAAGGAAAAGTATATACTTCTTAATTCCACTCCTTTCAAAAACTGATTCAGAGAGGATATCAAATGTATAACCTATTAAAGGAGAGTAAAATTATTTTTCTGAATTAGGAACAATGTAAACTTGGAAGAGATATTTAGACTCACATTTTCCCCTTTTCTATTTCTTAATATTATACCTAAATGTTTGCTTATACATCAGAATGAATGCATTATTCACTGTTTGATCTGATGCTATCATCAGTTAACTCTTTTCCTTGTATTTCTGTTGCATAGACATTAGCAATGCAAAGATATTGTAAACAAGCAAGAGGTTAACCACACAGAACTGAAATTTTCCAAAGCTCGACAGAAATCAAGAACACCCGAGATTTCCAGAGTAATGTCTTATCAAGTGAATAGCAAGTAAACTACCTGAAACTGAAATTTTCCAAATCTTCTTACCTTCAAGACAGAAAAAATGACTTGCTAAGAAAAAAGAAAGGTGCTGTATCATATACTATTAGCCAGATCTTGATTCTTATGTTTAGAAGATTATGTCTTGAAAAATCATTATAAAATTTCAAGATTACACTAATTAATTCTTGTCAATACCCTCCTTAATTTTACATATTAACCTGCATCCTATAACCTAAATTTAGAATATTACCATGAAATAGTGTGCCTCTTAAATAATCCTTCACTATGTTTATTTCCTCCAAAATATGATATTACAAGAGAATTTCATTGCTTGTAAAAACTATGGAGACTACATGAATTCTATTGCTGCTTTTCCATGTTACTTAATTATTTAAAAATAATTCTTTCTTGATGTTGGCCTTTAATTTAGTTCAGTCCTACTCAGTCCCACAAATAATTTTTGAATTTTTATTATTGGCCTGCTCTGGAGTTATGGGACCTGCAAAGATAAAGGAACAATAATCATTTAGTTTCAAAGAACTAACAGAATTTGTTAGAGCAAAGAAAGATTATAGAAAAAAAATAAGAAGATTTTAGAGTTAAACTTATAAGACTTCATGATTAATTGGATATTGGAGGTAAAAGTGGAAAAAGAATAGAATATTACAAAAAGTTTTCTAGTATAAGTAATTGAATGGTTAGTCATCTTACCATCAATAAGAAAAATAATGACTGATCTAGTAAAAGTCATATCGTATATGACATTTGAATTGTCTTTGATAGTTCAGAAGAGAATGGCCATAGTGAAACTGAATTTAAAAGGCTGGTGTCCAGCGGGAGATTGGAAAAGGTTGTGAAAGACTTTTGTGAGTAGGTAAAATTGCAGATTGACACATTGTGGGTGAAAAGTCTATCATAGAGAAAGCAGCACCTAAGCAGGGGAAGACCCAAGAAAGGTATATTATGAATACATGTCTAGAGAGAAGGAGAAAATAAACTGCCAGATTAAGAATAGTGGTCTAGCTAAGTGCAAGTAGAAAATTATAGCCTCAGATTCAGCAATTGGGATTTTTAATTAGGGAGAAAGGCATATAAACTACAACTAAAAGTTAAGGGGCTATAAGAACTGTAGTGTGGAATAAAATTAGTCCAGAAAAAATTTTCACAATTTTGCCAAAAAAAAAAAACATAAGTAAAAATGACAATTAGAAGCCAGACAAGAGATTATACTGAATTTTGAGAGGGTTGAGCCCATGTGTAGACTAATGTGACAAAGTTTATAGAAAGAGATGATGAAGATACTAGCAAAAAGGATAAATTTCCTCTTAAAGGATAAATATCCTAGAGGAGACTGGGGAGCGTGGTGTAAAGAGGAAATATGAAAGGTTTTGACCTGGGCCAGAGAAAAATTGCTCATCCTCTGAAACCAAAGGAAAGTAATGACGTCGAGATATAAATACATGAATAACTATTGGTGTGGGCAAGTTAAGGGAATTCATGGCCTCAACTTCATTGGTAAAATAAGGGAAATGTCTATCTTGATGTTTGAATAGAGGGACTTTGGGCAGAAGTCGACCAAAAGTAAGAAGATTGAAAATGCTAGTGTTTAGCCACCTTATTATTAAATCTTAAAACCTGGAGGTAAAGTTTAAATCCTCATACTTTCTCATTTTAACACATTCAAATAATCACAAAGCATAATGTGTTCAAACCAACCTGCTTCTCTCCTCTTTGATTGAGGTCCATCTGTTTTCTTCAAGATTATTGCAACAGACTCTCAAAGGGTCTCTCTCTCATCTTCCACTCTAGGCCTTTTTCAGTCCTTTATGTTTCAACTAAATTGATAATGGATTTTTAAAATTAGTCCCTGCAAACATTTCCAATTCTTAAAATAAAACAAAAAAAAAATAGTTGTATAGTCTTACGGACTATGACTCTTGCCCATCTACCCACCTCCACTTTCCTGTTGGCTCTCTGAGTTCAGTCCGTGTATACACCAAGGCTGCTGTTACCTAGGAGCCTTTACAGATGTTGCCTCTCTGAGTGGAAGGCCCCCTCCAATGTCTCACATGCTTCAAAAAATAATTAATTCTTACTTTCCTCCAACTTTCAGCGCAATGTCCTTTTTTACAGAAACATTTCTCATCATCATAGGTCTAAGTTAAAACTTGGAGAATATACCCATATTTCTCTGGTAAATTTATGACAATTATTATCTCAACAAAAAGAAAAAATGTATTTTATTTCCCCCTTGGCTATTAAGTTGATTGATTAATAAATGAATATTAATGTTCACATGGAATTTAAAGATCAATATTTTTACTTATATGGCATATTTTTATTCAATAACTTTTTTCTCCAGGTATATTTAGTTTTAAGGTTTACTAGCAGAGAGAGAACATTTTAAGATTACATAGAGTTAATAATTTGTGGAACACTAGGCAAAGTTTGCTCAAAGATGCTGGTGAGGATGTTTCTGTGACATATCCTGGGCAAAACTCAATATTCATTTATGATAAAAAAACTCTTATTTATTATAGCATTCATTCATAACAGCAAACTAGGAATAGAGGAGAAATTATTTAAGTTATTAAAGAACATTTACCAAAACCCTCCTCTACAGCTGACACCATAATGGTGAAGAACTAGAAGCTTTCCTGCTAATATTAAGAACAAGGCAAGGATGTTCACTCTTAGCTCTCCTTTTTCACATCACACTGGAAGCCCTAGCTAATATGATAAGACAAGAAAAGGAAAAAAATAGGTATACTAATTGGGAAAGAATAAGTAAAGCTGTCTTTGTCGGCAGGTGGCATGACAAAAAAATCCTGAAACTAATAAGCGATTATAGCAAGGTTATAGGATGCAGGTTAATATGTAAAAGTCATTTGTTTTCCTATATATCAGCAAAAATCAAGTGGAATTTGAAATTAAAACACAGTGCCACTATGTTACCAACCTCAAAAACAAAATACTTAGATACAAATCTCACAAAATATGTGCAATTCCTCTATAAGGAAAACTGCAAAACTGATGAAAGATAGCAAAGAACTAAATAAATGGAGAGACATTACATGTTCATAGATAGGAAGACTCAATATTGTTGATACATTAGTTCTTTCTGACTTGATCTATAGATTCAATGTAATTCCAATCAAAACACAAGTGTTATTTTATGGATAGTAACAAACTGATTCTAAAGTATATATGAAGAAGCAAAAGACTCAGAATAGCCAACACAATTTTGAAAAAGAACAGAAAGGACTGATTCTACTCAACTTCAAGACTTACTATAAAGCTACGGTAATCAAGACAAAGTGATACTGGTGAAAGAATAGATAACTGGATCAATGGAATAAAATAGCCCAGAAATAGAGCCACAAAAATGTAATCAACTGAGCAAGGGCAGTAAATGGACAAAAGACAGTTTTTTAAACAAGTGGTGCTGAAAAAGATAGATATCCACATGGAAAAACAATTAATTTAGACACAATTCTTATACCCTTTACAAATGTTAGCTCAGAGGATCATATATCTAAGTGTAAAATGAAAAACTTAAATAAAGTCTTAGACAGTAACACAGGAGAATATCTAAATAACCTGGGGTGTGGAAATGATGTTTTTTTTTTAGATATAACATCAAAGGCATGACCCATAAATGACATTATTGATAAGCTGGACTTAATTAAAATTTAAAAATTCTGTTTTGCAAAAGGCACTGTTAAGAGAATTAAAAGACAAATCACATAGTGGGAGAAATTATTTGCGAAAAGTATGTCTGATAAATAACTGTTACCCTAAAACTCATCAATAATAATAATAAAAAAACTTGATTTAAAAAATAAGCTAAACAAAAATATATAGTGCAAGTTGGAAAGAAACATTTTAAACAACTCTAGGTAAGAAAGTATATCTACAGCCCCAGAATTTGAGCAAATGTAGCCAAATCATCACAACTTGGAGAACTATGAAGTAGCAGCTGTGTGGGAGGAAAAGGAAGATGGAGGGGACTTATATGATTGTGGACCTTGAGGTCAACTTGTGGGCACCCCCCTCAGAGTGGAGGAATTGTCCAAACTGAAAGGAGCTTCACAGGCTCCAATATATTGTTGGGTACAAGGGAGCTGAGATAAGATCCAAGAATGTTACATTTACTCATTTACCCAAGTCCCCAGGGCTCTCAGAAACACCTAGACAACGTAGAGCCCACACACAGAAACTGCTGGGAATAGGACATGAATTGATCTTGGCAAGTGCTCTTTGGGTAAAGGATAGAGAAGAGTCAGATGCTAGTGAAGGACTTACCAGAGGGTACATATATAGAAAAAATAGGAGAGGGGTAGCTAAAATACAGAGACTACATTTTTAAATGTCATAGCAATGAAAAAGGGAACCCCTAGAGCCATGAAGTAAGTTATCCTCGCCTCACAAATCCTCCTTCTAAAAGTCCAATAAAATCTATCACACAGGACAGGATTATGGTTAAACCTCATACAGAATATGGTGTGTAAAAAATAAGTCATGATTTGACTAAAAAGAGAAAATGACATTAGATTTGATACTTATAGAAAATGATATACATACCAGAAAAGATGGCCATAAAGCAGAAGAAAACTATAATATAGTATTTCAAAATGGACTGCAGAAAATTAGAAAGTATATAAACTATAAAAGACATAGTAAATCAGACTTGGGAAAGCTCAGAAACAAGAAGGCCAGAAATAAAAGGCATACAAGAGTGCTGAAAGAACTCTGAAGAAAATTAGGAATCAGAGAAAGAAATATTTCAGAAAGAGAGTACATGGAAAACATTGTAAATAAGACAGAAGATAAAAAAGGGAAGTGAAAAAATGAAACAGAAACGAAGAAGTAATTAAAAATGATTTGAAAGTAACAGTTATATATAAGAGTCAAGGAAGATCCAAAAGAAACATAGAAAGAAAAAAATTAAAATAATAAAAAGTCAAATATTAAAAAACTATAATTCGAACTTTTCTCAAATAAGATTTAAGCCTACATATTAAACATACACTCTATATATACATAACTGGGACAATAAACCCAGAATGGCCAACATTAAGCCATATTCTAATATAAACATTGGATTTTAGAGAAAAAAATGTTTTGAGCACCCAGGCAAAAATATCCTTAATTATAAGAGAATAAAATCCAAGCTGGCCTTAGACTTGTTTGACAAACATTTTAGGCCAGAAGATAATAAAATAACATGTTTAAGATAGGGAAAAAACTGCTAGCCAAAGATTTTCTAGCCTGCCAAACTGATCATCACAAATAAAAGCTACATACATACTATTAAAATGTGCTAGAACTCAGGAAATACTGTTCCTATGAGTTCTTCCTCAGTCTCAAGGAAAGACTGGAAAGCTTTAGTAGGATTGTTGATAGACATTGAGTATGTGTAACAGTAGAACAAAAACTAAATTATGGGGATAGGATGACAGAATAGTATGTAATTGTTACATGCTCTGATGATTAAAAATAGAGGGAGAAAGAAGAAAGTATATGAAATTTATAATTATTGAGGGTCAAAATATCTTTAAAACAATGCTAGGGAAAGTGAGGGAGAGGAAAAGAAAAAGTTACTAGTTAATTAAATTATTGCTTACAGTGTAAAGTTAATGAATGGTATCTACAAAATAAGGAAATAGGTTGTATACCAAAATATTTAAAAGGCATCTATTAGAAAAAAATATGAGCATACTTAAATAAGAAAACAAACACTAAAAAAAGAGAGCAAACAGCGCATGATGAAAGATTTTATCTATATGTGTATACGTGAAAGAGTCACATATATTTCAAAAAGTAACTGAGATGTTTACTGAGACTAACCAATTCTCCAGTTCTCCAACATTGACTGGGTGTCCAATAATTCAATTCAATTCGTCACTAACCATTTAAAGTTAGCTCAGACCCCACAATTTAAAGGCTCAGTCCCATGAGACTGCCTCCATTTCAGACTTCAGTTACAAGTCCCAGGGGCCACCTGTACTTGTGAACGACTGGCTATAAATTCAGGATTTTTCACAACTTCCTCCCTAGGTTTGATAATTCACTATGATGATTCACAAAACTTTTGGAAAACACTTTACGTATGTTTACCAGTTTATTATAAAAGATACAACTCAGGAACAACCAAATGGATGCCATTCATAGGGCAAGGATATGGAAACAACCTAAATGTCTGTCAGCATATGCATAAAGAAAATGTGGTATGTACATATAATGGAATATTATTCAGCTTTGAAAAAGAAAGAAATCCTATCATTTGTGACAACATGAATGGACCTGGAGAATATTATGCTAAGTCAAATAAGCCAGACACAGAAGCACAGATACTGAATGATCCCAGTTTTATGAGGAATCTAAAATAGTCAAACTTATAGAACCAGAGTTTAGAATACTGATTACCAGAGACTTAGAGGAGGGATGTTTGGGGAGGTGTTGGGCAAAGTGTAAAAAGTTTCAGTTACGTAAGATGTGTAAGTTCTGGGGATCTACTGCAAAATGTAGAGTTTATAGTTAACATTGCTGTTTTATTCACTTAGAATTTGCTAAGAGGGTAGGGTTAAGTGCTGTTTCCACAAAAAAAGAAAATATTTTAAAAAATAAAGGTGGTGGAACTTTTGGATGTGATGGTTAGTTTATGGGCTTAACTGTGTTGATTGTTTCATGGGTGTATTCTTATCACTAAACTCTTCAATTTGCATACATTAAATATGTACAGCTCTTTGTATGTCAATCATACCACAACAAAGTATTTTTTAAAAAATAACTAAATTTCTTTCATACATGTAAGACTTCTCAGATTTCCTGTTAGTTATACTATATTTTGGTAAGTTATATTTTCTAAGACTTTTCTATTTTACATAGATAATAAACTTTGTTAACAACATGCTTTTATTGTATAATGCCTTTAAGAATTATAAAAGTGTTCTTATTTCTTTCTAAATATAAATTATTTGTGCCTTCTGTTTTTTCTTCAACAATTTCATAATGGGTTTATCAATTTTAATATATCTTTTTAAATTAAAAAACCTGTGGCTTTGTTGATCCCCTCTTGTAATTTTTGTTTTTGTAATTAAACACTAGTCTTCATTGTTTTTTCCATATACTTTATTTTGATTTAATTTGTTCTTCAGTTTTAACTTCTAATGATGCATGCTCAGATATTGATATTCTGCTTTCTTCTTTCTAATATATATATTTAAGACAATCAATTTTACCATAAAGATATTTGATATGTTATATTTTCATTGTAATTCATGTAAAATTATGCCTTGTGATTTCTAACCTGCTCATATGTTTTTATCAGAATATTACTGGATTAAAATTATAAGAACAAATATATTTAGTGATTTTTATTCACTGTACACTGTGGCTGGATAATTTGTGATGATGAAACATTTTATATCAATTAAAATATAGCTAATGTAACCAAGGAATTGGTTTTTAAATTTTATTTATTTTCAATGAATTAAAATTAATGTAACTTTAGTATTGCAATTTTCTACCGGTTTGTGTTACATGAAAGACGTTTTCTTTTTACTTTCATCTTTCCTTTTATGCTTATATTAAAGGTTTGTTTCAGAAAGATTAATGGATTTAAACAATGTGATCTATACACACACACACACATATATATAATGAAATAACATACAGCCTTAAAAGAAAAGAAAAGCTTGTCATGTGCGACAACATGGATGAACCTGGAGGACATGTTTCATATTTGAACTAAAAATTATTCTATTTACATTTAATGTAATTATTATTTATTTGGGTCTGTCATTTAATATTTTCTTCTATTTGTAACTACTCATATATATTTTATTTTCTTTTTATCTCCTTTAGAATTAAATACTTTTTATTTTTTCACTTCTCTGTATCAGAGGTTGTTAATTCAATATACCTTAACTATACTTTCAGTAGTCCTCTGTATTTTACAACATTTTTTTTTTACTTATTACATCTAACAAATTAGTACTTTTACCAATTCTCAAACAGCAGAAATAGCTTATTACCCTCTTTCTTTCCTTACTGCTTGTTACCCATTTGCTTCTTTTCAAAGATGTTTTTCAACTAGAATCTTTATCATTAATATTTTATCTAGTCATAGACATTTAGATATATTCACTAAATTTTATTTCTTTCAACTCTTCTTTTCATTCTACATATCCAAGCTTTTATCTGGCCAAGTTTTTCTTCTGTTCAAAGAAAAATATTTCCTTTGTGAGACTCAGTAACAACCTTTCTCATTTTTTATTTACTTCTTAAAGATAACTTTCTTTTCCAATCATATTAGGATATTTTGAGTAGTTATAAATTCTATTTTAGCCATCTCTCCCAGGATACTAGAGTCTGCTATTATAAGCAATAATCACAGTCATATATATTTATACTACATGTATTAAATATATTATTAATATTGTTCAATAATATATTTATGTTATATTTTTATTTATTATTACACTATTAATTTATTAATACATAAATATTTATTATAGAGTTACATACAGAGAGTTATAGCATGTAAAATAAATTCCAACTACTACATATTTTGAGTAGTTTTTATCTTTAGATATATATATATCAAAGAAAATCTTTTACAGAATTTTCAATTTACTTTGAGTTATTTTTGTTGTTCTTTTATATTGTCTGAACATAGATTTTACTGAAGTGTAAATGCCAGAAGAATCAATCATATTGGTCCATATATTAAGTGTATGGTGTATACCATTATTTAAATGAATACATGAAAATGAATGTCTGTAGAAATAGTAGACATAAATGTCTTCAATATAAAGAGAGCAATAGTGAACCTCAACTTATTTGGCATTGTCAAGAAATGATTTCATTGTGTTAATTCTCTAAATTGAGTAATAGAAAAAGTAGAGCAAGAATATTATTAATTTACTTTATGAAAAATATCATAAATAAAAATACGATTATTTCTAATAAATAGAGTTGCACACGCTTACATAAATATATTTAGTTTACAAAAAAATAATGAAATATAATTAATAGACATACACCTGTAGCACGCCAACATGAGCAATTATAATTAAAGATACAAATATTAATCCTGATTCTGGAGACAGGAGTAAGGCTTTAAATGCCATTTTTCTAGATTTAAGAAAACTTAAGATTTAGGTTTGAATCTGAACTCAATTTTCCATAGGCTCTACGGAAGTGAATATCCTTAAGAATGATGAATAATAAACATTCTCCTTTTTATTGACACAAGATGAAGAATGATTTAAAAATTACATTTTATACAATATAGATATTTTGAATTTAAAAGTTTGTTTCTTTGATGTACCAGTGTCATTTATCTTGTGGTTTAAAGTCTTCTTTTTCTGCCCTCCACGTTAATTAGGTGACATTTTTTGAAAATTACCTTTTCTTGTGCTACACAGTTTGACTTGGGTTTGTCATTTACACCACCTATATTCCTAGTAAAACATAGACAACTAGTCATGATTGGAAGATGAATTAATGAATGATATCAATAGTTATTTAATATTTCAATCTCAGGCATGATGATGTAGTTCAATATTGTATATATTTTATCTTTCCAAGAGACATTTATTTTTATCAAAAGAAATCTGTGTATCAAATTATTCATTCAAAAGAATAAAATTGAATGCAAGAACTAGGGCAGAGAAATAAGTATGTTATTTTTGGAATGATAGACTTTGTGCTAGGTATGTAGTAATATCTCAGAATAATTACTGACTAATATCATGAAATAACTATTGAAAATGAGATTGTGATTCTTAGAATTTTTTTCCATGATAATACAAATGAAATAATGCGAATATGAGGAAAATAAGTATTTAATGCCACGACTTAGCAACCTAGTTCTAAAAGTAAAATTTAAGATACTTAACAAGCAAAAATTTGCAGTGTTTGTGATTGAAATGGAAACAAATTAACTGCATGAGTGGATAAGCCTCTGTCTGCCCTCTCCACCCCATATCTTTTAGAATATGAAAACAATTTCTCAGAAACACTTGAAAATGGGCCATCTAAATGACACACTTAGAAGTCTACCTGTCCTCTCAGTTGGAGCCCAAAGTCTCCTATATTCTGGAGGTGTGTGATGAGATAAACTGATTTCAAAATAGTGAAAGTGTGAGAATTTCCTGTTCAAACCTTAAGTCACACATTGATGAGATATTTACTTTTTCCACTCTTGCTTCACTCTGAGCCTTCATAGGTCAGTCTGTGAAGGTCACAGATATTGTTTATTCTGGCCCTGAATTTTACGTTTTTAAATTTCTCCTTTTATTATCCAGCTACAGCAGGCCTCTTTTATGAGAGTCACCTGCCCTTCCTACTAAAAGATGCACGACTTTCTGGCTGACAGAAGGTATGTGTCACTACTCTTCTGTCTCTCTACTAGCCCATCTCATGTAGTGGGAGATTACAAAGTCTATGTGTGATGCAGCTGAGGTAATATTCACCTAAATCAAAGTAGAATATTACTGTTTTCATTTGAATAATTCAGAATAAAAAATAACTATAAAATATTAAACGTACTGAAAGATTTCTTAAAGTATCCAAATTATTGCTTGTAGAAAATTAGTCAAGTGCAAACACACATGCATATTTGGATTTGTAAATCAATATACTTTAAAGTGAAACCCATGAACATCATAACAAGGAATAAATAGTTTTGGATTTTATAATCAGTACAAGGTGTTTTGTTATATAATAATATGTTAATTTATGTTTTGCCCAACCTTTATAAATAGATTTTGTATGGTGAAAGCCAAACACAACTCTTTATACATTTACATAGATTGAATAAAAGCAGTTTGATTTTTAATAAATATCGGGATGAAGTAGCTTCTGTAAAATGCTAAACTAAACTTAATTATAAACAAAGAGCTTTTAAAATAGTTGAACAAACACTGCAACAAAGATATACTAATTAAAGAGAGACTCCTGCTAAATGAGTTATTTTACAGGTTATAATTAAAATAAATCAGAAATACTAACATACAAATGGTGACTAAAATGATAATTAAAATGGCTAGTATTTATTGAGAGCTTTTAAGTGCCAGGCTAAATGCTGAATTTTACATGCATCATATCTTTCATATTTTTATTTCTATTTTAGATTAGTAAAGTAGGTTACATGACAGTAAGTAACTTTTTAAAGGTCACACATTATAAATTTCAGTCAGAGGTAATTCCACTCTCTGTGACTACAGAGCCCATTGACTAAATTATTAAATTCAGCATCTGAATTATTGCAGTTGCTCATACAACTAAAGAGACCTTCACTCACTTTGACAACCAAAGGATCGTCCTGAAAGTTTGAAACAATGATGTTTTTCCATAAGTGACATATACTTTAATTATCATTTTATAGGTTCAAATCATACCATTAAATCAATTATAAATTATTTTATAAAATATTTTTTGTTGTTTAATTTTCATTATTGTGTAGGTTATAGATAAGTTTAGTGTATCATGTAAGATTTTTCAACATATAAAATATTTCTTTAAATTTTACTTGTTTCTCATAACTCCTAAACCATTCAAAATAAAGGACCATTTGGTAACCCCTTTAATAAATAAATGTAAGTCACTGAATAAATGCAATTTAGTGCAGGGAATTACTATAAATGCCAATAGTACTAGTCACCATCTTTAGAGCTGTCAGACTTTAACTACTTTTGGATTTCAAAATTATATTGGGTCTCCTTTTTCTAATAAAACATTTAAATTTTTTAATACAGGCATTCTAATGATTGGTGTTAAATATTTCTGTGGAGTTTGACTTTAATGAGAATGTTATTATTATAAACTTCTATATTCCTTACTATCTCTTTTTATGCTCCAATAAATAATATATCTACAAATGTAGAATATCTTTAAAAAATGTATTTAATCATGACACAATTGTTTAAAGCTCTAAGGCATTTAGAATCTGACCTTTAGTTTTTTCAACTGGGAATTGAGCCCAACTCTCACCCTTTACTCCGCCCAGTTTTACTCTACTAAGGATCTTGTCAATGCACATACCATTTATTCTTAAGTATAGTTACCTTACAGCATAGTCCCAGACACCAGTCAATTGCAGAGATGAGTAACCAAGGAGTAACCTATGCAGAACTGAATGTGGCCAAGTATTCAAAGAGACAGCAACTAAAACCTAAGGTCACAAAAAGCTCCATCTCAGTAAGTGAGCAAGAAATAACCTATGCAGAATTAAACCTTCAAGATGCTTCTCAGGATCTTCAAGGGAATGAAGAGAAATATCACTGCAAAGGTAAAACATTTAATAGACACACAGTATAACTGTTCTAGGATGTATAGTTGGGTTGCAGAGATGTGAGGAAACAATAGGAGATAGACTCACATTTTTTCATTTGTGAGGATCAGAACTTGAAGTTCGAATACAGTATTGTAACATGAAATCTCAGGACTAATTTTATTCAGGCATCATTGTAAGATGTAGTCTTTGACCAACTCGCAGAGCATTATGTTTCCTGAAAATGCAGTGGTGTATTCTGAGAGGATGATTACAATGGTAGATATGGTTTTGGGGTCCAAGCTTATGTATATGATTTCTTGTGCATGTGGATTCTCCCTGTGTAAACTGTCTAAGCAATTGTCTCCATCTATTCTTTCTCAGTGTTCCCATTTCTCTCCCTGCAGCTTTACCATCACCTCCAGAGAAGTTTATTGCTGGGGTCCTGGGGGTCATCTGCCTTGTCTTGATGTCCACTATAGCTGTTATTTGCCGTAAGTAAAATTTTGAAAGATCATAAGAGGACTTTTCAATTTAATGATCATCATTTTACTGTATGCATTTAGACCAAATGTGAAATGGTTCTTCTGAATTTGTCAAATGGTTCTTCTGAATTTGTCAAATGCTTACATTCAGAATGATTGTAGAGAATATATACATACATTTATATATTCTAATTTCATAACTCAAAAACATGCTTTAAGAGATTGAAGGATCTTACTAAGAAATGCAAATTCAATTTCAGAATGCTTAAAACAAATATTGTAAGAGATGGTAAATTTGGGGTCTTTAGGTTTTTAATATATATTTCCCCTAACTTTATTACTTTATTAATTTTCTTTTTCCTTGGTAAAATCAATTTTGTTACAGATAATTATAACCCTAGACAATAGAACAAATGTCAAATAAGAAACAAGAATTGTTATGATAAACAAGATTAATTAAATTTTTAAAGAGTTACTTTAATTTTTGTAGCTACTGTAATATGGGAGAGTAATTCATCCCCGACAACAAGGATCCAGAAAGGTACATAATGATTTTCAAAGTTCTGATATTAACACAGTTTATAGTTTGTCTCTATCTTAGGCTACATAAAAATGATATTGGATTTTGGGGGTACAACATGAAATATAAAATGAGCAATAAATATTTATAAATAATGATTATAAGAATGTTCTTTCTTATACCGCAATATAAGAAAATACTTATTTTAAATCACCATACCTACTGTTGCTGCTTGGCTCACATTTTCTACTGCTATACTATGATAAGAGATAAGTAATTTTACAATTCTTAAAAAATAGTTTCATTCATTGGTGTTTAGAACATGCGCAGAGCGGATATTTTTGTTTGTGTGTTTACTTTAGAAGGACACATAAATCAGGGGATGAGAGGTTGACTCGTCTTTGTGAGTGTGTGTACGAATGTGTTTTGTTTTATTTGTACCAGCCTAAGAGGGTGCATGGATATGTTATGCACAAATATGCTTATACCTATGCAAGTACATAAGTTAATTTTTATTTTTTAAAATAAAATTATTTTGGGGTGATAATTCATGATCTCTCTTCAGGATATCATTGTGGTTGTTGTCCAAAGGAGTGGTTTACATATTCCAACAATTGCTATTACATTAGTTCAGAAAGTAAAACATGGAATGAGAGTGTGACGGCCTGTGCTTCTAAGAACTCTACTCTGCTTTATATAGATAATGAGGAAGAAATGGTAAGATAGAATACGTTTCACATGTTTCATTAAAGATTTATTTCAGTCAATATTATATAATTGTAGAATTTATTTGTAGTTTTGTATATATTTGTAGTTATTTGTTTTAAAGTCTATAATATTCCATTGTTTGACTTTATAATGTTATATCATATTTTTATATCACTAATGCACATTTGATAATTTCTTGTTCTTGCTTTTCATAGAAAACTGTGCTTCTGTGAATGTTTTTTCCAAAATCAACTTAGCTACTTAATATATCAAGAAAACTAAACCTATCACGATTGAGCAGATTGATTACAAAGAGAATGGGACCATATAATATAAATTAGGTCACAAAATAGAGTTTGCAGTTCTCTGCAGCTCTGCTCCTATGTATTCTCTCATCACTTCTCCTCCCTTATCACTTAACCGCTGTCCTGACTTTAATATTAGAGAATCTCTTTGCTTGTTTTTGAACCTCATATAAATAAAATCCAACAGTACACATTTTTTTACTGTCTCTTTTTACTCTCATATAATATTGTTGAAATTTATGTGAATCATAGCGTTTATGTGCAGTTTGTTAACTCTCACTGCGGAGCTATGTAAATGTAACACTTTAATATCCATTCTATTTGATGTCTTTCATTGGGGATGTGAATCTCCTGTCAGAGATAAAGAGCCTTCTTGAGTCCAAAAATTTTAGTCTTAGGATCCCCTTTTCTGGTCTCATCTCCAAGTCCCCTACCCTGGTGTCTCCTGGACACCAGGAAGGAGAAGCGCTTTCCCTGGCTCACATTGTTAGCAGGTGTCCTGATGGATCACCTTGCAGGCTTGCCTGGTGTTGCTGGATGGGGTTCCCTCTCTAAAGCAGAAGTGAAATGGCTTCCCTGAGCCACCTCCTATTGTTAGGCTAAGTATTGGGAAGCAGCAGGCCTAGGTTATTTTCTTCTATTAAGTGGGGACATAAGAAACCCTGTTATTCTGTTGTTCCTTTATCTGAGGATACCAAATTATTTTCCTTTTCTCTTTCCACTTTTCAGAGTTCTCCTTTAACTGTATCTTTCATTAGTTCCAGAATTTATAGTTGTACTTAGCAAGGAGTAGCAGAGAAATGAGTCTCTGACACCTTGTCTGGGCCATTGGATTCTATCAACACAGAAACAGATCAATTTGGGACTTATCTGGTTAAATAGTGGTGTGGGGCTCAGAAAACCAAAGTTTTGGCTTCCGTGTTATTTGTTTCCTTAATTACAATCCCTTGATGTTTTTGAAAACCTGATCTCTGGGAAACATAGTAGAAAACTACATTGTACATTGATTT
>NW_006432007.1:0-478 GCF_000325575.1 Pteropus alecto | reverse complement strand
GGAGCACGAGGAGGACGGGGGTCCAGGCCATGGTGTTCGCAGCTCCTGAGCCCACAGTGGGGCTGGGCTGCCCCAGGCCTCCTTTTCTTCTCCACCCTCCACCAGAGGAGGGGCTGTCCATGCAAATGTGTGTCCATCCAGTGACCGCCCAGCCCTTCCCTGAGCCCTGGTGCAGGAGCTCAGCTCAGAGCCAGACTGAGGAGGATGGAGGTTGGCTTCACCCTCTGAGAGAGTCCTGGGAGGAAACACCTGCTGAGGCCACACAAAGGTCCCTGCTCAGGGGACTCTGTCAGCCCAGAGAGGACACAGTTGCTGAGTCCCATGTATGAGCACAGGGCCCAGGCCCAGATCCTCTGAGTGAATAGTCCTCACTCAGCAGCTGTGTAGGTAGGATATGGCAGCCCCACAGCTTCCCCTGCTGGTCATACATGTCAAAAGTGAATAAAAAATATAAATTGAGATCAACTCTTGCAAAAAT
>NW_006432006.1:0-457 GCF_000325575.1 Pteropus alecto | reverse complement strand
TGTAGCTAGGGACAAATGGGACATGAATCCATACCACAGCCCACACCCTCACCTCCCCACTACACTTCCTCCCATAGCGAACCACTCAGCAGGCTCTCAGGGCACGGCTGCCGCTCCTATCACTGTTACTGACAGCATTATCTGTTTCTCCTGCACTGCGCTGGACACAAAGTACTCAGCCGACATCTATGGAGTGAATGCGTTGAGTGGATGAATGAAGAGATGAACACATATACACAGATTGGGTCAATTACTATAGCAGAACCTGGTGACTTCTGTACCCAGGTAGTGCAGGGTGACACCAAAGGATGGGCTTTGTTAGCTCAAGTCTCTCTTCCAAGTTGCCTGGAATCTAACATTGGAGCCATGATAGAGTCACCAAAACCACTCTGGGCAGCACCTCAGAGTTTGGCCCAGTGATGCTTCCTTTTCTAAGTGCTACACAAAGTTGGAGCTG
>NW_006432005.1:0-273 GCF_000325575.1 Pteropus alecto | reverse complement strand
TCTGAACTCATAGTTCTATTTAACATTTTCTAGCTAGATTTGCTCAGAAGGCTAGAACTACAGAATCTCAGACTTTTTGCTTGCCAATCCTGTGGTCCATCCTGCAAAGATATCCTCTGTGGGCACGCACGCGTGTGCACGCGCGCACGCACGCACACACACACACACACACACACACCCCTTGTTGCTCATCGTGCATCAGATCCACCTGCACTCTGTCTGATCATCTAAGGGTACTGTGCCTTTTCTCAAGCTCCTTACTGCCCAGAGAGT
>NW_006432004.1:0-863 GCF_000325575.1 Pteropus alecto | reverse complement strand
GAGGAGGAAGAGAATTTGCCAAATACGTGCCAGGGAGGCCTGGTTTACTCTATAGCCCAAAAGCACATGGCCAAATTATAGAACCATTTAATAATGAAGTCTGGGGTCTCTGGGCTCCAAGGCCCACATTTTCTTTGAGTGAGACTGCCTTTCCATTGTCCCTCTCAACCAAGTCCTGGACCTTCTAGGATGTAAGGAGATACTGGCTTGTAGTGAACTGCACTGGTGCCTCATTCAGCCCCATCCAGAAGTCCTTCGGTCATTTCTGTTTCACTGTCCACCTCCCACAGCCACACCCTCTTCCAGGAACCTGCCCAAGGATTCTGGAGAAGCCTGGACTGAAGTGAAGAGTGCTAAGCACACCTAGGGGTTGATAGCCTCCTCCTCTCCCAATGGGTGGGATGAAGGACAACTGTAAAAACCCTGCTCCCACCTGAGCTGGGGACATCTGAGATGTCATTTGCACTCTGGACTTCTCCTTAGGATCAGGCAGAAACCACACTCAAAGGCCTTTTGTCTGAGGCTCCTCCAGCTTGGTTTCCCCTTCTTCCCCTTTCTGCTGGGATTGCGAACAAACCATTTGCCCATACTGTGAAGAGAATACGAGAAAACAGAGTCTTTAAGTGGAACCCTATACCACGCTCAGTCTACAGAGTATTACTCCTTCTTTAACGAACTTTCCTTTTGACTCTAACTCTGGTGTGCACTTGAATTCTTTCCTGCTCTCAGTCAAGAACCTTCTTTTGGTACAGGGTTTTGAGCTACCCCCCACTTGGAGGAATTTGCTCTGTCCTGCACCATACTGACAGATGGAGAGGGGCGAACGTGGTTTCAAAATAGGTCACTGAACAGAGAGTACTAGG
>NW_006432003.1:0-207 GCF_000325575.1 Pteropus alecto | reverse complement strand
TCTTTAAGAAGAAAAAACATGTATCAAAAATAGAATAAAGAATGGTAACAACCACATTCCCATCAATAAGTACCTTAAATGGTAAAGAATTAAGTGCTCCAACCAAGGGATGGAGTGGCTAAAAAAATAAGAAAACAAGATCCCTAAATACGAAAAAGAAGAGAATGGAAGCAGATATTGCTTTGATGAACCTAGAAGGTATTTAAG
>NW_006432002.1:0-380 GCF_000325575.1 Pteropus alecto | reverse complement strand
AAAAGTAAAAGTCCAGGACCAGATGACTTCACCAGACATTCTACCAAATATTCAAAGATTTAATACCTATTCTCCTCGAACTCTTCCAAAAATTCAAAGAGGAGGTAATACTTTCCAAACTCATTTTATAGAGCCATTACTACACTGATACCAAAATCTGGTGAAGATAACACAAAAAAGAAAACTACAGACCAATGTCATTCATGAACACAGATGCAAAAATCCTAAATACGATACTAAAAAACCGAATACAGTAACATATTAAAAAGATTATACACCATTATCAAGTGGGCTTCATTCCATGGGCACAGAGATGCTTCAACATACACAAATCGATTAATATGGTACACCACATAAACAAATTCAAAAATAAGAATCAT
>NW_006432001.1:0-378 GCF_000325575.1 Pteropus alecto | reverse complement strand
GCTAGGACCTCCAATGTTATCTTGAATAACAGTAGCAATAGCCTTGCCTTGTTCCTGATCTTGGAAGGTTTTTAGTGTTTCACCATTACGTATAATGTTGGCTGAGGACTTGTCATATATGGCCATTATTCCAATTTTCTTAAATGCTTTAATGATAACTGGCTGCTCTATCTTGTCAAAGGCTTTTCTGCATCTATTGATATGATCATATGATTTTGATTTTTAAATTTGTTTATGTGGTGTATCACATAAATCAATTTGCATATGTTGAACCATCCCTGTGCCTCTGTGATGAAATCCAGTTGATTGTGGTGTATTATCTTTTTAATATGTTGCTTTATTAGGTTCACTAGTATCTTACTTAGGATTTTTGCATTT
>NW_006432000.1:0-1155 GCF_000325575.1 Pteropus alecto | reverse complement strand
AGTTCTGAAACGAGTCACATCAACAATTTCAGGAAATAAAAAATACCTAGATGAACAGAGCAAGGAGATTGAAACCCTCAAAAAGAACAGAATAGATCTTCTGGAGATAAAAAACAAAACAAAACAAAACACTGCAATAGTTGAAAAATTAAATATCAAGTTTGGGAAATAGAATTGACCAAATGGAGGAAAGGATCAGTGATATTAAAGACAGAAATAAATCTGGAAATAAATCAGAAAAAAGAAGAGAGAAACCAAAGAATGAAAAATAATGAAAGAGAAATACAAGAATGGAATAGAAATACAAAAACTAGCTGATATCATCAGAAGAGGAAACATAAGAATAATCGGCATTATCGAAGCTGAGGAAAAAGATCGGGGACTAGAAAGCATTTTCAGACAAATAGTGGACGAGAATTTCCCAAATCTAAGGAATGAGCTGGAGCTTGGAATTCAAGTAGTCAACCCAAAAAGGCCTTTGCAAAGTCACATTGTATTAAAGCTATCAAAAATCAATGACAAAGATTGCATTCTCAGAGGAGCCAGGGAGAAGAAAATGGTAACTTATAAAGGAAAACTTATTAGATTGCTCTTGGACTTCTCAGCACAGACCTTATAAGCCAGAATGGAGTGAAATCAATATTTAAACTATTAAGTGAAAGGAAATACCAGCCTAGAGTAATGTATCCAGCTAAGCTCTCCTTTAGATATGAAGGAGAAATACAGACCTTTCCAGACATCAGTGAATTCTACCAAACATTCGAAGAAGATTTAATACCTATTCTCCTCAAACTCTTCTAAAAAATCAAAGAGGAGGCAATACTTCCCAACTCATTTTATGAGGCCAATATTACCCTCATACCAAAACCTGCTAAGTATAACACACACACAAAAAACTACAGACTGATCTCTTTCATGAACACAGATGCAAAAATCCTAAATAAGATACTAGTGATCCGAATATAGCAATGTATTAAAAAGATTATACACTAGGATCAAGTTGGCTTCATTCCAGAACCACAGGGATGGCTCAACATATGCAAATTGATTAATGTGATACACCATATAAACAAATTAAAAAATAGGAATTATATGATAATATCAATAGTTGCAGAAAAATCTTTCGACAAGATACAGCATTCATTTATGATCAAA
>NW_006431999.1:0-505 GCF_000325575.1 Pteropus alecto | reverse complement strand
ATATCATTTTCCACCCTTTCACTTTGAGTCTTTGTAGCTGAAATGTGTCTCCTGGGGATGGCATATGGTTGGGTTTTGTTTTTTGATCCAATCTGCAACTCTGTGCCTTTTTATTGGTGAGTTCAGTCCATTTACATTTAGGGTGATTATTGAAATATGAGTCTTCTTATAGCCATTTTATCTTTTGCTTTCTGGTAGCTCAGTGTTTCCATTCCTTCCTTGTCCTGTATTTCTGTTTTATTTATTTTGGTTGGCTTTTGTGGGTTTTCCCTCTGGTCCTTCTTGTTTTATGTTATATACTTTGGTTCTGAACCTTTGGTGTGTAGTTACCATTACGAATATATAAAGGATAGTAATATATGCGCAGTTGTCCATTTTCTTCTGTACATGCCTTATCTCCATTCCCCTTTGCGAATTTGGATCTTTGAATCCTCCCCTTTTCAGTCATTGCTGTCTCAATCTGTCCCTACGTATGCTGAACACTCATTACTATCTTGCTATAGCA
>NW_006431998.1:0-502 GCF_000325575.1 Pteropus alecto | reverse complement strand
ACTGCGCCCAGCTCCCGGGGGGCCCACGGCCAGCAGCGGCCACGGGCCCCATTCGCTGTCGCGTAAAGGTGTCTGTTCCCTGGAAGCCGGGTGTCGGTCGGTTTCGTCAAGCCCCGTTTGGAGCCAAAGTCTCAAGGACACAGACACGAACCGTCCGACAGGCGGTTCCGAGGCCTCTGCTCAGAGGAGTTTGCTGAAGCTGGGCGCTCGCTTCCCGCCAGCCTGTGCCGGTCCTTTCTGTCCCTTCGTTGTCACACTCCGAAGAGGAATCACCCAAAATAAAGCCAAAAGGAGAGTCGGTGGGCGCGCGGAGATTCGGTCGCGTGACGGCCGGACCGCCCTTCGCCCGCTCAGGCTGCCGGCGAGGAGGCCTGTGCCAGGCGGGCGCAGAGGGCCGAGCCGTCCCCCCGGCTCCTACGTGGTCACCTGACGCCGGGACAAGTGCCAGCAGCAGAGCCGCCGCCTCCTCAGCACCGCTGGACGGACGCAGAAAAGCGGGGAA
>NW_006431997.1:0-486 GCF_000325575.1 Pteropus alecto | reverse complement strand
GGCTCCCCTGGATCTGAGGTCTGGACCAGGAGGAGCCACCTTTTTCTGAAATGAACGGTACAGTGGGCAGAACCGTGTCCCCCAAAAAGATACGTTCGTGTCCCGACTCCCAGGGGCTGTGCCGACACCTCACACGCAGCAGGGTCTGTGCAGACGTGATCAATGAAGGGTCTGAGGTGAGTCCTCCTGCAGCAGGTGGCCCTACACCCAGGGACACTGTCCTTGTCAGGGACAGAAGAGGAGAGACACAGACAAAGAGAAGCCACGTGGACACGGAGGCAGAGATGGGAGGGATGCGGCCACCAGCCCAGGGACACCTGGGGCCCCCAGACGCTGGGAGAGGCGGGAAGGACCCTCCCCTGGGGCCTGCAGAGGGAGTGAGGGCCTGGGACCCCTGGATGTCCCCCTGCTGGTCCCCAGGACTGCGGAGGACACGTTCCTGTTGTCTTAAGCCCCCAGTCTGTGGTTCTTTGTCACACTGGCCCC
>NW_006431996.1:0-734 GCF_000325575.1 Pteropus alecto | reverse complement strand
ATTTTTAATATTATTTAAAATGCCATAAACTAAAAGAAAAAGAGAAAGAAATGTTCCTAAATGTATAAGATATTCTTGAGAGAATTTGAAGAAGACATGAATAAAAGGAGAGATACCATGTTCACAGACTGGAAAATCTCTTATTGCTACAACATCTATTTTCCCCAAATTGATCCACAGATTCATCATAACCTAATTATGATCCCAGAAGGTTTTGTAAAAATATAAATTGATAAGTGATTCTCAAATAAATATCTAAATGCAAGGAAACTAGAATAGCAAAAAAATTTGGAAAAGAAGAAAAACATTGAAAAACTTGCACAACCTAATTTAAAGAATGAATAGAAATCTCTGGTAATCATGACTGTGTGTGGTATTGGCTTAGCATGGACAAACAGATCAATGAACAGAAATAAAGCCACACATAAATCGTCAATTGATTTTTTGAAGAGTGGCCAAGTTAATCCAAGTTAATTGGTGAAGGATCATCTTTTCACTAACGATGCTGGGCCAATTGGATAATTATAGAAAGAAAATGAACCTCTATGTGTACTTTCTGACAAACTCAGGTCTATGGATCAAGTGTAAAGTTAAAACTATGAACTTTGAAAAGAAAACAGAGATAATTATTATGTAATCTTGGAAAAGGCAAAATATCCTCAGAGAAGACACAAAAAACACTAACCACCCCCCCCCCTAAAAAAAGAATATAAATTGAATTTCAAAACTCTATA
>NW_006431995.1:0-260 GCF_000325575.1 Pteropus alecto | reverse complement strand
TGAGGGTTCCTTTTTCTCCGCATCCTCTCCAACTTGTTATTATAGTCTTGTCGATAACAGCTATTCTAACAGGTGTGAGATGGTATCTCATCGTGGTTTTGATTTGCATTTCCCTAATAGCTAGCGATGTTGAGCATCTTTTCGTATATTTCTTGGCCATTTGTACGTTCACTAGGGAGAAGTGTCCGTTCACGTCTTCTGCCCATTTTTTGATTGGATTGTCTGTTTTGTTATTGAGTCGTATGAGTTCTTTGGATATT
>NW_006431994.1:0-282 GCF_000325575.1 Pteropus alecto | reverse complement strand
GGGCTGAGGGCTCCGCCCCGGGGGGAGGGGGTGAGGCGGCCGGAGGAGGAAGGGGCCGCAGGCGTGCTGTAGGGGGGCTCCGGCGGGGACGTGGTGGGAGGCGGAGGGATGTCCTCGGAGCCGGGCACCGACAGGCTGCGGCTGAACTTCATGGTCGGGGGTGCTAGGTAAGGCCTATCGTCTTCTGCGGCCCCTGGGGAGACACGGAGGGTCCAGGAGCGGGGGGCCTGGAGGCGGGGGCGGGGTCGCCCTGCTCCTGGATCCTACAGAACTACAATCGAA
>NW_006431993.1:0-631 GCF_000325575.1 Pteropus alecto | reverse complement strand
CATAGAAAAAAATGATAATGATAGTACAACATATCGAACTTTCGGGACATAGCAAAAGAAGTCATAAGAGGCCTATCTCCAAAAACAAGAACGAGCCTAAGTAAACAACCTAACATTTCATCTTTAAAAACTAGAAAAGGAAGAACATATGAAACCTAAAGCCAGCAGAAGAAAAGAAATAATCAACATTAGAGCAGAAATAAATGAAATTGAAAACAAAAAATAACAATAGAAAAAATAAATGCAACAAAAAGCTGCATTTAAAAAAGCTGGTTCTTTGAGAAGGTTAATAAAATTGACAAGCCCCTGGATAGACTCGCTAAAGAATAAAGAAAAAGGACACAGATAAAGAAAATCAGGGATAAAAGACAGGAAATTACAACTGACATCTCAGAAATACAAAGGATCATGCAAGAATACTATGAAAAAGTATATAACACCAAATTTAATAACCTAGAAAAAATGGACAAGTACTTAGAAAAATACAATCTTCCTGGACTGAATCAAGATCTAAAAAATCTAAGTAGACCAATCAGCACTATGGAAATTGAAACAATCACCAAAAACCTGCCAATAAGTAAAAGTCCAGGACCAGTTGACTTCACCAGTGAATTCTACCAAACATTCAAAG
>NW_006431992.1:0-685 GCF_000325575.1 Pteropus alecto | reverse complement strand
TGTTGTTATTGAATCGTATGAGTTCTTTGTATATTATAGATATTAGGTCCTTATCGGAGATGTTGCTTGCAACTATATTTTCCCATTTGGATGGTTGTCTCTTTACCTTGTATGGTGATCTCTTTACCTTGTTGACGATTTCTTTTACTGAACAGAACTTTTTAGTTTGGTGTAGTCTCATTCATTTATTTTTTTCTTTTACTTCTCTTACTTTTGAGGTCAAATTCATAAAATGCTCTTTAAGTCCAAGGTACTTGAGTTTAGTTCCTATGTTTTCTTCTATGCATTTTATTGTTTCAGGTCTTATATTGAGGTCCTTAATCTATTTTGAGTTAATTTTGGTGTGTGGGGATAGAAAACAGTGTAATTTCATTTTTTTGCAGGCGTCTTTCCAGTTTCCTTGCACCATTTATCGAAGAGGCTTTCCTTTCTCCACTGAATATTTTTGTTTTTTTTTTGTCAAAAATTATTTGCCCATATAAATATGGGTTTACTTCTGAATTCTCAGTTCTGTTCCACTGGTCCATATATCTGTTTGCTGCCAATACCAAGCCATTTGATTACTGTGGCTTTGTAGTATAATTTGAAGTCAGGAAGAGTGATCCTCCAGCCTTGTTCTTTTTTGTCAGGATGGCTTTGGCAATTCTAGCTCTTTTATGCTTCCATACAAATCTGATGATTTTTT
>NW_006431991.1:0-733 GCF_000325575.1 Pteropus alecto | reverse complement strand
C
The DNA here is from genome assembly GCF_000325575.1 of Pteropus alecto. Taxonomy (NCBI): domain Eukaryota; kingdom Metazoa; phylum Chordata; class Mammalia; order Chiroptera; family Pteropodidae; genus Pteropus; species Pteropus alecto. The sequence goes on along the minus strand of NW_006431991.1, from coordinate 732 downwards.
AGAAACTTTACTGTATTTACTTATTGTTTCTAATTGTTTCTAGTACTGTTCCTGTGGAGTCTTTATGGTTTTCTATGTAGAGAATCATGTCATTTGCAAATAGTGACATTTGACTTCCTTGTTTCCTATTTGGATGCCTTTTATATCTTTCTCTTGCCTGATTGCACTCATTAGGACTTCTAAGATTATATTGAATAACAGTGGTGATAGTGGACAGCTTTGCCATGTTCTTGATCTTAAAGGGAAGATTTTTAGTTTTTCACCCTTAAGTATAATGGTCTTGTCAAATATAACTTTCATTATGCTAAGATACTGTCCTTCTATACCAATTTTGTTAAGTGTTTTGATCATAAATGGGTGCTGTACCTTGTTGAAAGCTTTTTCTGCATTTATTGATGTGATCATATGATTCTTATTTTTTAATTTTTTCATCTGGTGTATTAATTGATCGATTTAGCCGACTTGATCGTGGTGTATAATCTTTTTAATATGTTACTATATTTGGTTTGCTAGTATCTGGGATGAAGCTGACTTGATCATGGTGTATAATCTTTTTAATATGTCGCTGTATTTGGTTTGCTAGTATCTTATTTTGGATTTTTGCATCTATGTTCATGAGAGATATAGTTTTCTTTTTTTGTGTTATTTTAACCAGGTTTTGGTGTCAGGGTGATATCAGCCTCATAAAATAATTTACGGGAAGTACTGCCTCCTCTTCGATTTTTTGGAAGA
>NW_006431990.1:0-572 GCF_000325575.1 Pteropus alecto | reverse complement strand
CAGTTGTGAATCTCAACTGTGCATTTTTAAACTTCGACATCACGACTGTCATCTCTGAAAGGTGAGATGTGTTGGTTTATAAATGTAGTTAAGGTCAGCACTTAACATGTTCAACGCTTTAAACAAAGGGACTACTTGTGCAGTATTCATTTTATGTACTATCTCCCAGTGAACCCTCTGCAGAATAAGTCTGGAGGGCACGGAGGACAGGACCGACTGGAGATGTCAGATCTGGGAATCTGGGCCAGACGTGTCATGTCTCACCCTCCTCGGGCTGGAGGAGAATGTGACAGTGACGGGGAAGGGAATCTGTGTCTCACCCGCCCATCTGCCTATATCACTGTGTGTTTCATCACTGGCAATAACCCACACCTCACAGTAATAGTCAGCCTCGTCCTCGGCCCGGGCCCCGCTGATGGTCAGGGTGGCAGTGTTCCCTGAGGTAGAGCCAGAGAATCGGTCAGGGATCCCTGAGGGCTGGTTGCCAAAATTATATGTGACCAGCACAGGGGCCTGGCCTGACTTCTGCTGGTACCCGTGCATACAAATTACATTCTCAGTGATATGTGCAG
>NW_006431989.1:0-950 GCF_000325575.1 Pteropus alecto | reverse complement strand
AGGAACCAGTCTGAAATGAATAACACATTATCTGATTATATTAAATGGAATAAACAAAGTCATAAACAAAGTTAATAAAGACAAGGATCAAATGAGCTATCTAGAGGACGGGTAAGCCAAGGACACACAATCAAAATAGCAAAAGATAAGATGCCAAGACTATAAAAATAATTTAAGGAGGATATGGGATACTATTAAGGGTCCAAATATCCATCTTATCAGCGTAACTGAAGAAAATCAAGATGTTGAACAGCTGTTTGAGAAATAATGATGAAAAACTTCCCTAACCTGGTGAAGGAAATAGACATAAAACCCCAGGAAGCTCAGAGAATTCCAAAAATCAGGGAACCAAAGAGGCCCACACCGAGACACATCATAATTAAAATTCCAAAGTTTAAATACAAAGAAAGAATATTAAAAGCAGCAAGAGAAAAACAGATAGTTACTTATAAGGGAATATCCATAAGACTGACAGCTGATTTCTCAAAAGAAATTATTCAGGACAGAGGGTTTGGCACAGAATATTCGACAGGATGAAGACCCAGGATCTACAACCAAAAATACTTTATCCGTCAAAGCTATCATTTAGAGTTGGAAAAGACAGATAAAGAGCTTCCAGGCAAAAATGAGCTAAAGGAATTTATCATCACTAAGCCAGTATTATAGGAAATGTTGGAGGGACTTCTTTAAGAAGAAAAAAAAAAACTATCAAAAACAGAAATAAATAATGGTAATAACTACATTCCTATCAACAAGTACTTCAAATGGAAAAAATTAAAATTAAATGCTCCAACCAAAAGATAGAGTGGCTGAATGGATAAAAAAAACAAGACCCCTACATATGCTGTCTACAAAACAAGACCCCTACACATGCTGTCTACAAGACACAGACTGAAAGAAAGAAGATGGAAAAACATATTGCCTTGATGGAACTACAGAGTATTGCGCTG